>NC_091817.1:48550624-48858957 GCF_041296235.1 Equus asinus | reverse complement strand
ATTGGGATCATCTGTCTAGATCAATTTGAAGAGGATTGTCTTCCTAACAATATTGAGTTTTCTGACCCATGAACATGGTAGTATCTGTATTTATATAGATCTTCTTTAATATCTCTCAGTAATATTTTGTGGTTTTTAGTGTACAGGTTTTTCATATCTTTTGTCATATTTATTCATAACTATTTCATATTTTTGATCACTGTTTTTTAAATTCAGTTTCTGATTGCTCATTGCTAGTATTCAGAACTACCATTGATTTTTGTATTTTGATTTTGTATTGCACAATATTACTAAACTCATTTATTCTAACACCTCTTTTTTATAGATTCCATCAGATTTTCATCTGCAGATAGAAATGGTTTTATTTCTTCCTTTCCAATCTGGATGCCTTGTATTTATTTTTCTTGCCTAATACACTGGCTAGAACTTCCAGTACACTGTTGAATAGAGTGGGGAGACAGACAGCCTTGTCTTTTTCCTAATCTTAGAGGACAGCATTCTGGTTTTCACCATTAAGCATGATGTTAGCTGTAAATTTACATGCCTTTTATCAGGCCGAGGAAGTTCCCTGCTATTCCTAGTTTGCTGAGAGTTTTTATCAGAAATGAATGTTGAATTTTTCCTGTACCTAATGAAATCATCATATGGTTTTTCTTTTTTGCCTTAATACGATGAATTGCATTGATTGGTTCTCAAAAGTTAAGCCAACCTTTCCTAGGATAAACCCCACTTAGATGTGCTATTAATGCTGGATTTGTAGAGTGAGTGGGGAAGTATTCCCTCATTTTCAGTTTTCTGGAAGAAGTTGCATAGAATTGGTGTTATTTCTTCCTTGAGCATTTGGTCGAATTTGCCAGTGAAGCCCTGTGGGGCTGCAGCTTCCTGTGTGGAAAGGTTTTTAACTACAGATGTCATTTTCTTCGTGGACACAGCCGTTCAGGTCATCCATTTCTTCTTGAGTGAACTTCAAGAGTTAGAATGTGCATTGCATCAGTGTTGTTGAATTTGTTGGCGTAATGTAGTTCATAGTCTTCTCTTATTACCCTGTTGATGTCAGTAGACTCTGCAGTGATTATAGAATGTCGAATCTCTCATTTCTTGTTTTGTAATGGACTCTCCAAGGGGTCAGTGGCATCAGGGTGACTGAGTCACAGTGTTCTAGGCAGTGATGATAGCCTCAGTCCCTCCTGGTGGTCATTGTGTCATTTGAAAGTCAGGCAGGGTAAGTAGTATCATCCTCTTTAGCAGGTGGGCAAACTGAGGTCCAGTGAGGAAGAGGGGCTTATCGAAGGTCACACGGTCAGTCCTCAGCAGATCGGGGATTAGAGCCCAGGGCTCTGGTCTGGGTCCAGGACTCGCTTCACTGAGTTGTGCTGCTGGGCATCAGGGAGGAGATGACCCTGAGCAGGATGGAAGGAACATAGAAGTCAGGGTGCCCAGCACGTCCCATCGTGGTGACGGCCCCAGCCTCCCAGCTGGTTTCCCTGCCTCCACCCTCTCTAGCTCTCACTGTCCATTTCCGACTGCTGGTGAGCTTTGAAAACCATGGATTGGGTCCTGTCACTCCCCCGTGGCTCCCCATTTCCCTTGGAATATGGCCCAGACTCCCTGGCATGACTCCTGGGGCCCTTCCCGATCTTGCCCCTGCTTGGTTCTCCAGCCCCTTTTCCACTTGCCCCTGGCCTCCTGTTCCATCAGAGGGAGGGGTGAGGCTCAGGTGAAAAGAGACTGATGGGCGGTGGTTTCTGCCAGGGTCTTTGGGAGGGAGAGGAGTCTCCAGGGTTGGTTTATGGCTTAACAATGTCTTCAAGGTCCCAGACTCTTCATCCTTCTGCTCAGAGTGTTGGTGCTGTCACCTTTAGTGTCTCCAGATGGTGGCTATGGGTTTCTTTCTTCACTGTGATGCACATGGCAGAAACTGAGTGTTTCCAAGGTTGTCCTTTTTCAGGCGGCATAGAAGGCTTGCTCTCCCATCCTCTCTTTCTTATCGGGGATAAAACATTCCCAGAGCCCCAGCTGACTCTCTTCCATCTCTTTGTCCTCACCCCCAGACCCCTTCCTGGCAAAGCCCTGACTGGCTCATGCTGGTCCCTTGGGACTGAGCTCTTTGCCCCATGGGCAAAATTGGGTTGTTTTAACCAGAGGGAGGAAATGATTGCTGCGTGGGTAACCTGTGAGGTCTGCCCGGTGCAGCTAGTCCTGTTACCCGCGTCCTTGGAGGCCTCAAACCGGCACCTGCTGCTCTCCCACCTCCGCCACCTGGCTCAGTGGCCCTTTCTTGGACAGCCTCATCGCCCTGATGTTCGCCCAGCCCCTCTGTTCCCCACCTCCCGGCGTTTATTCTCTCACGCTGGACGGTGCTTCCTCGTGAGCTGCCATGGGCGGGCCGGGGTCTCGTCTGCCCCGGCGCGGTGCCGGCCGTGGAGAACACGTGTAGCAGGTGCTGGCGGACTGGGTAGAACTGGCCAGCTGCTTGTCTGCGGGGCAAAGGGCTGCAGGTGGGAGGTGCCCCGTGCCCTGGCGGCAAGAGGCACAGAGGTGGACGGGGTCCCTGGGGTCTCCAGGCCTTGGGACTCCTGCTTTGTCTGAGCCTTCACATCCCCTCTGCCTGCAGGGCTGTCTGTGCTTTGTGGCACATTCACACACATGCTGTAGTCCAGTTCTCCTGGCAGAGCGTCCACTCAAAAGTCGTTATTATTTCTTAGAATGTGGACATGAGCACCTGCTGGCAAGTCGCAGCAGTAGAAGGAGGCATCGCAAGCCTCATTCTCCCTCTCCTGTTGCCCAGCCCCTCCCCCCAAGGCTTCCTTGCGTGTCCTTCTGGAGGTTTCCGTGTGTGTTCTTTCACTAGTGATGGACCACAAGTTGCCCAAACACCCAGCTTGAAACCGCAGTCGCTGCCGTTGCTCCTGAGTCTGAGGGCGCTCTGCTGGGCAGCTTGCCTCCACGTGTCCCTGGTCTCGAGGCAGGGGTCCTGGCCCAGGCGTGGTCTCCTCGTAGCCTTGGCAGAGATGCAAGAGCAGCTGGAAACCTGCAAGGCCCCTTCGGCCTGGCCCGGAACCAGCTGCTGTCACTTCCTCTTTATTTTATTGCCAGGCCAGCACATGATCTAACTAAAGTCAAGGGGTGGGCTCCACCCTGTCCCTCTCCTGGAAGGAACTGCAGAGTGACAGGGCAAAGGGCAAAGCCACGGGGAGGAGTGAAGAATTGGGGCAAGAGTGTGACCCCCCATAACTCATATACAAGGAAAATTGCACATATATTCTTTCCTTTAAAAATGCAGGGGCCGGCCCGGTGGTGCAGCAGTTAAGTGCACACGTTCTGCTTTGGCGTCCCGGGGTTCGCCAGTTCGGATCCCGGGTGCAGACATGGCACCACTTGGCAAGCCATGCTGTGGCAGGCGTCTTACATATAAAGTAGAAGATGGGCACAGAGGTTAGCTCAGGGCCAGTCTTCCTCAGCAAAGAGGGGAGGATTGGCAGTAGATGTTAGCTCAGGGCTAATCTTGCTCAAAAAATAAATAAATGAATAAGAATAAAAAGTAAAGAATGAGCTTATATTATTAATAAATAAATAAATAAACAAAAATGCAGATGGTAGCATACCGTACTCACGAGGCTGCATTTCCCACTTAACATCGTGTCTCTGCGTTCATCCCATGTCAGGACAGACAGGTCCACCTTGTTCTTTCTAAAGGCCACCCTATTTCCTCTTGTCTCCTGTCCCATCATTGATTGTCCCTTATTGACGGGCATTCAGGCTGTTCAGTCACTACAGCCAGTGCTGTGATGAGTGACCTTGTGCTTACGTTGTTTTGCAAACACACCCGTGTCCTCCTAGGATACAGTCCCAGGAGTAGAATTGCTGGATCAATAACAGTCCATTTTAGACTCTGACCAATGTTGTCAAAATGCTGGCAGAGCCCTCTTTATAGCCAAGGACGCTGAGACTCAGAGAGGCTAAAGTTGTGCCCAAGGGTTGCTCCTGGAGGCTGCCGGGCTCAGGACAGAGCCAGGTCTCCCGCCTCAGACTGTGTGTCTTGCCACGGTGCCACATCTGCCTGCAGAGGTGCAGGCGTTGGGTAATAAGGGCAGGCGGATCACCAGGTCCTCGTGCCGCCCGCCCCTGGGAATGTCGTGAGGGAGAGACCGTGCTCCCTCAGCCAGGAGGTTGGGGTGTGCTTGTGGGAGGAATGTAGAAGAGGAGGTCCCCAGGGCCCTGTCTCCCACACTAAGTTGTCTGGGGTGTGGCTCCATCTCCCTTTGGACCTTCTCTTCCCTTCCTCCGTTAGATCCAAAAGATGGTGCGGTTTTGTATCCCCAAAACCACCAAGTCGTGCCTCTGCCTGTGCCACCACTTTGGGGGCCGCCTCCCAGTGCCTAGGGATCAGGCTGCGATGCCCTACTGGGTGCCCCAGGCCCTGAGATCTCCCAAGAAGGTAAGACGGAGGTTCCTACAGCAGCGAGGCCTGAGAGTGGGGGGTGGCCCTGCGGAGGGACCCGACAGGAGGGGGAAGGGTGCTGGGTTCTTTCCTGCCGTGGCCTCCATTGGTGTGTGTGGGGGGTCCTCTGGAAGCCATGGCCGAAGGCAGCAGAGTGCAGGAGGTGAGCGGTGTGTGGGGAGGACCAGCTCAGGTGTCCTGGTGGCTGTTGGGAAGGTGGTACACTGCTCTTTGAAGAGGGCACCCGTCTCAGCTGCCCCCTTCTCCTCTCCTGCCTCCTCCTCCTCTCTCCACTTCTCCACCTCACTCACCTCCCTTCCTCCTCCTTCCCTCCCCTCCTCCGTCACCCAGCTCTCTCCCAGTCTGAGCCTCCTGCACTTACAGCCCCCAGCGCTGGCAGGCGTGGAGGGAGGGTGCGGGGAGGGACCGTGCTTAGAGTTTCTGTCCTTGCTCTTTGGCTCTGTCTGGCCGCCTCCATAGCTCTGGGTTCTTGGGTGGCAGCTGCGGGGGCTAGTGGGCCCGGTGTCACCTCCTCAGCCCCGGGGCCCCTTCTCTCCCGTGCTTCCAGTGTCCTGGCTGGAAGTTAGAGGCTTCCTTCCATCTCACTCACTTTCCAGTTGCTGGTTTTCCGTCATCGAGGAGCAAACTGTCTCCAGAATTAAGACCCAGAGGCCCTTTAAAAGGAGACCATGACTTGCATTCTGAGCTGGCCATAGACCCTCTCGGGAGGTTTCCAGGCCCAACCACAGGCCTCCCTCTTGGTGGATCACCGGGGCTGACACATTTTGCCCACGTTCTTTCTTATAGGTGGTGAGAAGGCAGCAGAGTTTTCAAGGCGTCCAAGGTAACTCAGTGTACACGTGTCTCATCCTCTCTCTCTCCCTAAGGAAGGAGGGGTCTCATGAAGATCACGATGGGGATGGGGATGCTTCTCTCATCCCCAGCCGTCTGTCTCACAAAGACAGCCACAGACCACTTCTCCCACCCTTGCAGTCGCCGGGCATCACTAATCACCCACCATCCCTCCCCCATGAACCCAGAGAAGCCTCAGACTCTACCAGTCTATCAGCATTGGCTTTCTGGATGAAGCCGGTTAGCAACCTGGAGTTAGATGGTATCTAAAGTGTTTGTTTAAGCTCTAATTTTCTCTAATTCATGACATAGCATGTGTGCGTGTGTTCTATGCACATAGACACTGCTGTATTCGCGACATAGCCCATGCTCCCACACTCATATCTTCATGACACGTTATGCGTTCATGACACTATAGTTGTGCCTATCTTCATTTACAGTGTATTCATACATTCACGTTTGTGACCTGGTGTATACATATGTTCATATATTTATGACATAGTGCATACGTAACCATTTGTTCATGATGCAGCATATATTCATGACAAAGCATATTCATATAGTTTTATATTTGTGACCCAGTATATATATATATATATATTCCTGTACTTATGTCATAGTGTACTAGGAGGTGGCATCTCCACCCTGACTGTTAGTTTCATTGTCTCTGAAATGAGTGGGTTGACTTGCTTTTGAAGGTGCTTTCCCACGCTGATGGCTGACATGCCTGCTTTCTCTGTGTTGTCTGTGAGCAAAGGGGTGGGCATGTTTTGTGGGCTTGTCTCATGTGTCCTTCTTGGCGTGTGGTGGTCAGACTCTGCATAGTGAGTACTACTCGACCCGGTCTGTGAAGGAGGAAATGGACGACACCGAGAGGCTGGATGACTGACACCAGGGTTCCTGTGATAGGCGGGTGATTTGAAGGGCCTGCCCAGAGCCAAGGGGTGCAGGGCTGGGTGGGAGAGCGCTGGGGAAATGCATGGCAGCCACCCAACACGCCCACCTCTTCGGGCTGCAGAAGATACACACAGTCATGCGCTGCGTAATGACGTCTCAGTCAACGGCAGTGGTCCCACAAGATTAGTACCACATAGCCTAGGTGTGCAGTTGGCTATACCATCTAGGTGTGTGTAAGTGCACTCTGATGTTCACACAACGACGAAATCACCTCATGACACATTTCTCAGAACATATCCCCATCATTAAGTGACGCACGACTTTATTTTTTTCCTGAGTATAAAAGTAACACAATTAGGAGGAGCATAAATTGTCACAGTTTTGGTGGCGGGCAATTTGGAGGTTTCTATCAAATTATAATGTGTGTGATCTTTAATCCAGCAAGCCTACATCTGGGTAACATCTGTGGACACTCCCACACATACGCTTGTCTGCAGCACTGAGTTCTTTGGCAAAGTACAGGAAGCAACAGAAGCGTCTCTCAGTGGGAGGATGGACATAAGTGGGCGTGGATTTGAAATGTGGCACCTGCCACGTAGAGTACACAGCTGTCAGGGACACAAAATGGACACCCAGACACATTGCGACCTGGAGCCCATATGATAGGACTCCATTAATATAAATTTACAAAGACAAAGCCCTGTGTGTCGGTAGATGAAGGTTGGGCAGAGTGTGTGTGAGCTGACAGTCACGGGGGACCTGTGGGGAAGAGGGTGGGTCGAGAGAGCCTGGGGCCGGTGCATAAGGAACAGAACAGAAAGCAGGACAGTGGCTCAGCTTTCAGGTCCAAGAGCCAGAGGTCACTTTGTTAAAAAACACTCAGCAGTGGGATGAGAACAGTAGGAGAAGCTGCTCTCCTAACTGATAGTCACACATTTCTGGGTTTATTTTCATTAGTTGTTTTTGGCTTTGAATACTCTGCATCTTTAAGGAAAGCTGAAAGCTCAGTTTATTGTTGAATCGTAGGCATCAACTGATACGTTGTTAAAAACCAGTATTAAACTTTACTCCAGTCATTGTTTTATAGTTCAGGCAAATTTATATTAATAATGTTCGGAGCCTCAAACCCGTTCCAGCCCCGCAGGTGTTCACAGGACAGGACTGGGAGTGCGAGTCTCTCCTGGGACCAGGAGAGTCAGGGTCTTTCTCTTCTCGAGCTTCACACAGAATGATTTGAAAATATGAGACATTTCCCATGGCCTCAAATCCAGCTGATTGCCTTCTTTGTGTGTGTGTGAGGAAGATGTCACTGAGGTAACATCCGTTGCCACTCCTCCTCTTTTTGCTTGAGGAAGATTGTCACTGAGCTAACATCTGTGCCAGTCCTCCACTGTCTTATGGGGGACACTGCCACAGCATGGCTTGATGATCGGTACTAGATCTGCGCCCGGGATCCAAACCTGTGAACCCCGGGCCGCCAAAGTGGAGCGCGCGAACTTAACCACTGTGCCACCAGGCCAACCCCCTGATTTCCTTTTTGAAGAGAAGATCCATATTTCTGATCTTGTATTTTCCTTGTAAAGAGGGGGCTCATGTGCTTTTTTTTCTCTATGCTTTTGCAGTAGAATTGTTATAAGGAAAATATATTATGTTTTATGTTAATAGTGCATTTTTATATTAGTATAATTAGAGTGTACATTTTATAGTAGTAGCATGTTAATAGTGTAATAAAAATAAGTAAGTGATACTATATCAAGAGAGTCACAAGTTGACCAAAGCAGGTCTCACAAAAGCTACAGAGTGTCTAGGAAAGGGACACGTTGGCATCCCATTTGTGGTTGTGGTCGGTGATGACTTTTGGTTATGGGACATTTCAAATACCCCACCAAACCCCGTGTTCCCATCACTCAGCTTCAAGCCAATCTGGTTTCATCTGAGCTTCACTCACCCCATCCACCCCACCCTGGAAAATAAAGAAAAGGATTTAATGTGGAGCAACCCCAGCTACATATCACATCCTTTCACCCATAAATATTTCAGTGTGCAACTCTAAAGATAAAGACTCAGAGCACAGCCACAAGGCCCCCTGATCGCCCTGGAAATAAACAAACACCGGTGTTCTCTTCGTCTTCATGAACGTCGGGTCAGCGTCCACACCCCCTGGATGGTGACCTGCTTTTAACCATGCTATTCTGCCCTGGGCTCTGGAGAGTGCTCCTGTGTGTACAGACTCGGGAGTCACCGTGTACCCACACCCTGTCTGGGGCTTGTTTTGCTTTCTCTGCCTAGAAACCCTCCTGGACTTGTGCTTCCGGTACAACCGCTGGCGGATCTGCTGCGACAGGCACGTCCTCCTCAAGTGGCAGCACCTGCAGGCCCTTTACCAGGATGAGCCGATGGCCCTGGGGAGGGGAGGAAGCCCCCCAGCCTCTCTGCTGCCTCTCCTGCCCCTCAGCCTCAGCCTCCTGACTCTCCTCCAGGCCATCCTGAGGGTCATGGTGGCCATTCGGTGAGCAGGTGTGGGCTGGGGGCAGTGGTAGCCCTGGGCCGGTGTCATTCCCTTGTCTGCTTCATCCAGGGGCTGACAGGGTTCAGTGGAGTCAAGAATGTGGGAGATCTTGGTTGTAATTCAACAGAATGGTGAGAGGTGGGTGCGGCCATGATTGCTCTTAATGTGGTTATCATTGTCCAGACTCTTGCTCATTCCCGACATACATATCTTCTTATCCCAGCAAACGGACTGGAAGAGCAATCTAGAGAGGTCAGAGCTGATGGGGGGAGCTGGGCATCTGGAGCCTGTCCACCTTTCTTCAGCTCATCGCTGTTCCCAAGTTCTACAATTGCCCTGCCCCTAAAAGAAGACCCGTCCCAATTTCTGTAAATTTCTGTCATGTAGGGGTTGAAAGTGGATCTTAGAGACAGCTTGCTCAGCCAGCCCTCTGGGGTTGAGCACACCCTCGGGCGTGGGGACCTGCTGCCTCTTGCCAGGCCCCAGCCATTGAGGGTCCACTTGGAAAGCCCTTCCCTGCCTGGAATGCACGAGCCTGTCCAGGCCCCGTGATTCTCACCTGGAGGCCCCCTCATACCCTCCCCACTAGGCCTCCAAGGTCACCCCAAGGTCATGGCAGGGCCTCCCCTTACCTGGCTGCTTCCTTTATTCTCCTCCAAGTCCCCAGTCTGCCCCTCCCTCATCACCTGTCAGTGCTTCCTGCTCAGTTCTTTCCATCACCCTAAGTGTAGATGCATGTAAACACACACACACACGTGTAAATAGAAGATATGCCGATGTGTATCGAATGTACATAATTCAAATTTGCATAGATTGTCTTGTTTGCTTTTTTGTTTTTTAAGGATTGGCACCTGGGCTAACAACGGTTGCCAATCTTCTTTTTCTTTTCTTTTTTCTTTTTTTTTTTTCTGTTTTATTTCCCAACCCCGCCCCCCCGGTACATAGTTGTATACCTTAGTTGCAGGTCCTTCTAGTTGTGGCATGTGGGACGCCGCCTCAACATGGCCTGATGAGCGGTGTCATGTCCGTGCCCAGGATCCGAACCCTGGGCCGCTGCAGCGGAGCGCGCGAACTTAACCACTCGGCCACGGAGCTGGCCCCTTGTTTGCTTTTTAATTGTCTCCTCCACACAATTGTAAGAGGAATGGTCTAGAAAATGTCTAGTATCTGAACAGTTGTAGGTGTCTTTTGCCCAGTTTTCTAATTGTTCACTGCGAAAGGTTAGCTCTGTCTGTCACCCCTCATGGCCAGAAGTGGAAGTCCCTCTCCCTTGCGTTCTGCTCGCCCATTCTCCTAGTGTTGGGCGCTGATGTTGCTCTGACTCCCTGGCAACACAAACCACACCATGATGCACCTCTGCGTACGAGTGCTGACGTGGCCCTAGCTCGCAGCCTCTCTAGGGCGAGTGCGCCCCGGAAGGGGCCGGTGGGGTCCGTCAGCTTTCCCTGATCTGTGGACAGCAATAGGGCAGCATCCTGAGATTTTCCATCTCTGCTTTTCATGAAGATTCACCTTTCTTTGTATATTTGCCAACTGGATGTCAAATTTAGTTGGATTCCCCTGTACCCACTCTGAGAAGAGCAAATAAGACACTTGACTGTAGATGGTACATGTTAAGTAGAGGGTCAGGATAGGCCAAAAGGAAAATTGCCGATGATTTCATAGGAGGTGTTTCCTTCTGAGCCAGGCTCTTAGGGCGGAGGTGCAGGCCCCAACCAGCTGCTTAGGAGAAATATCTTGCCTGGCTCGGGTGTATGGCGGGTGCCCTGTGAGATCTCCCAAACTTCTTGACCAGCTTATCTCAGGAGAAGCCACCAGCTGCCCCTCTGCTGGCCTGGCAGAGACCTGCTAGTGCTGCAGAGGGCTCAGAAGAGCAGGCGAGCTCAGAGCCTTCCGACAGGGAGCCCCGAAGAGCAGACACTGAGTCAGGCACTTGCCTTCTTGACTGGACTTGTCGTAGCCTTCATTTCATCCGATTCCTTTCATAGCCCTGCAAAGCTGGGACTCTCCAGAAGGAGAAGTGGGCCCTGAGGGGCTGAGGGGCTCGCCCGAGGTCCCACAGCTGGAGAGGGAGCCAGCTAAGACTGCGCCCTGGTGTCGCCTCACTGAACCCCTGTCCTGTCTGGGCTCCTCAGGGACGGCATGTACTGGGGACCAGGATGACATCCCCCACCACTGTGGGGGCACCCCCACCCCACGGAGGTTCCCCAACAGGCCCTGCCAGGGCAGCGTGGTCTCGGCCCAGGGGACAGTTCCTGCTAACTGCCTTTCTCTTTGCTTTCCAGCGAGTTTTTCTGAGTTTGAAGCTGGAATCTTCAGCTCCTGTCGAGAACATCAACAAAGCCGTCAGTCACAATTGAGGTCTTTCCCGGAAGCCGTCAGATCAGGAGGATCTGTGACAGCCACTGTTGTCTAAGATCAGGTTAACAGCCGAGATCCAATCTGAATTCTTTATCATCGGGTGACTCTTGGTTGTAGCGGAGCTGCTGTGAATGCGGGTGAGATTCTGGGGGGAGTGTGGTCAATAAATGTTATTTGTGAAACTCTAAGCTGGCCACGTTTTTAAAGATAACCTCTGATTTTCCTTTGTGGGGGAAGGCCTTGCTCTCTACCTCTGGTGCCTGTGGAGGGGCTGATCCTCGGTTTCTCTTTCCTCTGCGAGGACGGCAGACCCACTGCGCAAGGTCCTGAAATGGTTTTAGCAGCTGTGTCAGGGGGTCTCACTTTAAGTAGCATAGAATTGTACGTGAGTGAGGTTTTTAAGTTGAGATGTCACTCACATACCATAAAATTCACCTTTCGAAAGTGTATGATTCAGCGGTTTTTACTATATTTGCAAGGTTGTGCAACCATCACCACTGTCTAATTCTAGACGTTTTCTGTTGCCTCCTAAAGAAACCCTGAACCTGTTAAGCAGTCACTCCTCCTTGCCTTCTCCCTCAGCCCCTGGAAACCACTAACCTACTTTCTGACTTTTCCTATTCTGGACATTTCGTCTAAATGTAGTCCTATCATACATGGTCTTTTGTGTCTGGCTTCTTTCACTTAGCACCATGTTTTCAAGGTTCACCCCTACTATAGCGCGTCTCAGTGCTTCACTCCTTTTCATGGCTGAGTAATATTCCACGATATGGCTGGACCATGTTGTGTTTATCCATCATCAGTTGGCAGACCTTTTGGTGGTTTCCACTTTTTGGCTATTGTGACTAGTGCTGCTTTGATCATTTGTGTATGAGTTTGTATGTGGGCGTGCTTTCATTTCTCTCAGGAATGTACGTAGCAATGCTGGGTCATATGGCAGCTCTGTTGAACACTGTGAGGAGCTGCCTCAGCGTTCCACAGTGGAAAACTGCCCATTTTGGATTTTCTATCCCCAAGGCCTGAGGGTTAGAATTTCTCCACAGTCTCGCGAACCCTTGTTATCTGATGTTTTGATTGTAGCCATCTTTGTGGATGTGAAATGGTATCTCGTTGTGGTTTTGATTTGTATTTCCCTAAAGACTAATGACATTGAACATCTTTCCTTGTGCTTATTGGCTATTTGTAGATCTTCTTTGGAGAAATGTCTGTTTAAACCCATTGCCTATATTTCAATCGGATTATCTATTTGTTATTGTTGTTGAGTTTGTGTTCTGTGTATATTCTGGATACTAAATCCTTATCAGATAGATCATTTGTAAATATGTTCTCCTGTTCTGCGGATCGCTGTTCACTTTCTTGATGGTGTCCTTTGCAGTACAAAAGTTTTAAAGTTCAATAAAGTCTGGTTTTCTATTTTTTCTTAGGTTGCTTGTGCCTTAGGTCATTGGGTCACGTCTAAGAAACCATTGCCTAATCCAAGGTCCCAAAGCTTTACTTATGTTTTCTCTTAAGAGATTTATAGTTTAGTGCTTACATTTACGTCTTTGATCTACTATTTTGAGTTAACTTTGATCTCTTTTGAGCTAATTTGGTAATTTTTGTATGTGAAATGACGTAGGGGTCCAGGTTCATGCTTTTGCATGTGGCTATCCAGTTGTCCCACACAATATTCTTCAAGTGGTAAAATTATAGAAAAGGAGAACAGAGTAGCGGGTGCCAGGGATCTAGGAGGGGCCGAGGTGGGAGAGAAGTGGGTGCGACTATCCAAGGGCACATGGGGCATCCTGGGGTGATGGCAATATCCTGTGTCTTGCCTTCATCAGTGTTCTGGTGTGATGTCATGCTCTAGTTTTGCAAGATGTTACCAGTGGGGTCAACTGGACAGAGGGTGACACAGGATCTCTCTGTACCACTTCTCATAAGTACATGTGAATTGCCAATTACCTTGAAATAACAGTTTAGTTGAAAAAGCAATACAGTTTGCTTTGGGAGTTTTTGAGTATATAGAAACATACAAAGAAATAGAAACCATTCAAATACCCTACTCTGAGCTCACCTTTGTTGTCACCTCAGAGTGAAGGAATAGACTGATTCCCACAGGAACCAGACTCTGGGATGCATGCACTGGGGCATCCACCTGAGAGATGGGGAGAAGAAAGAGGCGGGGAATCTAGTCTGAGGACGACCAGGGCTGTGGTCCGTGGGCCAGGGGCAGGGCCCGTGGGCCGTCTCGGGCTCACCCTTCTTTCTGAGCTGGCCGGCGTGGAGGGCCTCCAGGCTTCCCTTGGGCAGGCAGAGCCGTGTTCTCCTGGGGCACATCTGCAGTGGACCAAGGGCAACACTGAGTATGATTCATTCAGTCAGCAGGTATTTATTGGTGCCCAGTATGTGCCAGGCACTGGGGGCAGAGCATAAGAGGAGTGCCGACCCACAAGTTGCCCTTGGGCTGATGGGACATTGTGACACGGGGGATAGTTGCCATAATGAGTGAGGTACTGGTGAGCATGGGGGTGGGGCTGCAGGGGATGCTGTCGGTGCCCTGCCAGCATTCCCATGTTGCCCCAGTTCCAGCAGCCCCTGCCTGGGGTGTTCTCTAGCTGAGGAAGCCTGTGTGGGACAGGCTGGATGTGCTGAGTAGTGAGGTCCTGGAAGCAGCCCTCAGCAGATGATAGATGGGAGTGTGGACAAACACCAGCCTCCCCCTCCGATGGACAACTCTGAGCTGTGTTCTCCACTATCTCCTGGAGGCCCCAACAGGACTGAGCCGCTACTGCCCACAGTGGTCACCTTCCTGATAATGCCCTTTGTCCTGGCTCCTCCCCTTCCCCATCTCACTTCCCCACTCCCTCACAGCCTCCCTGGATCATATCCCATAAAACACAATCCTTGCCTCAGGCTCTGCTTTGGGGGGGGAACGTAAGCTAAGACAAGGCATGCCAACCCAGTCTCGAGGGTCAGGGAAGTTTCCTGGGGGAAGGCCATCTGAACTGAGATTTGAAGATGAGTCGATTATCCTGGTGATGAAGGCTGAGGACAGAGTGTCCAGGCAGAGGTGCACGTTGTCAAGGCCTGCAGGTAGCAGTCTGGCGTGTTCTGCCCGTGCAGGAAGTTCATGCTTCGAGGAGACAGCAATGGAAGATGGAGCAGGGGCCGGAAGGTGGGAGGCTTTAGTGGTTTTTGAAAGGCCACAAGTGCGTCAGACTTGCATTTGGGACAAGCCACTCAGCTGAAGCAAGTTGAGTAGAGGGCGAGAGTGGACACAGGAGACCGCTCAGAGGCTGTGGCAGAAAACCGGGCGGGGGACGGCAGTGCCTGGACTCCGGGGCCTGAGGCTGGGGTTTTACTCCAGGGACGGAGGAGTGTTTGGCCCCTTCATTCAGAAACCTGTTCAGACACCCTCCTGGGGAGGGATGTGGCCACTTGTCATTGATGCAGTGCCGCCATGGCCCACGCTGGGCGTGCTGTGTGGCTGTCAGGGACCTGAGCCCCTGCGCTCCTCTGCCCGTGTGTTTTCTTGAAGCTTGACGTGCGCCACGAGAGGGCGCTGTGTGAAAGTCTCATCTGGAAACCTCTCAGAGGAGCTGGAGAAGGTCAGGACAAGAGGCGCTCGGTCACCCAGGTCACCCTTTACCTGTGCCTCCTGCTGCTGCTGCTGATCGCCTTCTCCAGGTGGGGCTCTGAAATCTGCCGCCTTCTGGGCACAGTGTGAGAGGCTTTGGGGAAGATGCTCCTGTGGTCCATGGCACCTGGACTCAAGTCAGGGAAAAAAACCCCTTCCACATCCTCCTCCCCTCCCCTCCCTCCTCTCTCCCATGCCTCCTCCCTCCTTCCTCTTTTCTTCTCCTCTTCCTCGCCTCTTCCATCCCTCTATCTCATACCATTTACTGAGCAATCACCATCCAGCCCAGCCCCATCCAACAGAACTTTCTGCAATGATGGAATATTCTAGATCAGCAGGATTCGATACAGGAGTCTCAAGCCACATATGGCTATTGAGCACTTGCAATGTGGCCACTGTGACTGAAGACCTGACTTTTACTATTTATTCACTGAAATTTAACTTTAAATAGCCACATGCGCCCAGTGGCTAGCGTACCGGACGGTGCAGGTGTAGCCCTGTGGCTGCTGCCTTCGTGAGTCCTCGGCCAGCTGACAGCACCCTGGGGCCCAAGGCTTCATGGCTTTCCAGAAGGTTCCCTGAGCTTGGTTACAGTGTTTGCTTTAGACATGCTGATCTGCTTCTCGTCTTCCTAAATCTTGTTACTGCTGTGAGGGTGAGGGCAGTGGGCTCCCTGGTGGCCCGTCTTCGTCCTGAGCTCAGAGTAGGGCCCAGGCATGCTGAAGGCTCACAATGGCCTGCCAGGCGGGGGGACCAGTCACTCACCCCTCGTGCAGGTGTGGAGACCTAGGCCCTGAGAGGGAGGCCACCTGCCACCTCGCCCACACCACGCAGAGCCAGGTCAGCTCCTGGGGACCTTGGGGACCTGGAGGCCGTTCCAACCAGGCCTTGTCTTGGGGGAAGTGGTGTCTCTGGTTTTCTGAGAAGAAGCCTGTATGCTGCCCGCTCAGGGCCCAAGGACACCAGCCACTGGAGGAAAACCATCCTTGGAAAAATTACGCTGAGAATGTGGCCAAGCCGCTGCCATGCATGAAAGCAGCTGCATGCAACTCAGAACGAAACTGAGAAGCACCTCGACATTCATCGATGGGGGTATGCCCCCCAGCACCCACCCCTGCCGAGGCTCTGGCCCGTCCCCTCGTCCCTGTCCCAGATGTGGCCCTGGCTCAGACCTCTGTCCTCAGTGTTGGTGGGTGATGAGCAGAGACAGGACAATGGCATTCCAGTACTTGGGGGAAGCATTTGGAGCATAGGGAGTGTGGGGGACAATGGGACACATCCTAGGGGCGGGGTCTTGCAAGGGTTCCTGTAGTCGGCAGGTTGAAGCGGAGAACAGAAGGATGCAGCAGGCAGGGGGAAGGTTCGGGCAGAGGGAAGAACAATTCCTGGGGGAGGGGTGGTGCACAAGATCCTTTTGGGGCTAACAGTGGTTTAAAATGTCTGGCTTTTGAGAGTGCACACGAGGACCCCCAAACTATTGGTCAGCGTTGGACTCCTAGGACTAGAAAGGATCCTGCAAGAGAGTTTCTTTCAACTTCTGGGAAGTCCCCTAAATTCTCCTTCCAGGAAAAGTCCTTCACAGCCAATCAAGAACTGGTCCCTTCGCAGTAAACCCGCTTCCCCTGGCGTCCAGAACATCGGTCAGCATCTTCCTGATGCGATTCCCATATTGGATGAGTATCTCTTAGCCCTGGACAGAGTGGCCCCCGCTGGTTGTTTCGGGTGTGGGGTGACGGGCTTTCCCGTCCTCTGAGAGCTGTCAGCTCGCCCCTGAACGGCTGCTGCTCGAGCAGCTGTGAGCTCTCCACCCGCCCGCGCGGTTAGCCGGGAGATCACGGAGGTTAATGGTGCTTTCATCCTTGGCGGCAACCAGGCGCGCGCCAGCCAAGAACTGCGTGTCTGAGAGGAAGCAGTCTTGGATCCCTCCAAAGCTGCCGGAGCTGCGGTGGGTTTCAGGCTGACACGTGGCTCCAAGTGCTGCCGCTCTCGACCTTTGGCCGAGGAAGTAAACAGTGGCCAGGCTTTGGAAATCACACAGGCTGGAGAACTAGCATCCAAGCCACCCAGGGCTGTGACCGTCCTGTAAGCGACAAGTGTTTCTGGGTCAAGGTTGTTTTTTTCCCACCGAACTCAACAGTTTGTCTGCTTTGCTATTCATTACTTGTTCAACAGCCATCTTCCCCCCACATATGTCAGAGATGAGGCCGTGGACATCTTTAGGGGCCATTATTCTGCCGACCACAGCTCCCTTGAAGTAGCCCTCCCCAAAGTCTTGCACAGCATATTCACTTACGTGAATCTTCCGGAAGGTTCTTACACTCTAAGCCAGAACCTCTTCTGGCTGTACCTCCTGTGAGGGAGGCTGGGAGCGCAGACCGTATATCAGACAGTGATGCTCGTGCTTCACACTGGGCTCTGTTACTAAGGAGACGGGAGACTGGATGCTGGGCAAGTCTCTGCCCAGTTTAATCTTGACAGCTGCCCAATGAGGCAACCATTTCACATGCCTCCTTTAAAGATGGGGAAACTGATCCTCAGAGAAGTTAAGGAACTTGTTTTCGTTCACACAGCTGGTAAGAAGCAGAGCCAGGATTTGGTAAGCGAGCCGCGCCACCTCCCATTTGTTTCCTGTGTACCGCCAGGCGGGAGGGAAGTATTGCCCTTAGATCCATTTCACACGAGAAGCCTCAAGCTCAGAGAGATTGAGTAACTTGTTTTCCGTTACACAGCTGTAAGTGGCAGAGCTGGGATTCAAAACCGCATTTTCTGACCCTGCTTCTCTTAATGTGGCCATGTGGGTCCCAATTCTAAGAAGTCCCTATCCGTGAACTTTACCGCCCATAATAAACCCGTTCCACACACACTGAGCATGTAAGCACACTGTCCTGGGCTGCGGCCCGGGGCGGCTCGAGGGGATCTCCCGGCTCGATCCTTGCCTGGGCCCGGTGTTCTCTTCGTATCCCTGTCATAGACTTGGGGCCTGCTACAGTTGTCTCTGTTTACTGTTTGCTGGGATGGTCCATCTCCGCCGACTAGACCAAGTTCACTAAGTTAGCACCTTGTACGTCTGATGCTCAGCGCAGAGCTTGGTACACAGTAGGCACTCAATAGCGGCTGTGTTGAATGCAAGAGTGCGTGAGTGAGTGGATTCCAGAGCTCCAGCTTCCACTCTTGTCTGTGGAAGTGACCCGTTGACTGGGCCAGGTGGCCAGGAGCTGGGCACTTGTGTGGCCTCGGGAGGGGGTGTCAATTTGCATTTGAGGGACTTGGGGGGGGTCTTGTGGGCGCCAGATGCACCACCTCCCCGTAACCCCATCCTGTGCCTGCTCAAGTCTCTGTCCTGCTTCCTGGGATGAGCTGGACTCGTGCCTTGTCTGGCTTCCTGGGACCTATGGGCTGACCTGGGCTGGCCCCACATTGCGTCTTACCTGGGAGCAGGTGAGAGCCCCAGCGGCTTGGCCAGGCCACCGTGGCCACCTGGAGAGTCTGCCCGGCCCAGCCCAGTGCCAGTCCTGGGTGGGCGTCCTGGCCGGCTCCACCCTCAAAGAGCTCTTCAGTTACCCATGCTCTGAGACCCAGGAGCTGGGAGGGGCCGTGGGGACACCTAGTCAACCACTTCATTTGTAGATGGGGATGTTAAGGTCCAGAGAGGGCAATGATACATCCAAAGCCACATAGCAAGCAAGTGGCAGATGCAAGACCTGAACTCAGCTCTCTCATGTCCCAACCAGTCACCTTCCACTCGATAACCTCCTTGTCTCCAGGTGCCTCCTCTCACTTCACTATGGGCTGAGCTCCCTGAGACACCGTGTCCTTGATCCTTTCCAAGCCTCCCTATTAGAGGAATGGCCAGTGGGTTTTATTTCACGTGGAGTCGGTTGTGCTGCCTGGGCACTGTGGGGAAGACTAAAGCTCATGGGGGCCCTTGAGGAAAAAGCTCTGCAATCAATTAATGATGCCTGCCACAGGCCCAGGCTGGGGCTCAGGGGTGTGAGTGTCATGGATTTTTCACTGTTGTCCTAACAGCCCTCACTGTGCTTGGCACACAGTAGGTGTCTCCTAAGCACCTGTTGATTTTGGGTATCCACTGTTTTCTCTGGTGGGTGACCCACTGGGGGCTCTGGGAGCCCACCAGAGTGATTGGAAAGTTCCTGTTTTCACTTTTGCCATTTCCAAGAGAGCAGCCCTGTTCAAAGGCACCGTTTTTATGTTAAAATAACAAACCTCAGGTTGATCCATGAGCAGTGGAAGGTGGTGGAATTCCGAAGGAGGCCAAGTCTGCATTCCAGAGTTTGGGGAATTTTGTTGTCTCAGCACCGGCCGGGCAAGTGCATCCTTTCCAGACATCCCACATTTGAAGGGGGGAAATTCCAGAAATTTCAGGACATCCAGCTCCCTGCTCCCAGGTGGGGAGCTGGGGCTGGGGGTGGGGGTGGGCAGCTGGGCTGACATGGTCCCAGCTGCCTGGGTTTGCCCCTTCCATTGCCAACGGCATGGGCTTTGTGGGGGTTGGGGGCGCCAGGCTCCAGGGTGCCCTGCCAGGGTCAGGCAGGTCGTCTGTAAAGTGATTATGATCCCAGTCTCTCGCCCATGTGGCTTCACTGGTGTCAGCCTCTACCCCGTTTCCACCGTCTGAGCCCTCCTCCCCGTCCCAGCAATGCTGTGTCCTCCCTCCCCCTTCCCTCCCCCTTCCCTCCTCCTTCCCTCCTCCCTCTCTCCTTCCTTCTAGAAACCACTTTACATAGAAGCATAGGTATATGAATCTGGAAATGTTTAAAAAGGCAAAGATTTTCTAAAGTGTGAACACTGCATCGTGACTCTTCTTTGTTCCGCGTTTCCTGTAAACTCCTGCTGGTCTAGAGGTTTGACAGGTTGGGGTGTAATATTCCGTGCAGGGCTGCTTCCTCGGCAGGGTGTTGTGCCCCCCGGGGCATCCTGTCAGGAGCTTCCCGATCCTGGTGGTCCCGTTCTTCAAATACTGACCACTAAGCCCAGGTGGGGCAGCCTGACCCAGTGAAGGCCCACTTAAGGGCTTTAGCATCCCTTGATGAGCAGCGACTAGATTCTTATTTCATGCGATATACGGATTTAAAAGTATTAAATTATGTATTTCGTCCCTGAGACCTCCTTTAATTCTTACGATTCTCACATTTAATTCTTGGAAGATGAGATTATTGTTATCCTGTTTTTGCAGAAGAAGAGACTGGTGCCCAGCGAGGGTCTGTTGTGGCTGCCCGTGGCCACATGGAACCACAAGGGACCACACAGACCACAGGGGCCACAAAGGGCCACAGAACCAGGATCTGTCCAAGGACGCGGTGCCGTTTAATGCTGCCACTTCCCAGCCTATGTCTCAGCTTCCGTCTTGCTGTGGGTTCTGTGGAACCCTGCCTGATGCTCTCGGATGGTTCCGTAAGTTCGGCCCCAACAGCCCCATGCACACGGGTGTTTCCACGAGAGCTGGTTGTGCTTGTGAGTCCTGTCCGTCATCTCAGTGACATTTCAGTGTCCCTCTGGGCTGCATGGGACGCACTCCGTACAGACACAGGTGGAGCAGACGTTGCTGAGAGGCCACTGTGGGGTGAGCAGCACACGGCGGGGCTTGGGTTTGCCCCCTCCCCACGCCTGCGCTGGGCGTTACTCCTCTTTGGAGTCTTTGCGGCCTGACAGGAAAACCCGTTGTTGTGTCACTTTAATCAGCGGTGTGTAATTAAGACATGAGCAGCTCTTCACGCGTTGCTGGCCTTTGCACTGCCTCTGCTCCGCATGGGCTGTCCATGGCCTTCCCCCATGCTGTGGACCCCACGTGGTTCCAGCTGAGGACAGCTGACACTGCCAGTCACCCTGTTAGAAAACACACCAGAGCAAAAGAGCAATGTATCTTTAGCTCGAATGTCCTTGGGCTCCAGTGTGCTGTAAGAGAGGGTTTCTGTTTTGGGGTGTGGTCTGGCATGGGGCTGAGGTCATAGACATGGGCATGTGTGAAACATGGAAAGTCGGCAAGGTGGGAAACATGTCATGCTCTGACCCGTGTGCTCTGTGAGTTGTTCATGCTTATGAGTTGGGAAAGCTATGAACAAACCCTCGCATCCCTCTGAATTTCATCAGTTGACAAAATTGGTGACTGAGATGTGCATTTCATAGACGCTTTCTTCTCCATCATGTCTGACTCTGCAGAACATTGAAAGACAATAAAAATATAAGCGAATAAGTGCTCAATTGAGTGGTGTCGGGCTAGGAAGAAAGACAAAGCAGAGTAAAGGGACGGGTGGTGGTTTGAGCCGGGGCCTCTCTGCAGAGGATGGAATGGGGCAGGTCTAGGGGAGAGAGTGCAGGGCAGAGGGGCAGCAGGTGCAAAGGCCCTGAGGGTGAACATGCAGTGAGTATGAGGAGCAGCAGGAGCCCTGTGTGGCTGGAGTGCAGAGAGAAGCAGACAGTGCTCAGGAATGGAGGCCTGGAGGTGGGTTCAGGCCCCGTCACGAGGCCTTGACGCCCAGGGAAGGACTTTGGCTTTGTTCTGACAGCTGATCGAGCTTGGATTTGAATGCGCTCCCTCTGGTGGCCGAGCTGAGAACTGGCCGTGAAGGGCTGGGAGGATGGGAACGAGCCTGAGATCCTGGTGTGTTTTGAGGATGAAGACAACAGAATTTGCTGATGGATTGGTGGGGATGGGAGAGCAGGAGAGGAGGCACCTGGCAACCTGAAGTTGCCATTTCCCAAGCTGGGAAGGTGGGGAAGGAGCAGGCCCCCTGTGGGCAGGGCTAAGGAGCCACGGGGAGACGGCAAGGCTGTTAGAACCACGGGCCTGAGGGAAGGGAGAGGTCGGTGCAAGCACCTGGAGCGTGGGTGTGGGTGGAGAAGAGGGACGGAGGTGGGAGGGGGCCGGCTGCCCGCCTGCTCCAGGTCACCCGGGACACCTGCAAACAGGGCGTTCTCTCCACCCGGAGTTCTGGTCACAGATGCTCACAGAACACACGCCCTGCAGAAAGACCTGTTTCCCTGGAGCTGCCAGACGGTCCTGGTCACTAAAACAACTCTCTGTCGCTCCCACGTGATCCAGCATGTGCCACAGCAATGAGCACATGTTCTTAGGTCACAAACTGGGTGACTCTCAGCCCCACGACCTGCTAGTGGTGTGTCCTTGGGTTGGCTGTGTCACCGCCCTGAGCCCCCCCTCCACATCTGAGAAGTGGGGATGATTTTATTACCATGTGCATTGCATTTCCTGAGGATTCAACGAGATAATGCGAATCAAGCACTTGGCAGGGGCCTGGCAGGCAGAGAGCCCTCAATAACTAGTGATCCCCTCCCCTCCCCCACTTCCTCTCTCCCTCCCCCACTTCCTTTCTCCTTTCCCCCACGTCCTCCTTCCCCTCCCTCACCTCCTCCCTCCCTCCCCCACTTCCTCCCTCCTCCACTTCCTCCCTCCCCTCCGCCCCCCTCCTTTCCTCACTTTCTCCCCCTCCTCCCTCACCTCCTCCCCTTCCTCCTCCTGCCCCCTCTTACCCCCTTCTTCTCCCCTTGCCCTTCTTGTCTCCTGGCCATCTTTCTGCCGTCAGTGATCATGTACTAGAGGCACTCTCTCCAGCCCCAGAGGGCCGCCTGAGGATCCCACACTCTGGTTCTCTTGGTGTGGAACCCTTTCTGTGCTGAGCTGCCGAGGTGCTTGCCTTCCTGACAATGGGAGTTGCCTTGTCTGCCTGCCCCTGGGGCTTAGGGCACATACCTTGTGTTTGCAGTTGACTCCCAGCACTTCTTGTTGGGCTCTGGGAAGGCTTGTTATTGGGGTTTGAGAGCGCCGGGTGTGAGCGAAGGGAACGCTCTGCGGTGGCCTCCCTCTGTCCTGAGCCACCTTCCCAGGGCGCATCCTCCATCGGAGGGAGCCAGCAGCTCTTCCTGGTGTGGGCCATCGGGAGCTCCGAGGAGTTAGACACCAGCTGTCCACCTTCTCCCAAGCCACCCAGAACGTGTGACAGTTACTGAGAAGGGAGTGCCTGGGGAGACGTGGGGTCAGGTCCTCCTTTGTGCCTGTCCTTAGCCCTTGTGTACCCCTCCGTCCTCCAGTGTCTACCAGAAGTGGAATGTGAGCCACGTGTGTAAGGCAAAGTTCTCCAGTAGGCACATTAAAAAAGGGCAGGAGAACAAGGGAAGTTAACTGCAATCATGCCTTGCAGTTAACTCAATTTGTGTAAAATATCCTTTCAACTTGTGGCACTGGCCACATTTCGAGGGCTCACTGGTCACAAGTGGCTGCCCTTTTGGACCGTGCAGCTCTGGACGCCGCCCCTTGTGGGTGGGTTGGGGATGCTCTGTGGCTCGACAGTCTAAACGTCCTAAATTCCAACCCAGCCTTTATCTCTCACTAATTGTGTGGCCCTGGGCAAGTTTCTTAAGGGCCGACACCTCAGTTTCCACAGTGGCAAGATGGGTCCACAAATATCTGTGTCCTGCAATTTGAGGAAGGACTAGATAATGTGATAAGTGAAAAGTGTCTGTGGTGTAATAAACATTCAACCTGCTGGCTCCTCCTTTGCTTCCGGGTCAGTCGAGTCGCGGACTCTGAGCTGGAGGGTCTGGATGGAATCCTGGTTCCATAGCTTAGCGTGTGCTTTATCTGTGCCTCAGTTTCCCCATCTGTAAAATGGAAATAACAACGGTTCGTACCTCATGAGGTTACTGTGGTGATTAAGTGAGTTAATGATTGTAAAGCAGTTTCAACGGTGCCTGGCAGGTATGTGCTAGGGAAGCATTTGTTAAACAAAATCAAATAACTGTCACGATAAAAGCAGTCAACAAACCGGGAATAGAAGGAAACTAGCTCAACATAGTAAAACCACATGTGAAAAATTCACAGTGAACATCATACTCAATGGTGAAAGACTGAAAGCTTTTCCTCTAAGATCAGGAACAAGGCGAGGAGCCCACTCTCATCCCCTCGTGTGCAGCATCGGCACTGGAGGTCCCAGCCAGAGCAATCAGGCAAGAAGGAGCGATGGAAGGCGTCCAAATTGGAAAGGAAGAGGCAAATTATCTCTGCTCACAGATGATGTGATCTTATATGTAGAAAATGCTAAAGATTTCACAGAAAATTGTTAAAACTAATAAATGAATTCAGCAACGTAGCAGGATGCAAACTCAACACATAAAAATCAGGTGCATTTCTGCACACGAACAGTGAACAATCCAAAAAAGGAAATTAATAAAACAGTTTCATTTACAATATCGTCAAAAAAATAAAATACTTAGGAATAAACCTAACCAAGGAGGTGAAAGACATGTGCACTGAAAACTCCCAATCATTGCTGAAAGAAGTTAAAGAAGACGCAAGTCAATGGAAAGACGTTCTGTGTTCGCGGATTGGAAGACTTGGTATTCTTCAGATGTCAATACTATCCGATTTAACACTATCTCTTATGAAAATCCCAATGGCACATTTTGCAGAAATGGAAAAACGCATCCTAAAAGTCATATGAAATCTTAAGGGACCCTGAATCGTTTCAGTGGGGTAAATGAAAATGTTCTGGAGATGGATGGTGATGATAGTACCACATTATGCATGTATTTAATACCCCTGAACTGTGCACGTAAAAATGGCTAAGGTGGTAAATTTTATGTTTGTGTATTTTACCACAATAAAAAAAAGAAATGAAAACAAATAGCTGAATCATTGGTATTCATCAATGGTGTAGAGTATTTGGTCTGTGTGCTCACGGTTGTCCTCAACTCTGAGCGCTGTGGTCCATGTCTCAGGCATTCAAGGGGACCTGAGGAGTGGGATCCAAGACAACACGGTGGTGGAGTTGGCTAATCTCCAGGGCAGGAGGATCCTGCTGATTTGTTCTACATGTTTTACGAGGTGCCTACTATGTGCTGGGGGATGTGCCAGCCCCTCATGCAGTTCTGACACCCAGTGTGAGGCCTCTTAATTGGCTTCAAATGTAGCTGCAGTCTTCCTAAGCCACTTAAAGATCCAGGGTAATGAGGTGTCTCAGTCTCAATATTTGTTTAGTGCTTTATTCATGGGCAAAAACAGTGGTAACGTTAATTTCAGGGGAACTTTAATGATGTATGTGTTTGCTGAAGTCCCCAGCTCCTGACCCTTAGGTGCTAGATCTGTTTGAGGCCATGTGAAATGTTTTGCGTCACTTGCAAGAAAGAAAAAAGAGCTGCTGGTTTTCCTCAGGAGAAGAAGAGGTATTTCACAGCCAAGCCTTGCTCTCCTGTGTAACATTTGTCAGAGACTGCAGAAAGCAAATGCATGGAAATTTCCATTACTTCTCCTACAGGAAGGAGTTGGACTCATTGCATCCAGAACAATGGTCCTATTCCTCCATTTGCTAATCTGTTCATCAATCCACCTGTCCATTCATCCATCCCTCCATCCCTCCATTCCTTCATCCTTCCACCCATCCACCAACCCATCCATTCATCCTTCCATTCTTCCATTCATCCATCTATCTATCCACCTATCCACCCACCCACCCATCCACCCACCCACTCACCCAGCCATCCATCCATCCACTCACTCATCCACCTACCCCTATCCACCCACCCATCCGTCCATCCCTCCCTTCACCCACTCACTCACCCACCTACTCACCCACCTATCCATCCATCCTTCATTTTATCCATCTACACATCCATCTATCCACCCACCCAGCCATCACAGGCTGAGGCCCACTCCATTCTGCCAGCCCTGGGGTCATTTGTGTGCATCCAACCAGCTGGTTGAGGCCAGTGACTTCACCTTTCTGAGCTTCCATTTCTTCACCTGTCAAATGAGACCGCATTGGTGACATGTTTATCCCAATGCCTGGCCTAGAGTGAGCAAGCATTCAGCGCATGTAGCCAAAGCCATCATCAATAATAATAATAACATACTCCGAAATAGGTGCTGTTATCACCCCGTTTTACAGAGGAGGAAACTGAGGTAGAGCTCTCTGGCTCTGTTGCCTCTCAGAACACAGATGGGAAATGCGCAGGAGCCTGGCTGGGCTGGACCCCTGGGACTGCCCCTTACTGCCTGAGTGACTGTGACTTCTTCTAGATCCCTGGGGGTCCCTGAGGGCCCAGTTCCAAGGGCTTGCCTGGGAGGAAGCCAGAGGCTTTAATTTTCTACCTCTGGAAACAGTGAAAAGATTAAAGACAAAAAGATTATCACTTCATTTACTTTCCTATTAGAATAGCGACTTTCCTTTCCATTCCCCTCAAACCATTCCAAACAAAATTCGCTCAGGGTTTCCAAACTCCCTCTTGCTTCTGTCTTCCCAGGTGAGAGAGAAGCCGATTACGACCCGGTCCAGCACAGATGGCCCCTGTTCCTGCAAGCCCAAATTCTTCCTTCTTAAATAAACTTTAAGACCCTCTGAAACGAGCTGCAGGGCTGACACCCTGCCTTTGATTCTTGGTTGAGTCTCTGGAATATGAACGAGGCCCAAGCCTGCTAATGAGCTGAAATAATTACCCTGGGCGAGGGGAGGTGTTAACGTCTTAGGTGTTCACCTGCCAGTTGTCTTGGAGCTAGTGAGAAACTCAGTGTCCACTTCCCCCGTTCACGATCAAGTCGCAGCCTTCCCACCCTTGTCAGGATTGCTGGCCCTGCTGTTGGTCCTAATTGATGGCAGCCACTTGACTCTGCATCAGAGGAAGACGTGGGTGCCCCCATCTGTGCTCCTAGATGGTGTCCTTGGGAACAGACCTCAGACAGGTGGTGGCAGGCAGCCTCTATGGCTCTGTTGTCTCACCTCCAGGAATTCACACCCTTGTGTAGTCCCCTCCCACACTGCACCAGGGTTCATCTCTGGGACCAATAGAACCCACTATATCACCTCCAAGGTTTGGTCATAAAAGAGTCTTCAGCTTCCATCTTGATACCTCTCTCTCTCTCTTTCTCTCTCATTCTCTTTTGGGTCCTTTGCTCTGGGGAAGCCAGCTGCCATGTCATGAGCAGCCCTCTGGAGAGGCCACATGGTAAGGAGCTGAAACCACAACAGCCACATGAAGGAACCTGGAAGCAGATCCTTCTGCCCCAGTCAAGCCTTCAGAGGCCTGTAGCCCTGGCCGTCAGCTTGACCACCACGTTGGGAGACACTCTGAGTCACAACACCCAGGTTAGCTGCTCCTGGATTCCTGACTCAAAAACTGTGGGAGATAGTAAACACTTGCTGTTTCAAACTGCTAAGTTTGGGGGAATTCGTTATGCAGCGCTAGATAACTAATACACATGTCCTGTTCCTGCAGGAAAATATCTTGGACCTAGTGAGAGCTGGGGATGTTCACTCACTTAACGCCCACCCAGCAGGTGGGGAAAGGGTTATGTAAGAAGATGCTTCCAAGAAAGGAGCTAGAGAGCCTTCTCTGCCACAGTGATTAGTGACTATATCAGAATGCTTTCCTTTTCTGCGATGTAAAAGGGGAATTGAAGTGGACTGAGATCTTTTGAGTGCCAACAATAATGCTAGTTACTATTCAGTTTCTCTGCCTGCTCCACAGACTTTTAAAACGTGCATGATCTTAATTCACCCTGCCTTTAACAGGTGAGGTAACTGAGGACCAGAGAGGCACAATGATTTGCCCAAGGTCACACAGCGAGGTAGCAAGTGAGTGTGGGCTCGACCCAGGGATGTCTCTTTGCAAAGGGGTAAATCACAAACAGCACAAATGTGGGAGGGACAGAGCCTCAGAGCTTGGAGGTGCTGAGATTCTGCAGACTGTGATCGTGTTCTCAAAAAAACGTCAAATTGAGACAGAATGGCAAAATATTTTTTCCCAGGTGCATGAACTTATAAGAAAAAAATCTTAAAAGACATTCAAATGGAATCATATTTAGTCATACATTTAATAAATTGCCTGCTTTGGAAAGAAGTGAATTCCATGAAGGGAAAGCAAAAATTACACAGAAAGATTCATGCCTGTCGATATTAATACCGTATCTGAAGATGGGAACTGGGATGATCCTGGAAAATTGGGCACCGTGTGGTTGTCATGGTTACATATTCCCATGAGCACTAGGAACGGGAGTTTCAGTTTCTCCATCCTCCAGGTGATGCTGCTGGCTGGGTTTCAGCTCCTGGCTGTTCCTGTGTCCATCAGACTGTGTTTTTTAAGTAAAGCTTTTATTTTGTAATAATGTTAGATTTATTGAAAAGTTGCAATGATGGTGCAGAGAGTTCCTGCATCCCTGCGCCCAGTTTCCCCTAATACCTTATGTAATCATGCATTGCCGGAACTAGGAAACCTACACCCTGCTGTTATCGAAACTCTAGGCATCTCAGATCTCACCAGGGTCTCCACTCAAGTCCTCTTTCTGTTCCCGTCTTCAGGTCAGGATCCCACAGGGCACGTCTCACCCTCCTTCTGAGTGAACTGGAATTTGCTCTTAAACCTTGGGCTCTAGAGCTGAAGTCCTGCTGGAATCCACTCCGTGCGCCCCTGATAGGTGGCAATCCAGTTACTTCCTGTAGTTTAAGCCCATTTCCTCCAACGGTGTGGGGCCTCATGGTAGATACGTTTCATCTTCTGAGCCAACTCTGATCTGTCGATGGGTCTGCCTGGAGTGGTGTGTCAAGAACATGAATGAGACCATATCTGATCTCTGTGATCAACTAGCAATGTCTGTCCCAGGCATGGGAGCAAAGAGGGGTGATGCATGCTGAGTATCTGCCATCTGGCACCAGAACGTTTCACATTTGAGTATTCTGCCCCTATGTCCAGGAGGGGAACCTATATTTGAATGTTGGATTATGAAATGGGGTGTTTCCACCATCCCAGCCACACTTAGCCATAGAGTGGTGGTGATGATGATGATGATGTCAAAATAGCTAATTACCCTTTATTGAATGCTTCCCGTGCCCCAGGCACTGTATTAACTGTGTCCTATGATCATCGCACTTATTCCTTACAACAGTCCTGTGAGGTAGGGCACGATTGTCATTCCTGTCCTACAGGTTTCCTTGCAGAGGAGCCATGTTCTCCAGGCAAGGCAGGGGTCGCCAAGCCCTGGCCGCTCAGAGGTTCTCGGCCTCCTGCCTGGTCCCACCCTCCTTCTCCTACAGTGCTGGTCAGCACCTGATCAAGTGGTCCGTACTGGGCTCTGGCAAGCACAGTGTTCCATGGGACTTATTCAGACAGGTTTGGGGCAAGAGCACGGTTGGGTGCAGCTTCACAGAGGCGACAGGTAGGGAGCGCCAGGTGTCCACGTGCCCAAGAGAGTTTCTGCCTGATTCAGGAGTTCAGAAACTGTTTCCTTAAATGGGTAACATTTTTCTGTGCCAGTGACACAAATTAAAATTTGGAGTTTCAAAGGAAAAATTGCCACACCCTTAAAGGAACACCTTCATCGCTTGCAGAAATAGATCTTTTTCCTTTTGGTGGGGCCAGTTCTCAGCAATCTGAGCCCTTCCCACCTGTGAGACCCACCTCCCTGAGTCCTCTCTTGGCCCCACAGCCCAGCCAGATGGCCCACCAGTTTTTATTTCCAGCCTCCTTTCCTTCCTCTCTGCCAGGAGAGCCTTCCCCACCTCCACTTCTCCCTTCCACAGTCCTTTCTCTTGTGGATGCTGCTCCTTGGGCCCCATCTCATCCTTCTCTGTACCTGTCTTCCTGCTGCCTCCAGCCTGGAAGCCTCCAGAAGGCGGAATCGTGTGTCTATGCTCCAGGTGCTTAGCTCAGTGCTTGGGGTAGAGGTGGTGCCGGGAGGTTCGTGCACAAATCAGTGTCTCTTGAAAAGTAAGCAGGTCTGTAGCGGAGAGGAATCTTCCATCTTCCAGCTGCTTCTCCAGAATTGCAGGAGCTCCCTAGGCAATATCTGTGGCTGGAGTAGTGATAAAAACATGCCACATCTGTCGCCCTCTTGCTGCACTGCGGGCGGAACATCTGCCAACCTGGTTCGCCTGCACTGTAACCCTTGGTGGGGGTGGTGGTGGTTTATCCCCTTTTAGAGAGGAGGGTATGGAAACTGGAGTTACTTGCCCAGGGCCCCAAAGCCGTGAGGAATTGTGGCTGATACTTAAACCCAGCAACGCCCCAGAGTCCAGGCTCCCAACCTGGAAGGATCATTAGGGCCGAACGAAGAGGGTAGTGGGCAGGACGGCAGCGTGCGGAGAGCCTCCTCCCACTCCCCCTTACTGTGTCCCCACTGCCCATGGGGGTCAGCAGCCCAGGCCGCTCTCTGCCCATCTCCTTTAGGCCTTTCTCCTGTTGCTGGAGAGTTGCAGCTTCACAGAGCCAGCAAACTTCTTAAAACCCTATTGTGGGGGCCGGCCCCATGACTGAGTGGTTATATTTGCGCGCTCTGCTTCAGCAGCCCAGGGTTTTCCAGGGTGCAGACGTGGCACCACTCATCAAGCCGTGCTGAGGCGGCGTCCCACACAGCACAGCCAGAAGGACCTACAACTAGAATATACAGCTATGTCCTGGGGGGCTTTGGGGAGAAGAAGAAGAAGAAGGAAAAAAAAAAGAAGATTGGCAACAGATGTTAGCTCAGCTGCCAATCTTTAGGAAAAAAAAAACCCTATCATGGAGACAGAATAAAAAGCAGTTACCTAAAGCTTTGCAGAAATCTTCAAAATGTACTAAAACTACCCCACCCAACATAAATTGCTATAAATGTTGTAAAGAGATAAAAACAAACTTTTCATAAATTGCAAAATTTGGTAAATTCTGTGAGTTAGTTGGTCGTTAAGTAGACTTATTCGTGGGGGAGGAGGCGTGAGGCCAGCTGACCCGTCAGTGCTGCTGCTAGCCCATGCAGTGGGCCGCTGGATGCCACCTGTGGGGGACTTTCTGAGGGAGGCTGTAGAAGGAACCTAGGCATTGTCCACTGGAGATGGAAGGAGTGAGAGTTACCCGCTGGCTCTGGCCCCCCGATGGTGAAGGGCAGGGTCACAGGGTGATACATCTTCGGCATGTCCGTGACGGAACGGGCTCCTGGAGCCAGTGGCCGAGAAGCTGGTCAGAAAGCAAGACATGCACCGTGCAGCGAGGCAAGGTACTGCTGGCTGCATCTGTGCACGGTTGCTGCAGAAATCGCTGGAGCAAAATGGTGGGTGGAGCGGATGGCGTCTGGGCATGAGACGTCCATCAGGCAAGCCTCAAAGGCCCACTGCTCTTCCCCACATGTGCCCTGGGCTTCCCGCGGCCTCCTTTCCTCGGGCAGCTCCTCCCTCTGAGTTGGGTACCGATCCTCCCATGCAAAGTGGAGAACGAGTCATTCCCTTGACCAACATCCCCTTGAAAGATCTTTCCATGGGCTGTATCTGCCGCTCTCAGCCTAGGATTTGGGCGCAAAGCCTAGTGGAAATTGTTATTCTATTAGATTTATTGGAGTCACAGTGATGTTGTATTATCTGATGTTAGATCTGCTGGAGTCGGAGTGACGTTCACGTGTCAAGGGCAGGTTGGGGAATATTTCTTGGCCCGTTTGCTGCCGAGTTTGTGTGTGGTTTGTACATTCATCTTCAGCCAGACTTCTTAGGGTCTCCCGAAGGTCAGACGCAGAAGTGCAAATGCTCATCACGGGATAAATGTGCATTACAGATGTGGGGGGATTCAAAACGCCCTTTTCTCGACATAAGCTGTTGGTGGTTCTCCTTGTCCCTTCCCCCAGCTAAGTTTATTTTTCCTGACTGCCGTTCCTGACTACACTCTGTTTGCCTCACTGACAACTCCTGGGAGGGGGCCCGAGTTTCTGGAGGTGGAATGGATTATAGATGATATTATAGACCAGGACTGGAAGATACAAAGCTCGTTGGCGGTTGGCCCACTCCCTGTGAGCCCCGTGTAGGAACCTACGCCCAGCCTTTTGGGGGGCTCTGCTCTGGAGGAAATCCTAGCTCTGTCTTATAACGAATGGGATACCTGCTACTGGACATTCACTCATTCATTCAACAAACACTTCCCGAGTACTTGCTGCCTGTCAGGTACTGGGTTCACTATCGCACATTTGTGATCTCATTCAGCGCTCTTCCTAACCCAGGAGCCGGGCTGTCTCCTCATTTGACAGAGGTGGTTGGTTTGGTCAAAGAGATATGAGTAAAAATCTCCTCTGACCCCTACTTTTGTGCTCTTTTTGTAATGCATTTTATTTCTATGTCTGGCATAAACTCCACAATACATAGTTATTATATTTTTATTAAACAGTAGTGGTATTTTGTTTACTGTCCTAGGGTTTAGAATATACATTTTTACTTTTTCACCGTCTATCTTCAAATAATATATCACTTCATGTATCATGTAAGAACTTTGTAATAGTCTGCTTCCAATTCTCCTATCTTTTGTGCTGTTGTTCTCATACGTTACTTTTATTTATTCTATTAATCCACAATCTTTTGCTTTTTTTTTTTTTTTTTTGTTGGTGAGGAAGAATGGCCCTGAGTAACATCTGTGCCAGTCTTCCTCTATTTTGTACGTGGGACGCCACCGCATCAGGGCTTGATGAGCGGGGTGCAGGTCTGCTCCCAGGATCTGAACCTGCGAATCCTGGGCTGCCGAAGTGCCTGAACTTAACCACTACGCCACCAGGCCAGCCCCTAATTTTCTTCTATTTTTGCTTTAGACACTCAACATTTTAGAGTGATTAAAAGGTCTTTTATACTTACCTTCATTTAAACAATTTCCAGAGCTGATCATTTCTCTGTGTAGATCCAAATTTCTGTAGTTTTTCATATTCCTTCCACTTGAAAAACTTACTTTAATGTCTTTTAGCAGAGATCTACTGGTAATTGATTATCTCAGATTTTGCTTTTCTGAAAATTTAAAAACATTTCACTTTCATTTATGTAAAGCACTCTTTCCCGGGGGTAGAATTCCGTGTTGACGGTGATTCTTTTCTCTCCGCACTTTAAAGATGACGCTTCCCTCTCCTCTGGATTGTATAGTTTCTGATGAGAAGTCTGCTGTCATTCTTGTATCGGTTCCTTAGTTTCTTCGGCTGCCTTTAAGATTTTCTATCTGTCTTTGTCTTTCAGTATTTTGAATATGATCTGTTTAAAAAAATAATCCTGCTTGGGGGCCTCTGATCTTTTTGGATTTCTGACTTGATAACCTTCATCAATTTTGTAAAATTCTCAGCCAGTATATCTTCAAATATGTCTTCTAGATTGTTCTCTCTCTGTTTTTTTTTTTGCCTTCTGGGATTTCAGTTACATGTATATTACACTATTTATATTGTCTTAAGTGTTTTTAAAACTCCTCATCATTGTCATTATCATCATGGTCCTCCTCCCTTCTCTGTCCTCTTTGTTCTCTTTCTCTTCCCCTCCTTCTTCCCCATCTCTAAATTCTGAAGGTCTGATTCGCACCAAGGGGACAAATGCCATCTGCCTGGCACTGCCTGCAGAGGGAGGCAGCCCCTCTGTGCCCTGGGCAGCGTGGAGAAGGGCGTGACTGAGGAAAGAAGGACTTCCTGCTCCCCTACTTGATACTGTAAGTATGTTGTCTATTACCTTGTGATTCAAAGTGTGGTCCATGGACCACAGCAGTGGTGTCCCTGGGCATTTCTTAGAAACACAGAGGTACAGCCTCACCCCGGACCCATTGAATCAGAACCTGCAACTTAACAGACCCCAGGTCATTTGCATGCACTTTAAAGTTTAAGAGGCACTGCCTGCATGACCAGTGAGGAAAAGCTGGGGCAGCAAAAGCAGCAGGCATGTACAGCAAGCAGCATCTGGTGCCACCTGGAGCCGTCAGGTGGAAGGTCAGAAGGTCCCCAGCAGCCTGTGGAGAGGTTTCTCGAGCTGGGGACGGCTCCATGCCCAGCAGGGCTGTGATCCAGAAGAGGCCCCCTCCCATTGCTCCCCTGGGTAGGGGGTTGTCTGTTCACTTTCTGATAGCATGCTTTGGAACTTTCAAATTTTGATCAAGTCCAATTTAGCTGTTTTTTTTCTTTTGTTGCTTGTGCTTTTGGTGTCATATCTAAGAACCTATTGGAACTTCCACTGTCATGAAGATTTACTCCTATATTTTCTTGTAAGAGCTTAAAGTTTTAGCTCTTACATTTAGCTGCTGGATCCATTTTGAGTTAATTTTTGTGTTTGATGTGAGGTAGGGATTCAACTCCATTCTCTTGCATGTGAACAGGCTTTGATTTCTTTGTCCAAAGGATCTCTCTAATTATTGTGTGGAGAACAGACTGTGGGGGCAAGAGGGAGGCAGGCAGACTCACTTCCCACTGTTATGTGATAATCTGTCTCAGAGGGCCACTATTAAAGTTAGAGGAAGTGATTAGAAAACCACCACTTGACAGTGTCACAGTAATGATTTAGGCAAGAGTCATCCGTGGATGCTAAAACTGGTGGGCGCAGGTTTCTTGAGTAACATATTTACAGGGTCTCAAAGAACCTCCCCCCAAGAAACTTATGGCAAAGGGTAAAGAATGAACTTTACAGTGAAGAAACCTGGCAGACACCCCTTTGATCAGTAGTAACGTCACCATTAATGGACAAATTGACTTCCTGGGCCTCCTGATAACGATGCCCCCAGAAGAACCCAACATCCCTGGACTTCCTGCCCGGAATGAGTGCCCTGCGTAGAATAGTGGCAAAGTATCAGACGACCCCGTCTGAAGGGCATTCTACACAATGGCTGGCTGAGAAAGACCAGAAAGACTGAGGAACGTTCCAGATGAGAGGAGACTAAAGAGATATGACAACAGGATGCAATGTATGGTCTGGGATTTTCTTTGGTGTAAAGGATGTTATCAGGACAGTTCATGAAAGCCCAGTTAGGTCTGAGGGTTCGATAGTGACATGGTATGAAAGCGAATTCCAGATTTCGAGTTACTCAACTGAGCACTGCAGATGAGAAAGAGTGTCCTTGTTTTAAGGACACACACACTGAAGTCCTTACGGGCTGAAGGGCATCGTGTCTGCACGACAACTTGCTCTTAAATGGCGTTGAAACAAAGGTAGAGAGAAAATGAAAAGGCAGCTGTGGGAGAATGTTCACGCTGGAGGTGCCGGGTTAAGGATACACGGGAATGTTTTATACTGTTCTGAGCTTTTCTGCAGGTCTGAAATTGTGTCCAAAAAAAGGACTCTTCCCTCTTAAAATGCTCAACGTATCTGAGAGCCTCAGGGAGGGTCCTTGATAGGCATTTGGTGCATTGCTCACACCCCACTGCCCGTCTCTCCCACCCCAGGGCCCCTGCATGGTGACAGGAATGATCTTAAACACCAACCAAGCACCTCCTGCTCCTGGCACCCCTGCCATGGCCCTCATGTCGCCCCGCCTTGGGGTTTGCTGCCTTTTCCCCAAGCTGCTGATAAAAACAGCCACGTCTGTGGGGTGTGTCCTGGGTGCTGGGTATTTTCAACCTTCGCATCGACGCTGCTGTTACTCTGTTCTACAGATCAGAAGACGGAGGCGCCGAGTCCGAAGGCAGGTGCGTCCAGCTCCGCTCTTGAGTGGCCTCCTCCCCGTCCCCTGCATCTCGTTCTCTTGTTCCTTGTCTGTCTTCCCTGCATCAGCTCTTTGAAGGTGGGGCCCTCGTGCTGTTCTGTTCTGTTCCCTGATGTATCCCGAGACCTGGCTCAGTGCCTGCCCTGTGACGGGAATGCGGTAAATGTCTCCTGGAGGAGGGACCATCATGGGGCTTAGTGCACTTAATACGTGGGCGTTGGGGTTGAACGTTGCTCAAATTCTGCTTCCGTTACTGAGAAGCTGTGTGACCTTGGGTAGGTTAGTTAACCTCTCTGGAACACAGTTTCCGAATCTATAAATGCAGATTCTACTCCTGCCGCCCTAGGGGTTGTGGTGAAGATGTACTGACGCGATGCACGTAAAGTGCTGACCGCAGTGCATGGCGCTGCGTGGACGCTCAGGCCACATTCACTGAGCGAATGAGTGAATGAAAGTTTCAAGCGGCCTGGATCTCTGGGGGCCCAGCTCCTCCTATAACAGTGTTTATTGGGGGGTATGTGGAGGGACTTGCTCGGTGACTTGAACTTACTGCAACAGACTATGTGGGACTATCATCTATCCACTTATTTGTGTCTCTGTGTAAGCACTGGGTGGGTGGGGACCCCCGCCCCGGTCAGGCTGTACCCCCAGCACGCCCACAGCTGTGGCTCACAGCAGGCAGGCCTGTTTGCTGATTGACTCATGTCGTTTCTCTTCATGACACATTTATTGGGGCTCCCCCTGGGCCAGGCCCTGTACTGGGCTCTGAGCACCTGCCCGTCCTGACTCTCTGCCCCACGCCCGGATTTCTTCCCCTGGACCCCCAGCCCGGCTCATGGATGGGCACCCGGGGCCCGGTTGCCTTCCTCCTGGAGCCTGCGCTGGGCTGCTCTTCTGGGTGCTGCCATCTCCTGGCTGAGGAGGCCGGTGCCCTCTGCTCATGGGCCCGTTTGTACCTGACCTTTGAAACGTGCTCAGGCAGCCCCGGCCATCTCCGTGTTATCGCAGCTCCCGCGGCAGCTAAGCAAGCCCAGGGAGGCCAGTCCAACCTCCTTCCCTCGTGGGCAGCCCGTGTCCACATTTGGTTCCTCCCCTGATTGGGACTGAAGAGGCTGAGCGGCTCAGGAGGCCTGCTCTGGGACACCTCCCCGCTGGGCGCTGGCTGTCCCACACCTGCTGGCCAGAAGGTGGCACTGTCCCACACTTTATGGGCGCCGGATGCGAAAGAGAGCAGAGAAATTCCTGTTTTATCCCCAAAATGCTACTTAAGATCAGGGGAAAGATCGTGGGCATTTGGATCAGTTATCTGGAAGAAAAGAATCCTGAAAATAAAGCGATGAGTACAACCTCCCTTCAGGTTCTGATCCGAGTTCTGTCACTCAAGGACCATCCCAGAGGCGAGAAGAGAGGTGCCAGCTCTGCCTGGAAATCCCGCAGGAGAGGCCGGCGGGGTTGAGCACCCGCTTCTGCTTTTCTCAGTGATTGGGAAGGTGAGCTCTGGGCTGCGCCCCTTGCTGTGTCCCTGGCAGGTCACAAGAGCGCTCTGCGCCTCAGTGTCCTCATCTGAGAAGCGGGGATAAACAGAATCTCCGGGCGCCAGTGTGGGGAGGTTATGGGGTGATGAACATAAAGCACGGCCTGTGCCTGTGGTCTTGGTGGCGCCTCTGACGCACCCCTGTGACCGAGGGGGCTCTGCTGGGGAATGCAAACTCTCCTTGTTGTCTTGGGAGATGAAGCTGACATGTACAGACACCTACTGTGCATAGGGAGCCGGGAGGTAGTGCGGACGTGTGCAGGCCCCTACTGTGCGCAGGGAGCTGGGAGGTGAAGCTGATGTGTGCAGGCCCCTACTGTGCACAGGGAGCTGGGAGGTAAAGCCGACGTGTACAGGCACCTACTGTGCACAGGGAGCTGGGAGATGAAGCTGACATGTACAGACACCTACTGTGCATAGGGAGCCGGGAGGTAGTGCGGACGTGTGCAGGCCCCTACTGTGCGCAGGGAGCTGGGAGGTAGAGCAGACATGTACAGGCACCTACTGTTCGCAGGGAGCCGAGTGTACCAAGATGAATACCCCACCCTGTCTCTCGGACCTCACGGAGGAAAGTGTGTGATCGTCTTTCTGGAGCTTCCGGCCGAGGTGCTGCGGGCGCACGGTGGGGGAGGGATCTGATTTGCCGGGGTGCCGTGGCATAGCCATCATGGAGGGGGTGACAGTTAGGATTCCTTCCGGGGGGACCTGCAGGAAGGGCATCTTGAGCAGAGGGCACAGCCCAGGCAAAGGTGTGGAGACGGGGAAGCCCCTGAGTGGCCGAGGGTGGGCCAAGGGGCGGTTTGGAGGGAAGGTGTGTGCAAGGTGGGTCCACGTGAGTGTGGACTTCACTCCAGGCCTTTGGTTCTGCCTGGGGCCTTCGGGAGGGACGTTTGAGCCAGGCGAAGAAATCCCTTGTGGCTGGGGGACGAAACCAGGTTGCTTCTGTGTTTGTTCTCCCAACACGTGGGGAGAAGTGCCGTGGAGCCGCCCCGGGGTTCTTCTCAGAGCCCGGAGATCGTGGCCTTCACCGTATAAACAGGGAAGACGACCCAGTTCCTGAAATCTCCTCTCCAGTCGCTCACCTCCCACTCCTTACTGCTGTGTCGCCTCCTTCTCAAGGCCCAGGTGCCTCTTCTCTGTCCCTCTAACGCCCTCCAGCTCCTCACTCAGCAAAAGCCTCCCGTGCCTGCTTCTGCATTTCATCTCCAACCCGCAGAACTCGCAAGGATGCAGGAGGTGGGCCTACCAACTCACCTTCCTGCTTTCTCTGCTCTTTCTTCACCCTCCTAGGCCCCCCACAAGTTGAAGTTTGTCAAAGCCCATTTTGAATCTCCTAGGTATTTTTTTTCTTTTTTGGTGAGGAAGAGTGGCTCTGAGCTAGCATCTGTTGCCAATCATCCTCTTTTTTTTTCTCCCCAAAGCTCCAGTACATAGTAGTATATACTAGTTGTAGGTAATTCTTCTATATGGGATGCTGCCACAGCATGGCTTGATGAGCATGCATAGATCCACACCCAGGATCTGCATTGTGAACCCAGGCTGCAGAAGCGGGGAGCACGAACTTAACCACTACAACACAAGCCGGCCCCCTCCCAGGGTTTGATCTGGAGGACCATGTAAACAAAGGTGAGAACTCAAGGGTCGCTGTGGCTTATGGTCCCTCTGTTGTTTCTCTGCAGAATGCGCGCCAGCCAACAGCAGTCGCCATTCTTAGGGGCTCCGAACACACGCACGCGCCCGCCTCGCAGCCCCTCCTGCTCTGATGCTGGGGACGCTCCGCCGTCAGCCATGGCAGCTTGATTTACTGTGGCTGGGACAGTGCCAGGGCTGTTCCGGCTCAAGATGGGGCGTCAGGCCTGCTATCTATGTCCCGATGGGACCAGGAGCCATCCCACCGGTGGAAGCACCCTTGAGTGCCAGTGTTTCAAGGTGAAGAAAGGGGCCTGGTGACTGTCCCTAATCACGGAACCGTGTCACGGAGTGCTGGGGGCACGGGGCCCAGCGTCGGCCCCGCAGAACAACATTTGGGTTTTCACACTCGACGCTGAAAAGCCATTAAAGGGAAAGGAAACCGGTGCCCTGCCCGCCAGCCGCCGTCCCGGCCCTCACAGTGCCGCTTTTGTTCGGGGTCCGGAGTGTAAAATTGGAGTGGCAGATTGTCGGCGCGTCCATTGCGAATTTCCTGGCTTTCATCAGCTGCGCCACTCAAATGACAGTATTTAATCCCAAATGTTTCCTTCCCTTCCCCTGCCCCTCCGTTTCATAAACCAGGGGGCCTCCCCCCACACTCGCAAAGTAGACTCCGCTTCCATTTCTTCAACCAGAATGAAAAGTATATTTATGATTTTTCTCTCGTATATTTGCAATTACTCAAAACCCCCCTGAACACGTTCCGGGCGGGGCCTTGCCCAGGAGAACTCAACTTCCTGGGTTTTTGTGTAACGGGAGCATCTTTTTGCTAACATCTCCGCCCCCGCTAACCGTTTTATGAGGTCAAATCACACATTGTACCTCCGGGGGCGGGATCCTGGAGCGACCCGTCCATGCCATTTTATTCTGTGGGCTGCGGCTGGGGTTACACTGCCTATCAGTTGAGTCAGGCAGTTTTTCTATCATTTGGGGGTTTTTCATCGTTGTTATTTTATTAAAGAGTGATTTGCCCTTGATGGGAGAATTCGCCATCTGAAATTTAAGACTTGAACTTTCTTTCTGTTGCTTGGTAACTTTGTAGGAACAACCGCTCAGCAGGGCGGCCCTAGTGAGACAACCGCTGAAAGGTTTCAATACCATCGTGTGTGCATTTTCCAATGGATACACATCCACGTGTGGATAAAATCGTCGCTTACATGTTGCGTCGTGCACTGGAGCATCCCCGTGATCCTATAAAGCAGGCAGCATGTGGTCCTGTCTGTGACGAGGCACTTTGGGGTGAGAAGGAGCAAGTGTGACACCTGCTTGTGTCTCAGCGGTGGCTGTGTGGAGTGCGCAGCCCCGAGCCGGGTCTGACGCCTGAGTCGGTCTGATACCTGAGTAGGATCGGATCTCTGGCCGAGATCCCCGTGGGCCGTGTGACAGTCAGTTTGACGTGTGGACTCAGCCAGGCTGTGGTGCCCAAGTCTTTGACCCCACACTAATCTGAGTGTTACTGAGAAGGCTTTGGGCAGATGTGGTCAACCCCTATGACCAGTAGCTTTCAGAGACCCGGATAATCTGGGGGGGCCTCACCCAATCAGGTGAAGGGCTTAGGAGCAAAATCTGAGGTTCCCCTGAGACGAGGAATTCTGCCTCAAGACAGAAGCATCCGCTCCTGCTGGAGTTTTCAGCCTGCCGCCAGCCTTACAGGTTTCGGACTTGCCCGGCCCGACAGTCCGGCGAGAAGTTCCTTAAGACGGATCCCTTTCAGAGCTTCTCTCCCCTGTTGGTTCTGTCTCTCTGGGGAGCCCTGATCCGTACTGGCTGAGACCCACAGGGATGTCAAGCCTGAGCCACGTAAGAGGACAGCAGCCTTGGCCGCTGAGGGTCTGCGAAAATCAGAAATGAGCTTCTCTGGGCCTCTCTCGGACCTTCTCGGAATCTTGAGTTGTTTTCCAAGGAGTGTGTGTGGGGGGGGGGGCAGTGACATGTGACATGGACGTGCAGGACACGCATCACCCCATGTGCGCCTACATCAGGTGAGACCGGCTACACACCTGCGTTCACGGCCATGGGCGGGGGGTCCCAGGAGACGGCTCCTCGGGCGGTGGACTTCCGGGGTGGACCACGGGACTCCTTATGGACACGGACGGAATAATACCCATGAGCCTGGAATACACACTAGGGGTTTGTAGCGCCGTGTTGTGCAGCAGAGCAGAAGTCGTCCCGCTGGACTCCCACTCACGTCGCCCACCCCGGCTCCCCACGAGCTTGAAGCAGAGCAGGCTGTTGGCTCTTCCGGGCTCAGTGTGCAAAGGGCTCAAATCAGGACCTGCCCTTCCAGTTCTGGGGAGCAGATGCCTTGATGCAGGCGAGGCCTTCAGGAAAGTGCCCCACTGTGGGACACCACGTAAGGACATACGCTTTCATTATTCAAATGACCAGTTCCTGCCCTACCACTGGAGTTGGGCTCAAGCCCCAGCACTACCACAAACAAGCTCTGTGGCTTTAGGTGAGTTCTTTGACCTCTCTGAGCCTGGTGTGTAGAAGGGAGGTGAGGAGCCCATAGGCTCGCTGTAGTGATTAAGTTAAAAGTTGGAAGAACTGGGGGCCGGCCCGGTGGTGTAGTGGTTAAGTTCTGCTTCAGTGGCCTGGGCTTTGAAGGTTCAGATCCCGGGCGTGGACCTAGCACTGCTTGTTGTGCCACGCTATGGCAGCGTCCCACATAAGATAGAGGAAGATGGGCATAGATGTTAGCTCAGCGGCAGTCTTCATCACGCACACACACACACAAAACAAAATGATGGGAGAGCTGTCTGGTATGCCGCCCAGCCTGTAGGGAGCTCCCAGATGTCAGTGTGCTGCTGTGCCGGGCACTGCATGATTTGTGTGTTGTCGGGGCCCGATCCGGGTGAGGACAGTGAGGCAGCAGCATGCACAAGTGCAGGTGGTGCCCGCCGGACCCGGCACTTGCATGATCCTGTGTGGGAGCGCCGCCTCAGGCCGTGCACCCTTGGCACCTTGCTCCCCTCTCCCTAATCCTGGCCCCCACCCTCCCGTATAAATGCCGTTCCAGCTTCGCCAGGTAAGGGGTGGGCCCGCCTCACAGGGCAGGACAGAGGCCCGCAGAGACGCCAAGCCTGCCCAGGCACCTGGGGTGTGAGCTCTCGGAAGGCGGTGGTGGCCCCTCGTTCGTCTCACGAGACTGCATCCGGCGCCCGGCACCTAGCGGGTGCTACATTACTGCTTACAAACATGGAATAAGGGAAGCAGAAGCCGAGGGGGATTCAGACTCCGACATGCTTTCCCACGATGGAGGCCGGGCGCTCCAGCGGCCATCGGCAAGGGGGTCCAGCGGAGGGAGGACTGAAGAAGTCGCTCTGTGCTCTCCGCATGGAGAGCCTTGTCAGGAGGGACCGTCTCCCACTGTGGGGGGAGCACGCCTTCAGGATGGCCCTAAACTAGGTCCGGACAGAAGGCCACATGCCGTAGGACCCCATTCACATGAGTGTCCAGAATAGGTAACTCTACGGAGACAGAAAGCCAGGAGTTGCCGCGGCTCGGGGGAGAGGGGTGGGCAGGGCCTGCCGATGGGTTCGGGGTTTCCTTTTGGGCTGATGCAAGTATCTTGGGGCTAGACAGAGATGATAGACGCACCGTCCTGTGAATGTATGAAATGCCACTGAATTGTACACTTTAAAAATGGTCAACGTGGCAAATTTAATGTCATGTGTATTTTACGCCCCCCCCCCCACCACCTCAACACACACGCTGGATTCAGCAGGACTTTTGGAGTGTATGTGACAGAAACAAGATTCAGATAAAAGGTGAGTTAAGTCGGCTCAGGGAAGTGAAGGTGGGGTTGAACAACCAAACTCCAGGAAGGGTCTCGCACACTCATGACTCCACTCCATCTTCATTTCTGCCTCTCTGCTTCCATCTCCATCCTCCATCACTGCCACCAGCTGCCTCCACCTGGTGGGAAATATGGCCACCGAGACCTCAGGTGCTGGGGCCGGCCTGAGTGCCGGGGGCTCCTCCAGGACCATGGCAGCTTCTAATGGGACCACGTGGTTAGTTTGGGGGTAAAGCAGCCCCCAGAAGACAGCTGAGTGTCCGGGCTGGGGGGCCCAGCATTTCAGAGCCATGCGCCCCACATCATTGGCCAGTGGGTGGCCGGGCACCACGTCTCCACTCTTTTGGAGTAAACGTCCCTCAGCAAAGTCACATCTTCTCATGGGACTTCCCTCTCTGTGTCGTCTTCAGGCTCGTTTAGAGCCACGATCGTTTCCTCCCCTCCAAGGCCTTCCACGGGCTTATGGAAGGCGGGACTCGGGCAGAGTTCACCAAAGCAGCGCAAGCCCCACCTGGGGAGGTGTGGGGAGGGGTGGGGGGCAGGGAGGAGCTGGGCACCCGGGGCAGTGGGGCTGCGAGGCAGAGAGGGGGATGAGGAGAGTGGGGAGATGCTTCCCAGATCAGCCTGAGTGTTCGTGTGGGGTCAAGACGGTGGAGTAGGCCCCCACCGGGCAGTCCCTATGGCCTGGGGGCTATCTCTGGGCCACAGAAACTTACAGTTCTGATCCTCTGAGCTGATGTGACACCATGAGCGTGGGTGTGAGTGTGGGGCGGGTGTCATGGGGGTCCACCAGTCACGAGCAGAGACGAAGGGAGGGGTCTGGGCGGTTGCTTTTCTAGTTGCTGGAACATCTGTTCAGCTTTTGACTCAAAGCCAGAGGGAGATCTCCCTTCCTGATCCCCAAAGATGGCTTCACTCCTGTTCAGGAGAGAGATGGTGAGAGCTCAGAAACAAACAAACAGAGAGCCCAACTTCAAACGTGGCTGCTGGCCCGGGGGGACATTTCTTCCCCAACCTTAATTTTGGGATTAATTTGTTTTAGAAGTTCCTCTGCTGCTGTTGTGTGTGTGTGTATGTGTGTGCACGTGTGTGCAGGTGCTTGTGTATATGAGTGCACGTGTGTGTGTGTGTAAGAAAAGAAACACTAGGGAGAAAACGTGTCCCGTTCTTCTGAAAGCTGCTGCTGGCCTGGGCTGGCCCTCTGCACCTTGAGGAGAGCGCTCACTTGCGGCAGCTTCTCTCCACCACGGCCTCCGCTGAAGGAGCCTTCGGAGGAGCGACAGGGCCTGGGCCACTCCGAGCCTTGTTCCCATGGTGGCTCCGTGCCAGGACTGTCCTCACCTGCGCATTGTGAGCATTTTATTATTAACCCAAAGTGATCTTGCTTAATAAAAACACAGAGGCAAAGGCTGGGAGCTCTCCGATTTCCAGCTTCGGCCGCTTTATTATTATTCATTTAGACATAATAACGCACTGTGCTGATTGTTCCATTGGTTCCCGCTCCTGGAGGTGGGGAGTCAGTGCTGCACGGCTTTCTCCTCCAAATTTATTAATTTTAATTTCAGATTATGGGTCACCAAAGACTCTTTTTCTTACGATTCTTGAATTCTTGTGATTCAATCGGGGGTACTAGTCATATATGAGTCTCGTTTTTGTTTTTCTTCTTTTTTGCGGGGGCGAGTTCTTTATTACTTTATAGATTATAGATTATACAAGCCATGCAAAAATATATTTCCAGGGTTAAAGATTCGAATGATTCTGAAGTTCCGAGCAAAATGGGCTGCCCCTTCGCTCCGCGGGGAATCAGCTAAACGGTGGGGTGTCTCCTTCCAGACTCCCTCCGAGGGGCTGACCTATGTGTCTGGATAGTAAGACTTCCGTCGTCTCGTGCTGCATCCGTGGAGCAATTCTGTGTGTATTCACTAGTTCGACTAATATTGCTGAGCACCTGCTGTGTGCCAGGAGTGATGCTGGGAGCCACGCATTCAACAGTGAGCAAAGATGGCCCCGCCATCACGCAGCTCACAGGCGGTGGGCGTGATGTGCTGGGACTCAATTTTCCCCTCCCGTTTAACAAAATATCCAGGTCTCCTCTCATGGCCGACCTCATACGCCTGCCCTGTAGTCTTCAACGTCTAGAGGTAACAAAATTCTAGAGGAATTTTCATGGGCATCAAACTGAGTTCCAATTGATCTGCCATCATGGAATGAAGCAATGAAGGTCTTTGTTTGCACCTCTTTGTGCACCTGGGTGTTTTACAAAATTTCAAGATTCTTTGGATGGTAAGACACACAGGAGACCCCCAGATAGAGGAAACTCCCATTTGAATACTGCGTGATAGTTTCCAAAACAGTCTCCAAGTACAAGGTCTCATGGAGTCTTCACTACCAACCTGGGAAGCAGGTACTGATAATTTGACCATTCTACAGATGTGGAAGGAAACCAAGGCTCAGAGAGGTCAAGACGCAGGCCCAGGGTCACACAGCTCTGAAGTAGCAGCGCAGAGCCTTGAACTCAGGCTTTGTGATGCTTATCCAAGAACTCTCCATTTCAAGATGTCTGGAATCTGGCTTCTGTGCTCAAGGTGTGATCCGTGCCCCACGCGAATATCTCTGGGGGTCGTCATAAATCTGAAGAGCAAGCGCATACGCATCTCCAACCCTTGACAGAAAGCTGGGCGTTTTCTCTTCGCATCCAGTAGTCGGTTTCATACCTGGAGCAAGGGCCCTCTCCTTTTCCAGGGGTGCTAAGCCACGACTCCCTTGGAACGTCATAATATCACAGTATGGACGATCTCCAAACGTTCCTCGTCTGCATCTCCCAACCCTGACGTCTGGAGAAGCGAGGACCATTCCAGAGAGGGAAAGACGGCCTTTGAATCATGTTGTCAGGCACGTCACTCTGCTTGAGTTATTTTTCTTGAAGGCGAACACTTTTCAATAGTCCGAGGCCGGGGTCTGTCACTTGCCAGAGCTCTTGACGTGTTGCTGTTTTAAAAATTAAGCACATGGAGTTTGCAGAATGGACACGGCCTTTCAGTTTTTTAATTTAAGGTTTAAAAAGTGCTTTCACGCTGTGATCCCCGGGGACAGGAAAGGCTGTTTGTTCTTTCCCTGGGCCTCCAGGAAATCTGGCCCTGACCACCTACGGGAAACTAGCCCGAGACCTCAGCGTAGCCGGGAGGCCGCAGCGCCTTCTTCTGCACCTCGGCCTGCAGTTCGCACTACATAATCTAATCTTTCAAGGATCTTTTCCTCTGGAGAGGCAGGGAGCTGAGTAACTAAACAGACACAATGCTGCTAATCCCTCCTTCCTGGGGCTGAAGGCTTTAACTCCTTGCCTTCTGTTTAAGGCCGTGAGCTCAGAGCGGGCTGCTGGGATCCACAGCAGAATTTTACAAAAAGCCTTTGGTTTGTACTCTGCACCAGTGGGGTAATCATAGCTGACCCTATTCAGTGTCCCTGGTCCTACTATGTGCCTGGCACTGCTCTGAGCACTTTAAATAGAATAACTTGGTTACTCCTACCTACCCTGGGAGGTGGGTACTATTACTGTGCACAGAGATGTTAAGTAACTTGCCCAAGGCCACACAGTGAGGAGGGAGGGCAGCTGGGATTCAAACCCAGGCCAGCTGCTTCCGAGTCCATGCTCTTGACCCCTGTGTTCCTCATTAAAGAGGAAGGGTTCAGAAAGACTCTGAACTGTCTGCCCAATTTCATTCATTCATTCATTCACACACTTGCCCAGTCTGTATTCAACATCTGCCATGTGCGAATGCCAAGGTGATTGAGACAGAAGCACTCCTTGCTCTCCCAGGAACTGGCAACCAGACGTGGAAATGAATAAATCCAGAAATAGTTATGATGCAGAGAGTGGAGGGCAGCAATAGCTGTGCCGGGGCTGGAGGGGGCCAGCAGAGTGAGGGGGAGCCTTAACTCAGAGGGAAGTGGGAGAAGGTCAGGGGAGGTTCTCCAGGGGGTCAGGAGGAGGAGAATGGGGCATTTACCAGGAAGGGATGGTTATGGGTGCACTGGGGGCACAAGGTGACACATGCAGTGCCTCCTGGGAAACCATCTGGGGCGTGGTGGTCAGTGTAGATAGCTGTGAGAGGAGCAGAGCAGAGGCAGAGAGGAGCCAGGACTTGGTTAGCTTAGCCTGGGCAGGGTCTTAATTAGAATCTCTCAAAAAAGCAGGCCAGGTGAATAATTCTGTTAGGCCTGGTCCCTCAGAAGCTTAGGAACCAGCATTTCCAGGTGCTGGGGTTGGGGGGCAGTCCCTGCTAAAACCATAGGATGTAGGACTCTGTTTTTGCAAAACCAGCAGCTCTTACCTGCTCATCGCAATATCTGCAGAGTGCCCCTGACAAAGGACTCTCCACAGCTCAGGAGCTGTTGCCGTGGGGCTCAGCCAGCTTTGTCTCCCTCCCCACAGGGGACCCAGGGGCTCCAAGTAAAACCCGACATCCCCCCAGGACACAGGTCAGGGGCAGGTTCTCGACCCTCGTCCATCACAACGTGACTATGGGCTGGTGCAGGATGTGAGCAGTTTCCAGCTGGTTCCATTCCAGTGGCGGCAGACAAACCATCCTTGCATGTTTGCTCTGCAGCCCTAGCCTGGGACAGCCCACGCAGGGACCCCAGCGAATGCCCCTCTCTTCAAGCCTCAGCTGAGATGTTTCCTTTGGCTCAGCAGAGCCGATGCTGAAAGCACTGTTCAGCCAGCTGCGTTCAGAGGGGCTCCGCAATGGGGGAACGCAAAGATATCTGGAGCTGGAAATAGCTGTCCGCTGTTTTGAAAGGTGCAAAGTGTTTAAATAATTGCTTCCAAACGTGGGGACCTCCTTGCTCCCCTTCACCTGAGCTCCACGTCAGCGTCCTCCTGTCAAAGTTCTCTGTCTCCTCGCCTCCATTTCCTTCGCCCTTTGCAGCCTCCTCTCCCTCCCCCTCCTCTCTGGCACTTGGACTGAGTTCTAAGGGCGCCTCATTAATGACTGGGATTTCTCGTGACTCTTTCTGTCTTCCCTTGTTTGTTTTCAGGCATTTCTCTTCAATAACCACCTAGAGAGGGGCTCTGTTTGTTTTTCTTGCTTAGTGTCTCCCGGCCAATCCGTTCACCAACAAAGGCTGTGTGACTCTCAGGCCGAGCTGGGTGTGAAGGGAAGTGGAGAGCTCTTCACCGGGCGAGAGGCTTCCAGCAGACACACCTGCTCCTGGGGAAAGGGGCCCATTGAGAAGGGCTGTTTGCCAGGTGATGGTGCAAATAAAAATAGCTCCCCTTTATGTGCCAGAATGGCTCCCGTTTCATAGATTAGGAACCTGAGGTGCAATTAGTTGCTCAAGGTCATGCGGTATATTATGCAAATGAATCTGAATCTGCGGTCTGTCCAATAGAAATATAATATGAACTACGTGTATCATTTTAAATTTTCTGATAGCCGCATCATAAAGAGCAAAAGTGAAATTAATTTTAACAACATACTTTAACTCAACATATCGAAAGCATTACCCTTTCGACATGCCATCAAGATGAAAAATCTTGATGAGGGCTATGGCCTGGACGTTTGTGTCCCCCATGTTCCTGTGCAGAAGGCCTGGCCCCTAGTGTGGTGGGATTTGGGGGGCGGGGCCTTCGGGAGGTGATTACGGTTACATGAGGTCTCAAGGGTGGGGCTCCCATGATGGGATCAGCGTCCTTAAACGAAGAGGAAGAGACCAGAGCTCTCCGCCGCGGGAGGACGCAGCCAGCAGTCGGCCACCGCGTCTAACGCAGCCTCCCCGGTGGAAAGCCGGTTGTCAGCCGTCGGCTGGCACACCGCTGCGCTTGTGCTGAGCGGACGGGCCGGGCCTCTTGATTTTGAGGGAGGAAAGCTGGGGCAGCGTGACAAGTTCAAGTTCAATTTACAGTCTATGACTGTTTCAATATATTTTTATAATCAAGGAGGTAGAGTTCATTTTGGACCCTTCCCCCGTCAAAGACAAAGGAACAAGGGGTTGTACAAGCCTTGTTCTCGTGCTTTTGCTTGCTTAGAGCGACTCTGCTTTTTCTTCTCTAGAACTTTATTATGTATTTTAATAGCAAAAAATATTACATTGGAACAATGGGAAATATGGAAAGCATATCGTAAAAATACTAAGTTGTCCTTAGAGGCGAATTTGCACACGTGGATTAGCAGTTTGTATAAAATGTATAATGGAACTATATTGTTTTCGATGCTAATGAAATACATGAGTCACTGAAAAGCTTTTTTTTTAAAAAAACATAGCTTAGTTCTTTATATGAACTCGCTTTACCTTGGTTTACAGATTTGGAAAGCAAGAAAGTGGGAAAACGTAACGAGAGGAAAAAAAGGGTTAAAACACACTGCTTGGGCCCGTGGTGTAATGCCGCTGCGTTTTCGCCGCGTCTTGGGAACGGGAGGTTTCTTTTTCTTTCTGTTCATTTATTAATTTGTTGAACAAACATTCGAGTCAGATCCTGAGCTAGGAACAGGGAAACCACAGGGAACAAGAGCGGTGTGGCCCCCGCTCGCCCGGGGCTCTGGGTCCGGGGGGAGGCACGGAAATGCTGTGGAACCACAGTGTGGTGGAGTTACAAGGGGAAGTGCAGGTGCACGGGAGTTTGTAAGAAGGGGGCCTAAGCCAGACGGGGGATGGTGTCTGGCCTACGGAGGTCGGCCCTGGGCATTGACGCTTGTGCCAGGACCTAAAGGAGGAAGGAGTTGGCCGGGCGAAGAACAGACAGGGACAAGGGTGTTGCAGGCACAGGGAACAGCATGTGCAAACACCGCAAACGTCAGGCAGAGCTCTTCCTCCAACGTTCCGTGTCCTTTCTACCAGAACTGACTTAGTCCACGGCACCCAGCCCAGTGCCACCCACGTCAGGGGTGAGTGAACTACGGCCCGAGGGCCACTGCCTCTTTGTATCAATAAAGCTTTATTGAAACACTGCCACGCCCATTCCTTGTTGGTTGTCTGCCTCTGCTGTCGAGTCCCGACAGAGCTGAGTAGTTGTGACAGAATCTGTCTGGCTCAGAAAGCTGAAGATGGATACACGACCTGGTTCTTTACAGAAACAGTTTGCCAACCCCGATCTAAGTCAATCTCGGGATCCTGTTCCATTACAGCTGGTGGGGGGACCTGGGTTGTGGAACGTAAGTCAAGTCAGGCGGCTTCTCTGAATCTCACTTCCTGATCTGTGAGCACTTTGTGTATATTATGTCGTTTAATCTTCACCACAGCCCGTGAGGTAGGCACTATCGTTATCTTGAAACTGAGGAAAAGAAGGAACAGAGAGGTCTACTAACCCACCCAAGATCACACAGCTTGAAAACAATGGAGCTGGGATTGGAATCCTGTCTGGCTCCCGAGTCTGGGTCTTAATCTCAGACCCCTGGAGTCGAGGGCCGGTGGGAGTGGGCAGGAGGAGGGGAGCTGTATGGATTCCTGTGGATCTCTGGTCCGAATTAGCGTTCACGTTTGCAGAATGAGCTCGTCCACGTCCCTGTTCCTGTTCCCTACATGTGTAGCATAGAGTGGGGGTTAAGCATGTGGGCTCAGAGACCCAACTGCCTGGTTGACATCCCAGTTCTGTTGCTCACTGGGCCTCAGCTTCCCCATCAGTCCAGTGGGAAAATAACCGACGGGGCTCCTGGAAGCGTGAGCGGCTGATAGGAGTAAGTGCTTCGCGCTTAGTAGTTGCTCAATGAAATCAGCCATCTCCTTCACTCAAAACCAGCCTTTGCCCAAGGGAGAGACACGTCTTAACTCAACCGTCGTGAGTCAATTATTAAAAAAGAATTGAGTGGAGGAAGTGAAAGCCATCGCACGGGATCCAGTCCAGGGGGGCACCCTGCATGCATGAGTCTGGTTTTATCTTTCAATCTTGATAAGAAAGGAGCTTTGGTTATTCCTAGTTTTCAGACGAGGAAGACGAGGCTCGCAGAGGAACATCATCTGCTCGGGGCCCCTGGCTGTCGAGTGGCGGCGGGTGCTCCCGATGGAGCCTGTGGCCTGTTCTCCGCACCCATCTGGGGTCTGCAGCCGGGCGCTGTGGCCAGCCCCGGTCCCACTGCAGAATCCATGGTGATTTTGCACTCTCTCTGCTAAGAAGTGGAAAGCCAGGCCCGAGGAACTCGCCTAGGACCACAGGGCGAGTTTACACGGGGCCCGGGTCATCCAGGCCGAGGGTACTAGCTCAGGCCTCGTATTTTTGGCCTATGAATTTCCACTGAGTCAGTTAAAAAACAAACGGATCTGTGTAAGGGAAAAGGCTCCGAGGCAGGGCATTTAATTACTCAATGACTTTTTTTCTTTTCTTTTTTACTATGAAAATTAATTAAAAAATAATTTTGAACATGTATGGCTGACACTCTGCCAGGAACATGCAGTGCGTAAAGTTATGCGTCTCCATATCGTGTGTTCATAAATCCCAACTGGTCATCTGTTTTCAGAAGACCGTTTGGAGCCCACCTTCGGGGACTTATTTTTTTTTGGCCAAACAAATTAAGATTTGTAACTTTTCCTTGGGGAAGAGAATCCTGACGGATAAATATACACGTACACACATGCATCCACATCTGTGTATGTATGTGACACGTGTGTATATGTGTGTGCATGTATAAATATCCATGGAAATTATGTTGATACAGTTTTTAAACTATCTGGTAGTGAGGGATCAGAAATAGCTAAATATCAAAGATGGAAATACTGGTTTAAATACTGACTTTTCACTCATAACCTCTAATTGACATCAGAACTGATTTGAACTTTTGGGTCATTTCTTTCTTTAAAACTTTTCCCACCTGCTTTATAAGGCGCACCACTCATTAAAGAAATGCACCTCCATCTCTTCAGCTGCTCACTCTGACCCTCGTTAAATGTGATGCATTCTCTCCAGTGTATGTATACTTTCATGTGTTCCTAGTTAGTGCATGTAAGCGCAGTTTTGTATTCTGCTTTCTTTTGCTTGAAATGATATTGTGATCACTTCCCCAGGTATCCCACAGTCTTTAAACTATTTTTTTGTGGCTGCATAGTATTTCATCTGCTGGATGCTGAGGTTAATTAACTATACTCCTGTATCTGAACCATGAGGCTGTTTCTAACTTTTTGATATTACCAAAAAAACACAGCCACGAGCAGCATTGTGCAAAACCTTTGTTCCTGAGCACCCAATCCCAGCAGGCTCCACCCGTGAGCCTCTATCACCCCCTCCTGGTTATTTCCTCTATCGCACGCTCATTAAAATGGCTGCCCTTGCTCACACGTCTGCTCTCCCTCTGGAATGAACGTGTTGGGGAGCAGGTCCTGTCGGCCGGCCGGTTGGGGTGTCCCTGCCCTCAAGGAGGCCCCAGTCACAGCCAGTCGCTGCCTCACGTGAGGCGTCAGCCGGGAGCCTGGACGCCGAGCCTCATGACCTGGGCAGAAATCCACCTCCGGACACGTGGAAACTCTGCTCAATCGTCTGTAAATCTCAGAGTGCTCTAAAACATAGTCTCTTAAATAAAAAAAGGTTTGTCCCAGTCTGTTCAGGGTCTTAAACAAAGAAGAGCCAGTTCAGATCTCAAACAAAGGGGGCATTAACAGGAGAAAAGCCAATCTAAAATATCTGTGACAGATAGGCCCAGGGGAGACTGGACGGATGTGTCGAACTCTTGACCCTCCTAACACACCTCATGGGCTCCGTCCACAGCGCGAGGGCCAGGCATCTGGAATGGCCACAGTCAGCCTCATTTAACTCCAAGATTTGAATGTCCGTCCTTGTCCCCAGCCTTGTTTCTCTGTGTGTACGAAATGCCTTGCACACAGGAGCATTATATGGTGTAAACATTGATTTGGAAGAACCGTCTGCAGTGTTAGTCGGCCGGGCAGGACGGGTGCGTGGCCTGCAGGCCGAGGGCAGGAGCTGGGGCTGCACCCCACATGTTCCCAGCGCCCGCGAGGTGCCCTGGGGGAGCACAGGCTGGAGAGGGCCCTGCCTGCGCAGCTGGACGAGCACCTCGGATGCCCAGAATTGTCGAGAAAAGCCGTGCCGGGGGTCTTGGCAACCAAATGACGCTCTTGGTGACTTTCATCTCAGCTTCGAATGGCCAAGTAGAAAGAAAAGAGGGTGGAGGTGGCCCCAGAATTTAGAGGAGGGTTTGCTGGTGTCCCGCTAAGACCACTAATACTGAACATGTCACCATTTGGACACGCGGCCACACACTGCCCCCACCTTGGGTCCCCTGGAAAGATATGTTCAAATCCTAACCCCCAGTTCCTATGACCTTGCTTGGAAATAGGGTCTTTGCAGATGATCGAGTTAAAGTGTGGTCTCCAGGGTGAGCTCTGATCCGACGCAACTGTGTCTTTACAAGAAGAGGAGGTTAGGACACAGACAGGCACAGAAGGACAACCACATGATGACGGGGACGGAGACTGGAATGACGTGTCTACACGCCAAGGAGCACCAAGGATTGCCCGCAACACCAGAAGCTGACAATAAGGTATGGGACAGATGTTCCCCACAAGTGTCAGGGCAAGTGGCGCTGCCAACCCCTTCATTTTGGATTTCTGCCTCCAGAACTGTGAGAAAGTAGATTTCTGTATTTTAAGCCCCGAGTTCATGCAACTGTGTTCGAGCAGCCATAGGACACTCATACACACTGCAGAACTGATCACTGACATTTTGGGCCTGCCTCCTCACCCCATCTCTCTGCAAAGGGCTCGTGTCCATTGTGGTCACTGCTGGACCCCATGTGCTGGGCACGTAGCAGGCCCTCACTGGCCATTTGTAGAGGGAGTGAATTCTCTGGTCAGTGTCACCGCTGCGGAGCAGCCTGGGGGTCCTCGTGAAGCTGGATTTGGAAGTCTTGAAGCAGCACTGAGAGGATGCTCCGTCCGCCTCCCCGGAATCCGTGTACCAGCTCATCTCCAGCTCCTCCACGCGGAGCAGAAGGCAGCGCCCGCCCCGCGAGCTCGCACGGAGAGCAAGGCCAGCTCTTCTTCCTTTGGTTTTTCTTTAACATTTTTTCTCCGCCTCGTCCATACTCATTACTCTGGGTTATCTTTTTGTGGCTCAGAAGCCCCAGAGCGAGGAGAGGAGGGAAGACACACAGGAGAAAGGAGGCGATGGAAGCATTTTTGTGATGCACCAAGAGGGAAAAATAATTTTAAAACAGAGACACCAAGATCCCACAGGGAGCGAGCGCCTCATTGTTTTCAAAAGAGTGAAGACGCTTGCCTGACACCCTGGTCCCCACCAGGCTGTGAGCTCCCTGTGGGCAGGAGGGACCCTTCCCCACCCACAGGGTGTCTTGTGCTGGACAAAGCCATGGCCTTGGAAACAGACGTCCAGGGTTTCGGCCAGGCCAGGCCTTCCTCCTCCTGCGTGCTTTGGAAGGTGGAGAAGCATGTGCTCTGGGGAGGTGCGGACACTCCAGAACTAGGGAGACAGCAGGACGTGCCTGGGCCCTGGAGGACTGGACCTTCTCACACCTGGCTGGACACGGTCAGCTCCACAAAGCAAAGTCGTGGTCCTCATCTGCCAGGAGGCTGTGACCTCCAGTCCTCACCTGCTGGGCTTGGTGGCCTCTTGCAGAGACTCCTGCCAAGTGTGGGTTTGCGGACAGCCAGGAGCAGCCCCGGTTATCTTCTCTTTCCTGCAGCCCCAAGGCGGAATGGGAAGGAAGCAGCATGCAGCCGGCTCCAGAGGCGGAAATGTAGGAGCAGGTCCCTTCTGGGCCCAGGGAAGTGATGGTCTCATGGAACCCGGGAGACCTGTTTGTTTAATCGATCATTCAACAAAGACTTATTATTAAATATTTTTTGCATAATCCACTTGTCCGACATCTATTTATAAGGCACCTGCTATGTGCCAGGCGCCATCATTAGTACCAGGAATTGAACAAACCCAGATCCTTGCCTGAGTGGGGCTGACTTTCAAGCGATTGATGACACACACACTGAAGTGGCGCTTATATGTGTATTCACTCATTAATCCTCAAACAGCCCTGGGCGGGGTCTGTCTAGTCATCCCCACCTTCGTGTGGCGAGGAGGAGTGACTTGCACAAGATCGCAGAGCCTTTGAGTGGTCTCCAGTTGAGGGCCGTTACGAACAGTGCTGGATCTAACATAGGAAGCTGCCCCTGTTCACCTGCTGCTGACCCCCAAACCTGGTGATTCTATGTGAGCCAGCTGATGCATATCTGTTGTGAACATGCGCCCGCACCTCTGTGGGCAGAGAGCAGGGATGTAGTGACGTCATTTTGAAGGAAGGAGGCGGAGGGGGTCTGCGTTCATGAAGGAGACACTCTCAATTTGGCCTCTCTCAAGCTACGAGGCCGACTGTGGGTGGGCTGGGCTGAGAAAGAGCTTCTCCATCCTTTGTCTCTGATGCTGGTTCATCTTTCAGGCTCGTGCGGTGTGTGAATGCGAAATGGACGTCTTGAGTTTAGAGGCCGAATAGGAACAGAATCAGTGATTTGGGGGCTGGAGGAACAGCAGTCTTGGGGGGGTTCTTGGCAGACCCCCGCCCCCACCCGGTGGCCCAACCGTGCAGTGACTCCCCCACCTCACTGTTATTGTCACACAGCCACTTTTACTGAACGTGGCGCGAAGTTTACCGGGCACGTCTGAGGGAGATGTGGCTGTGATGTGGTGCTTAACGGCTCCGTCTTCTGGGCAGACTCTCTGGGTTTGAATTTCAGCCATGCTGTTTATTCACCAGCTTTGTAACTCGGGCAAGGTACTTGAACTTCTGCGCCTTAGTGCCCCATCTGTAAATCGAGGCCAATAACAGCTGTTAAGGTCTGTGGAGTGTCCAAACTCTGCCAACGGTTTGCCAAGCATTATTTCCTCTGAGAGGAGCACTATCAAATTATTTGCCCAAGGTCATACGGCCATTTGGTGACAATGGTGACGTTTAAACCCTTGTCTGAGTTCAAGTACCCCTTCCGTGCTGCTCTGACTGTCAGGAGGTTCTGGGGAGCCCTGCTGTCCGCCCAGGTCCCTCCTCAGCTTGTTCCCTCAGACCAATGCTTCCCCCACCCCCTTTCCAGGCAGTTACCAAACTTTATGAAAAACGGTGAAGAAGTGAACTTTCCCCAGTCCCCTCCCCCTGACTTTTGGGCCAGGTGGAAGACGCTGGTCACCGCCTATCCCAAACCTTTCCCTTTTCTTCTCAGCCTTGGAACCCGGCTGACTCTGGTCTGGAATAGCATTCCTCTTGGCCACAGGGGATAAACCCTAACTGGTTTTAGCCACTTACTGTAATACCATCCCTTTTTGTCTGGAATTGGTTTAGGGGTGGGCAGCTGAACATTTTAGAGGCTAGGAGACCTGAGGGGAAGTTTGCTGGAGGCTTCTGAAAAAGGTTCCCCTTCCTGATATCAGACGGAGCCATGTAAGAGCAAGCCATTCCTGTTCCTTTCTGTTTTGGATGTATCATGCAATGCTTGGAGTGTAGGCAGCCATTTTATGGCCCTGAGGGGGAAAGCCAAGGGTTGCCAAGAAGCCTGCCTAAGATTACTGACCTGCCAGATTAACGGACTCCACTTCTGAACTTCTAATTATGTGAGCCAATTACATATTCCTTATTGTTAAACCCATGTTTAGCTCATCTTTTCTGCTGCTTAGAGCTAAAATCATCCCAGCTATTGTGGGTGGGCTGCAACCCCCCCATCTTTGTTGGCTGCAAGTCTTACCTGTGCAACCAGACTCTAGGCTTCAACCCAGTCTACCAGATCTACTAGAAGAACAAGCCTCTCCACACCCAGTCCTGGGGTTGCTTCTCGGAAATCCCTGGCCCCCAGGAAGCACAGGTTGTATTTATTCTGACAATAGCCACAGAGCCACAAATGCAGGAACCAGACCATTCCCCAGGTTGCATGGTCAGTGCCGTCACTTAAACCGCCCAGAACTTCCCCTTGTAAACCTTATCTTGTGCCCACAGTCCTGCCCTGTCCTTCCCCCAAGGTGGAGCTGGCTATGGCTGGACCAGGCATCCTTTGTTCCTAGCTCTGCTTGCCTTATGTGCCACTGGCTCTTTCGATCATGCTTTCATGGAGGGGGCTCTGTGGCTGAGGCCTGGGAATGGGGCCTACAGCTCAGTCTCTGCTGGGCCCTTTGCTCCGAGTGGTGGCGTGGGGCTGTGTGCTCAGCTCTGGCCTGACCTGCATTCCCCCAGGGGTGACATCTCCGTAGCCACAGGGAAGTGTCAAAACCGGGAAACTGACGTGGGAGCAACACTGGCCTCCAGATGTGGTCCAGATCTCACTGGTCTTTACATGTGTGTGCGTGTGTGTGTGTGGTTCTGCACACTTGATCGCTGGTATAGATTTGTGTCACCACCGCCACCATGGGATATGGGGCTCTTTCACCACCAGAAAGGAGCTCCCTGGAGCTACCACAGGAGAGGTTTCTAACACTTGAAGTGTGGCATGTGGATAGAAAATGTTCATCATCAGAGAAAGACTTCTGAGTATGATCTCCACCGGTCGGAAATGGGAGACTGTCTCTTTCGACTTCTCTGCCAATTCTGGTTGACTGCTTTCTTTAAAAACTCTCTTGGGGCCGGCCCCGTGGCCGAGTGGTTAAGTTCGTGCACTCTGCTTCAGCGGCCCAGGGTTTCACTGGTTCGGATCCTGGGCGTGGACATGGCATGGCTCATCAAGCCATGCTGAGACGGCATCCCACATACCACAACTAGAAGGACCCACAACTAAAAGAAATACACAACTACGTACTGGGGGGCTTTGGGGAGAAAAAGGAAAAATAAAATCTTTAAAAAGAAAGAACTCTCTTGACCTTCTTCTGGGGCCATCCCTAGAGAGCTCCTCTCTCTTCCCCAGTTCTCCTTAAATTTTGATTTTCCTAAAATGTCTGCTTGCATGTCGACTCAGGTATCCATATCTTGTTTGCCAGGTTTGTTATGAGCAATTTGGGACTGAAGGCTGTTTCTTTACACCCCCCATAGTGGCTGGGACTCCTGGTTGTTCAATAAATGGCTGAAGGAGTGTGTTCTATGAGGACAAAGGGCCCAAACTGCCATCGGAGGGCAGAAAATGCAGGCTCTGAGGTCAGAGCTGCTGGGCTCCCCTCGTGGATTGCAAGACAACTGGCTCCCCTCCTGGGAGCTGACGCGTGAGGATGGAGCGGATGCCGCTTCCCGGTGCCACCCCCCAGGGGGCGCTCGGCAGGGCCTCAGCCTGGTCCACCAGGGAGGGCTCGTCTGTGCAGCACGCAAGGACCCAGGGCTCCCTTGGGGTGTTGTTCCCCCAAACCAAAGGGTGCTGTCCTCACTGCGTGTTCCTCGTGGGAATTCAGGGGCCTGGAGTTCCTCTCTGCACAGTGTAGTGTGAAGACCGAAAGAAGAAACGAGGGACATGGAATGAGGAGACGACACCCTCCCAGAGCTGAGGGGGCCTCTGCCTGTGTGATGCACGGATGCACAAATGAGGATTAAGTGTCCCGACCCGAATGCAGCCTGGCGGACGTGTCGCTGTTTGCCTTCCGTCGATGCGGTTGATTGTGTCAACACGCAGCGGGCTGCTAGCTGCCTCATTTTCTGCTCCAGGCAGCTGGGGGCTGGCTGCCCATCTCCCACAGCTCTGACTGAAGAGAAGTCTCCTTTGCCTTGTTTCTGAAAAAGGGGTAAGAAAGCGTCGGTTGGAGTTGCTTTTCCTCTTGGGATTTTCAAATAAAATCAGAGCCTAACCCCTCGTCTCATAGCAATTTAGTAAGTGCTGGGTTAGGACGTGAGCGACCCATTTATGAACACTGGTTAATATTTCTCTATAGAAAGCTACACTATTTTCAGAAGCATTGCAGACAAACATCCTAAGAAGACTTAGCAGGCTCAAGATGTTTACCTTGGACCCGAATCTTATTTCTAATTAACCAAGTCTTCAACACTCCATCAGAGAATGCAGCTACCTGCCAAATGTCACACCTAAGGGGAAAAAATATTCCCAATAAAATTTTCCTTAAAAAAAAACCACTCGCATTTACCACTAAGACGTTCTCCACATATTTAAATCCATCCTTCTCCGTGAACACACAGAAAACTAATGTTCTGGACCCCACGTCCATCTCTGTGCGCCCCAGATTGCGGGAAAGCCATTTCACTCGACGTGAAGTTTTCAGCAGACACCAAAGCAACGGTTCGGCGAAGACGGAGGGGCTGGGTGTGTGGGCGCCCGGCGTCCAGGTTTCCTGGGCTGCAGACACACGTTCTTGTGACACCACGCGTTCTGTGGGGAAAGTTTAAATGATCGTATTGTTGAAATCCACCTTGCAGAGCAGCCGCCCGCACAAAGTAAAGCTGTCTTTCTCTCTGTTCAGACAGAGACTGGTTCACCAAGAGGTGGCGGGGTTTTCTCCCACTTCGATGTCCTGCAGTTTGGGTTTATTTCGAAGTACGGGCTTTTTCTCAGACGGCAGCTTCCTGGGGTCGGACTTGGCGCTCCGCAGGGCTGGGACTTTGTTCTGTTTATTGCCCCTCCCCCCATGGAGCTGGGGACCAAGGAGGCTCTTGTTGATTATTTATTGAATGAAAAAATGTTCCTTGAATAGGTGTGACAGCTTGATTTGCCAATAATTTTCTAAATTTTAGCTGTCAAGATTCTTAGCATTTTAGAGCATCTGTACGACTCCAGCAAAGATACCTGGACGCACACACACACACACACACACACAGTGTTGACTGTCGTGGATCAGCAAGTAGGAACTTAGCCTTTTTTCTTTTTGATTTAGCTCTTAGGCTGTCCTGAAAAAACAAAACCAAAAAACTCATGTTGGGGAATTCAATCTTGAGCGTGTCATGTGGTTTGTGGGAACCAGGCGCGTTGTGAAGAAGTGGGTGATGCTGTAGAGAAAGCCCGGGTCTCAGCTGCACGCCTTCCAAGCTGTGCGGCCCTGGAAAGCTCTCTCCCCTCGGTGGGCCTCGATCTTCTCCTCCGTGAGACGGTGGGAGCGAGGTCGATGCTCTCAGCAGTCCCGCTGGTTCTGGCATCCTGGGCTGCTGGACGGAGAACGGATCCTCAGGTTCAAGACTCCGAATTACAGAGGTGCTTCACCGCCTCTGCCTGGCAGTTCATAGCGGGAGTAGCACAGGACATCCACAAGGACGACTTCACATTTCTGAAAGGTTGACCAGCGATGTATTGGCTTTTTTTTTTTTTTTTGCTGGCTTTTTGGGGAAAGTTCATATTTACTTTTGCATTTCTCTTGCAATTGACTTTTTGCTAATAAGTAATTTTGTTACTTGTTTTGGTTTAAAATCTGAGAGAGCAAGTATTTACTTATTTTAGTATTTATTCTTTGCCAATTTTCAAAAGAAATTTGAAATGACTTATTTAAACATAAAATACAAAGCACAAAAACCATCAATCCAGAATAAAAGGCAAGAGTGAAGAGAATAAAGGTACAGAGGTAGAGAGAAATTACATAAAAAAGTCCAGACCTAGGGAAACTATAGCAGCTAAGCACACAACTTAGCTCTGAGCCTCCTAGCACCCAAGGCAAAAAGAAAAACTAGGAAAGCATTGTTACGGATGTTAAATGTAGGGAAGCAGAAATCCAGGAGGGGGTGATAGTCCTAGGTTGCTTCACCAACATGAGCCCTTAAAAGTTCCTGGAACGTGCTTGATCCCAGTCTGAAAGGGAGATTTTGTGAGAGTTTGGAATCTTTTGCTGAAGTTCAAATCCAAGAGGCTGAAAGTTATTGCCTTTAGTTCCAAGTGATCATGAAATGTTGAAGTTTGCTGGCAAAACTGTAGATGATATTTGTTCTAGGAATTAAGAATAATCGATTCTTAGGGGCTCGCCCAGTGGCATAGTGGTTAAGTTCACATGCTCTGCTTTGGCGGCCTGGGGTTCACAGGTTCAGATCTTGAGCATGGACCTAGCACTGCTCATCAAGCTGTGCTGTGGCAAGCGTCTCACATATAAAAAAATAGAGGAAGATGGGCATGGATGTTAGCTCAGGGACAATCTTCCATACCAAAAAAAGAAAAAAAAAGAATAATTGATTCTTATGATAAAAATGATAAATACATTTTACTGAAAGAGGGCACGTGATATGGAAAACAAACAAACATTGTTTGGAGGTAAAAAGACCTGGATTTGAATTGTGGCTCTGCCAAGAATCTCTGTGTCTTAGGTAAGGTCTCACAGCCTCTCTGGGCCTCAGTTTCCTCACCTGTGAAATGAGAGGATTAGCTAGGCTCCTTTAGAGCTCAGATAGGATGGTTCAGCTCGTGTGACCATAACGGGTTTCAGGAGGGGCATTATTTTTGTCTTCTGCAATCAGACCAGCTTGTGGCACAGCCCTTGCACATCAGAAATCACCTTGAGACCTTGATGTTCTCCTCCCTCGAAAGTAAAGCGGCCTCCTTTTAATCAAACCTCTTGGCAGAAAAAAGATCTTTTCTCGTCATGCGGCATTTTTCCAGCCCGAGCACATTTCTGCGATCTGAGGCGGCTGCGTCACGCTGCTGGTGAGGTCCGCCCAGCGTGGACAGGCGCGACCGCGGCTCTTGGGCTAGATCAGAGTTATCGCCAGGCTGAAACAGGCAAAGATGCTTTTCCAGGAAATTGTCCTCGGGCAGAAACGTTGCTGCTTTCACTGGGGGGAGAACATGGTTTCAAATACTGGCTTTTGTTTTTATGGAAAATGGTGAAAAATTTGGGGGAAAACCACAAAACCTTTTGCTTTTATTGAAACCACAAAAATTGATTAATTTTTTTTTTTTAAAAAACCTGGTTTTTGCTGAGAGCTGAAGTTTCTGCTTTGAAAGGCTTTACTTTCCTTTTCCTTTTCTGAAATATGTCCTGAGAGGCTCATGAAAGGTCTCTCTGTTAGCTTGGCCGAGCCGAGCCCCGGCGCCCGAGGCTCCATACAGAAGCATAATTTTTGTGCCCAAACGCTGCCTTTTAGGGATGTCTTCACGCTCTGATCTCCAGACACTGGATTAACTCTTCCCAGGTTTCCAGGGGAGCATGGTACCCATGAAGCTGGTGAGCATCCCCAGGCAGTCCCACAGGTGCTCGATAAAATCGTTGAACCCGACTGTCTTCCCGGCTCGTCCCTCTGCATTGCCTCTGCTTCCTGCACTCATGGAAAACTGTGTGTGTAGATGCTGCCTTTGCCAGTGGGGGCCCGAAGGCGGGTGTCATGAATTAACTGGTGCCCTACCTGGTGGCTGGCGTGGGCTCTTCCTGGGCAGGAGACGAGCTGTTCATCCCAGCTGTAGGCTGCCTCTGGCTCTGCCCGCATGGGACGCGCTGCCGGCTGGGTACCACTGCCTTCACACGGCATTTAGGTTTTCTTCGTAAAAGCAGCTGGGGAATTCTCCTGTGCCACCAAGAGGCAGTTGGTTTCTGGTCACCAAAACAGTCTTAATGCCAGTTAGAAGGGGCAGGAACCAGAGGCCTCCTGGAGGCAGCCTTGGGGGTCCCCCTAACTCAGCTCAGAGGAGGGCATTCGCACCCGGTGTGCTGCAGGGCCGGCGGAGGGCGAGGGGACTGGGCCTGTGCAGGCTTCCACCTCCCCCGTCTCTACTTGCTGATGTGGCCTCTCCCTGAAAGGACCTTCCATTCCTGGAGCAGGCTGAGGGGGTCAAATCCCACTTGCTTGCTGTCTCCTCCCGGTGGCTTTGTTAGGGCTTCTGGAACTGGGCTTCTCCATCTGTCAGATGGGGACAATGACAGCAGCACCACGGAGATTTGTTGTGAGGGTTGGATGGAACAGTGCCGGGCACGCTAAGTGCCACCTATTAGCATTTACACATTATAGAAATGATTATTCCTACCCTCCCTGCCTACCCTCCCTTTCATTTGTAAAACAAAGTCTTCTTTCATTTGACAAATGAAAAGATTGCAGAATGAAAGAACTCAAGACAAATGTAAACAAGCGATTATTAGTAATCTCGCGCTCTCCTGAGGCAGCAGTTCTATTTGGCTCGCATGCTTTATCTGCTACTGTGACCACTGAGCAACATCAGGGTGCTCCACCACCACTGAGGAGAGTCAGTGTACCAGGCCCCGGTGAGGGCTCCCAGGCACGGCCCATCAGTGGGCCCGGCTCTGGGGGACGTTAACCCTCTTTGCAAACGAGGGACCTGGGGGTCTGAAAGATGAGCCTTCTCAAGGTCAACAAACAGAAGGTGCAAGAATCTGAGCCCTGACTTCAAAGCCTCTGGGCTCATCCAGAATGCTCTCCTCCTTCTGGGCCCGTATGTGAGTTTTAAACCAAGAGAGTTGCATTATGGAAAAGAAAAAGGAGGGAGGTTTCAGTCGGCAGCGTGGTTCCGGTCTGTCCTCACGGCAGGTGAAGCCTGTGGGAGGCTCCGTCCCAAGCCCCGTGGGAGAACCTCCTCCGGCCTCACAGAGGTGTTGAGGGATGGAGCCGAGAGCCCACCCCAGATGGCCTGCAGAGCATGTGACACAGTGTGACAGGCCCAGGAATCAGGATCCCAGAGCTAAAATCCCAAGTCACGAGGAAGTCCAGGAAGAGGATTCCGTAACGCTTCCCTTCTCTTCCTCATTGAGGTCACTTCAAGCCTGAAGAGACCCTCAGAGACTGGATGGGCTCCCAAAGCCTCACCCCTCCCCATTCTATTCTGGATTATTGTTCTTCAAAACACAGCCTGCTCATTGGTCCCCGGGCAAGCGGAGCAGTGAACAGGCAAGCACGGCTCTCCTGCTCATTGACCTGTAATTTCATTAGCTTTTAAATTAACGTAAATATTGTGTGAGCCTGGGCTTTTTGGAACAAGCCCTCGTTTTGCTCTCTTATCTGATTCTCTCTTAAGAAAACACCTCATTGTTCAGATTCAGGAAGAACAAGTTCCCCCACCTCCAGCCCCCCCAACTCTTCATTTTCCTTCATTCTTTCTGTCCTGTTTAGCATCGGGTAATCACAGAAACATGTCTGTGAGCTATTTGCACATCTGATAATCAGATTTTCTCTTGTTCACGACTCTCTCTCCATCTGCTCCCACACCCGCCCCTCTCGGCCGCGTCTGGAGCAGCCCCCTGCGCCTCCATGCCCAGCTGGCTGCTCAACCATCTCCCAGTCACATCTCTCTTTTCCGGTCCCGGGTCCTGACACGCTCGGTCATAAAGTCCTAGAGTCCTAAATCCTCATCATCTCTGGCTCCTCTCCACTCGGGTGGCCACCGTGGAGCAGAGCCGTCGTCTCATGTCTGCCCTTCTGGTTTGGTCACATGAAAATATAATTTTCAAAAGGTAAAATTGTGACCCTCATGCGAGTACGAGATGAACACATGCAGAGATTTCTGTGGGTCACCGCTAAGTCGGTGAGATGTTAAAGGCGGCTGGAAGGACAGCGTGGAGAACAGACACGTCTGCGGCAGTCAGGAAATCGGAAGTGAGTTTCCTAACAAGCACACACGAGTTTCTATCTTTAGGGCAAAAAAATGTGTGTTCAGAATCCTCTCTTCCTCCGGGCGAATGAATTGTATCTCTCCAGGACAGAATTTATTTGCGCGTCTGTGGGCAAGAACGGTTTGCATTGCTGGGTCCTACGATGACGACGCATGGAGTTGTTAAGGAGCCGACTCAAAACCCACGGCGACTCCAGAGCCCTCACTAGGCAATTCCCAGCGTTCCGGCGAGGACCCATCGATGTCTCAATTCAGTCATCAGTTTCGTTGATTCTAATAATATCCAGTAACCCTTTTTCAAAGTGTTTCACGGCTTTTCTTAACATTCACTTTTTATTTAAATCTATTCGGAATGTTCCCTTGGGAGGACTGCCATTTCCAACCGTCCTTTTCAGAGACGCTTGGAGAAGGCAGTCAGGAAAGGAGCGGGGGAATCACCAGTTCAAGGTAAATCTTCTACAAATGACACTGTCGTCCCGGAAACTCTGGGCTCCGAGACCGCCTGGGGCTTCCTATCGCTTGCATGGTAATTTGCAGATACTCCCACGTGGCATTTCAGCTTTTCCACAACGTGGCTGTGATATATGTTTAAATGGTAAAATAATACAAGGCAGTGGCGAACTATTCGAAGTTTATAAAACCGTCTAAAGGGAGGAGTGTAAGCTGCCTTCCTCTCCCAAATCTCCAGCATGGAGACAAGAAGGAGTAACTGGTTGACAACCATTGATTCCAGGCTGAGAGTCGGCTTGAAGTTTGTTTGAAAATTGCGGTTAAGTGAGCACATTCTGCTTCGGCAGCCCAGGGTTCTCCGGTTCGGATCCCGGGTGTGGACATGGCACCGCTTGGCAAGCCATGCTGTGGCAGGCGTCCCACGTATAAAGCAGTGGAAGATGGGCACGGATGTGAGCTCAGGGCCAGTCTTCCTCAGCAAAAAGAGGAGGATTGGTGGTAGTTAGCTCAGGGCTAATCCTCCTCAAAAGAAAGAAGGAAAGAAAGAAAAAAAATTGCTTAAGCATTTTATCAAAAATGCCAGTTTCTTCACAGAAGGAGGTTGTAAATGACATTGTGTAAGAAGGTTCTGTCCAAGACCAGGTTTGGGGCAACTTCTCATTCTCATCTCTCTAGAGATTTTCTTGATATATAAAATCATATTTATATCTACATCTATGTAATTTTAAACATAAATGGTATCATTTTCTACCCATACCAATTTTTCAATACTATTTTTTCATGTTAACCAAGCGTCCCTGACATTGTTAGGCAGAGAATACATTTAACATATCTCAGAACACTTTTTGTGTCAGCAGAGCTGTATCTACTTGCGCTGGCTCATGATACAGACTATCCCGTGGTCTGGGTCCCCAGTGACGTATTTGACCACTACAAACTCTTCCAGTTTACTTTCCCACAACATGACTAATCCAGATTAATCCAGTCTCTTGCCTTAAAAACATCTTACCCATTCCTGCTAATATGTCCTTCGTCCGCTGTAGCAACATTCAAAATACAGGCACCAACCACCAGGAGAGAGTGAGCAGGATGCATGTGGCTGGCCCTGTCGGGACTAGTGAGTACCAGCCGGCCTCCGCCTGACGTGCCCACCCCGTCCTCATACCTGTGCCATCCTTTGGGGCCTGGTTCAATTTTGACCTTCCTAGGAAGCCATCTTTGAGGACGCTTACTAAAGTCTAATTTCCAAAAAGTTAAAACTACTTCAGATATCTATTGACCACCTCACTAGTCAGGGAGGCAGTAAGAAGACAGACGCTGTGTGGATGCTTGCGTACCGTGTGCTCCTGGGACGCTGGTTTCTCTCCCCTGCTCTCTCCCTCCCTCTCTCCCCCTCCCTCCTTCACCCCTCCTCCACTTCTTTCCATTGAGAATTCTGTGCTCCAAGCCGTGCGATAGGTGCTGAGAAGTCAGCTGTGAGTAGGACAGAAACAGCCTCTGCTTGTTGGAACTTCCAAGTCACGTTAGAGAATTGAGCACAAGTGTAACTGGAACATCACAGACAGAGGTCAGTGTCCTAAAGGAAGAGCACGGGGCTCCACGGGGGAACGAGAGGGGTAGGGCTTTGAGGGGGCCTGTCCTCGGCCATGAGCTTCAACATGAGACTTAGAGGGTGAGGGGGCGGGGAGCGCGGAGGCCTGGCCACGCGGCAGAAAGGAGCCAGCGAGGGCGGGATGGGCAAGGCTGGGTCATGCAGGCCCTGAGGCCACCGTCGCGAGTGTGGATTTCATTGGACATTCAAGGCGGAACACAGTTAAGCAAACAGCAACCTGGCCTATCTGGGCTACATTTGTGGGGTGTCTTGTAGGTGGCAACAGACTGTAGTGGTGAAAAGTGGGGGCTCTGGAGGCCTATCATGGGTTCAAAGCTGGCTGCATCTCCTACTCGCTGTGTGACCATGGCCAAGGGACTCCACCTCTCTGTGCCTTTGCTTCCTCATCAATAAAATGGGCAAGATAATAGTACCTACCCTTTCAGGATGTGTGACTAACTGAGTGAACCCCTGCCAAGGGCCTATAGCAGCTCCCGACCCATAATACACTCTGTATGAGTCCTTCTCATACCATCTGCCATCACGCAGCTTTCCTCAGAAGGGCTCAAAGGAGCAGATTCCAAGTTTAACAGGCGAAGTGAAAGAGGGGGTCAGCAATTTGTCATGACAATCTGCCCAGCGCCCCCCTCCTCCCTGTTTCTGTGGCTGAGGCTCGCTGGCTGCGGCAGCCTGCTGCCCCAGAGTCTGGGTGCTGAGTCTTGTGTGTCGCTGTGGCGTGGGGACGGGATGTTAGTCATCTGGCGGGGATGTGGCTAAATATAAGATAAATATTTTTCTCCGTGCTGGTGAGTTTCCCAGGGCCGAGGATGGGGAAGCCAGGGACAGGGCTGAGAGTCAAGGAGAGTTCTGGGGCCTCTGGAGTAGAGTTCTGGGGGGATGATGGAAGGTACGCTCGGCAAGAGTGGAGATGGAGAACTGAGACTTGGGGAGTTAAGCTCCTTGAGGCAGAACTCAGGTGGACGCTGGAGACCAGACTCCTCGCCTCCTCCAGCGCTTACCTGAAACCAAGCTGCGCTCAGTTCTCACCTGCACCTCACTCGCTTTTCTGCCTACAGCCTTCCCACGGCTGCCCGTCGCTGCTGCAGTGAGAACAAAGATTCTTCCCATGGCCTCCCCGCATTGCCGAGCACCTCCCTCCCGCCTCCCAGCGGCACCCACGCCCTGGCCGGCTCCCTCCAGGAGCCCCCCTCGCCGGTCCAGAAAGCCTTGCACTGCCCCCCGGGGGCCTTTGTGTGCTCTCTCCTTTGCCTGGGGACCCTTTCTCCATCGTTTGCCTGGTCCATTTCCACAGTGTTCAGATTTTAACTCAGATGTCGCCTTAGATCCCAGGTCAACTTCCCCCATCGCCACCCCCCACCATGCATTACAGGTTCTCGTCACCGTGACCCTTTCTTTCCTGCTGCTTCCAGAGTTGGAATTCCCTTGGTGTGCTTATCAAATTCCCATCTGTCTGCCTCTCTGTCTGCCTCACTCTCGTTGGGACAGCGATGTCACGAGGGCACAGACAGGGTCTCTTTTGCTCACGATGGTGTCCCCCCATCGAGCACCATGCCTGGCGCACAGTGGGTGCTCAGTGTGTGCTTTTTGACTGGCTGGCTGTGGGAATGGCTTCCAGGAGGAGAAGGAGCAGGGGGGTGGCTTCCTGAGGGAGCCTCTGTCCATGTTTACTCGGGTGGGGGGCGGACATTGGACTGTGGGTTGGTCGCTCAGATTCTCTCACTCAGAAATTTGGGACTCGGGGACCCTGCTCTCTAGGGTGGCTTCAATGGTGCTGCCATCGCTCAGGAGCTGCAGGGCAGTCATGTTCCACCGTGAGCATAGAGAACCAGAGGAAGCAGGTCCGGAGTCCCGGAGCAGAGAAGACACCCACACAAGAGCACAAGGAGCGTTATAGGAGTAATCTAGTCTGGGGGCTAGGGGGAGAACGAGAGAGAGAGAGAGAGAGAGAGAGAGACTAAGAGTGTCTGCCTTCACTTCTGAAGGCCCTTTGTTCAGCCTCCATCCCTCTGAGTCCTGAGGGCCTTGTGAACTGCCCATGTCACCTTGCAACAAATCCCTCTCTTTGGCTCAAGCTAATTCAAGTCAATTTCTGTCCCCTGAAACTCCCAGGGGCTTTATCAAGATCTGTTTGCTCCTTAAAACCAGACAATCAGGTAGCAGGCACAAGGGGAGGCCGAAACCCAGATCCCCTCGCACGCAGGCCATAGGATGGGCGAAATCCCCCCTCCTCTTGCACTGCCTGGCACCCAGCACCGAAAGGGGCTGCTTTCTCCCTGAAATGCAGCCCTGGGCCCCAGAACTCCATAAAGAGACGGGGCAGCCCGACCAGCAGGATCTTGACACATATTCCACCCAGGAATGGTAGGGACTCCTTGGAGGGGGCGGGTCTCCTTCAGGGTCCTACTGGGACCAGGCTGCCAGGCCCGCCCCAAGAGCTTTTCTTGGCGCTGACTTTCTGATGGGACCTGTGTGGCTGCTCCGAGCTTCCCTCCAGGATGCGGCTGGCTCCCCCTCAACATTTACACCTTATAAACCGGCCCCATGACCCACTGGGGCTGCTTGTGGGAGCCGACGCACGGCCCCTGGTAATGCAGAGTAAATAACCAGCAACGTTTCCTTGCACTTTTCCAGCTTTCCTTCGGTCTCTGAAGAAATAAAACAACGAACTTAATGGCGTTCTTTAATCTTCTGCACCAGTGGCTTTCTTTATAAGGTGTTATACAGAGTCCGTGTAAATCTCAACTCTGAAATGGGGTCAGTGTTTCTCGACAGGTGCTGGGTGGGTTTGGGGTAAGACGGGCCCACCCCCTGCCCCCAACCTCCTGAGCAAATACAGAAGCAGAGCTCACTCTCCGACACAGCTCTCTCACTTACAAGCCAGATAGTGCGCAGGGCCAGCTGCATGGTCCCTTTCTTCTCCCACACCCCGTTCTCACCCCAGCTTGATAGAAATTAGGTAAAAAGAGGGCTTTATTGAAAGGATGAAGTCAAAGCCATGGAGAGGGTAGTAGGGGACCTGGGTCTCTGGGCCAGCTCAGCCAGGGGAGCATGAGAAATGTCTGTCTCTCTCACATCCATCTCCCTCTTCATGTCATTCTTTTTTCTCTCTCTCCAAAGCAGCTTCCTCCCCATGGGGGCAGAGGTGAGAGCAGCTCAGCCATCCACCTGGAGGCTCATAATGGTCCCACAGGAAAAGGGCTGCTCCTCCCAATGACTGTGAAAATCTCAGGGAAGCACGCTGATTGGGTCATAAGTTCTCCCCTGGGCCAATCAGCTGTGGCCATGGAGGTGGAGTCATGGAAGAATATGGCCACACCCACCAGAAGCAGGAGGTGGAGGGAGGAGAGACGGGCGGTTGATATCAGGAGGTGGGGTCATGCCTGGAAGAAAGGAGGGACTCTGGGTGACAAGTCTAGAGATTCCACTGCGTGCCCCAACATGGTCCTGCATCCTGGGGCTTGAGGAATACTGGAGGGTACAGCATCTCCAGCTGGCCCCTCAGTGGCTCAGGGACCCCAATGTCACCTTGGCAATGAGGGCATGGATGAAGGGACCAAGGGTGGTAAAGACCTTGTCCCCATCCTCATCTCAGCCTTCCTGGACCGCATTACTTCCCAACTCTCCTCATTGTCTAAAGGACTATCTAAGCTTGGGCTCCTGGTATTCTTGCTGTGAAAAGGCCCAGGGGTCTTTAAGGTCCCTTCTTGGTCCGATGTTCTTGTCTCAGGTCCTGATGTATGAGTCGTTCTTGTTGCCCACTGCGCCTCATGTGTGGGCTCTGATATTTACACTGCTGGTCCACATGCCTTTATCTACAGTGCCCAAATCTCAAAAGATCTGACCACTGAAACATGTTCCTAAGTTTCCTGCAAACTAATTGGGTGGTGAAACTTGACCTGAAACTCATGTGAGTTTATTAAGGTCTTTATTTAATCCTACCTAGTGGGAGATGTTCATGTTTTGCTGCAAAGTGTCAATATGCTTGACTGCAGGTGCGGCCCCAGACCCTGCAGGAGTGTTAAGAAAACACATGGTGTCTGCCTCATTGCCCCTCTGAAATCCCCCAGCTTTGAGCTCTGAAACACGTGTGGCCCCAGAGGTTTCAGATAAGGGACTGTGGACAGCGATAGTCCTGCGTCCTGGGTATAGTCCTAGAAAGCTTGCGTGGGGTCAAAACCTACCACTTCTCCCAGGGCAGCCGTGACACAATGCAGTAAGACAGAGAAAGCCCGGAGCAGAGCACTTGGAGAATAGTCATTGTCCCATAAGCGCTAGCTCTTAGCATTACAGGCTGTCAAATCTTGATGACACCCTCTGTGGCTTGGGTTTCGTCACCATCTCATTTTACAGGTAGAGAAGCTGAGGCTGGGAGAGGTGAAGTAACCTTCCCGAGGTCACAAAGCTGGGAAGCAACACCACCTGAATGCAGAACAAAACGCTTCTCGCCACCACGCTCCTGGCATGCAGTGCCCCAGGGGCTGCTAACCCATCACTGCACGCTCACTGGCCTTCAGCCCCAGCGCCTGCACGTCATGGTTCTCAGCAATGTACACATATTCCTAACTCAGTTCTGGGACCACCCCGGGAAGTGGGTGGTCTGGCTTCCCCATTTGCCCTGGGTCACACTCAGAAAGGAAGGAAGGCTGATTAGACGGCTGCGGTGGTGCCCCAGGGTCTGCGAGCTCATCGCTTTTCCTGAGTTGCCTCGGAGTGTGGAATGAAACACCTGTGTAAATAAATAAGCCCCTCCCTCCATATTCCCCACGGTGCTTCCGTCGCCAGAGCGCTCTCCCGAGGTGAGCACCATGGGAAGGCGGCATTCTGTGGTAGGGCGGCTCAGACAGGTCGAGGGACTAGGAAAAGGGCAACTGATAGTGGGGGCGTGTGCCGGCTCCTCACGCTGCTGGAGGCTGTGGAAGTTTGAGGGAGCTGGAAGCAAAGAGCTAAGGCTGACGAAAGCTTCCTGGGATCACCACGACCTCGTGCATCTGCTCTCTCAGCCGAGGCTCAGTGGGGAGGGGCTGGCTTCATGCCGGATGGCGCGCAGGAGCGAGCTCCAACACACCACCACATAAACCAGTGGTGTATCAGCACTGAGCCTCCACGCAGGCAGCATCACAAAATGGGAGACGAGGGACTCTTGGTGGAAGAGCGCACCATCGCTCCCAAGCAATCGTGCCCCAAACATCAAACCTGAACTTGATGGAGCCTATTGACCTAACCACCAACTTACAGGTAACACAAGGGACAGAAGAACAGGTTAAGCCACACCACGGGGATGCCACCAGCCAAACCCGGACTGCTTTCTTCAATCTCTCACTCTCTCCATACGCATGTGTGTACCCAGGGCAAGTTACAACGACTCTGTGCCTCAGTTTCCATGCTGTTAGATGGGGATAATAAGATCACTTATTTCAATCCATATATATGGATATATGCACACATGCATATTTATACATACGTATACATGCATATGTATATATCCCTGTGTGTATATACACACATACATATGTGTATATGTGTGTATATCTATATAGAGAGAGAACGAATAATCTGTATAATGACAAGACAAAAGTCATGTCAAACGATTGTAGTTTGTGACCCATATTTGGATTCTGATTCAAACAAATTGTTAAAAAGTGATTTATAACGTTATGAGAAATAGAAATGTAAGTCGATCAGTGACCAGATATTTGCTGATACTTGCTGTTTTTTAGGTGTAATAACAGTACTAGGGTCTGGGTGGATAGGATGGAGATGAAACAAAAGTGGCCAGGAGTTGATCATTTTGGAAGCTGGAAGCTGGTGATGACTACCTCGGGGTTAATTGTGCTGTTCTTTCTATTTTTTGCATACGTTCGAGTTTTTCCATAACAGAAAGCAGAGAAAGACTCTGCTCACCCACCTAAAGTTTACTTGCTTGTGGAAGCACCTCAAGCAACGTAAGAGCGAGTAAGACACGAAGCTTCCCATTCTTCCAGCTTGTCCCCGTCCAGGTAGCCACTGGCCGAGAGTTTGACGTATCTCCTTCCAGAATTTCCACTGTCTACATAAACAATCACACGTATTTGTACGTTTTTACACAAATGGGATTATGCTATACGCATGGGTCTGCAACCTGCTTTTTTCACTCAACAATATATCACGGCCGATTTTTCAGGTCGTAGCTCCATTCCTTTCTTTTTAACTACACAGGATCCCTTTGTATGGATGTACCATAATTTATTTAACCGTTCCCTCTGGGTAAACTTCTCGGTTGACTTGAGTCCTTTTGCTATTACAAGCCGCGCTTCGGTGGCTATCCTTGCACATATATCTCAGCGTGTTTGTGCGAGGATTTACGGAGGGTGAATTCCTAGAAGGAGAATTGCTGAGCTGGAATGTGTGCTGCCCAAATGCCCTCCAAACAGAGGGTTTTCTGCCAACAGGAGTGCGCTGACCCGTGTCCCCGCTTTGCCTCGAAAATGCTATTGATTTCCCCCCCGATCATGTAAACGATATGTGCATTTTGAAGGAATTTGGAAAATGCAGAAAAATGAAAGAAGACCATACGCATCCACCGTGCCCCCACACTTGGGCCCTGTGGCTGTTTATTTAGACTGTCTCCAAGGTTTTGCTACCAGAAGCCAAGCTGCAGTGAACATCGCTGTGTGTAAATCTTTGTCCACATTTTGCTGATTTCCTTACAAGATATTCAGACAGCAGGAGGCATCGAGTCAAACCCTTTGGCTAGCTTTAGGATTCTCGCGCTGTACCGCCAGCACAAATACGAGAACGTGTGTGTGAATTTTGACAACCATGACTGACGTCACGGAGATCCCGTGTCCGCACGTCTGTCCAGCCTTGAGTGTTCCCATCACAGAGCCATCTTTTTCTCTGTTGTGCGTTTGCAGGAAAAGGTCAGATTGTGTCCTCACACTTTTTCTCCCTTTGGTTTGTGATGCTCAATTGGGGTTATGGATTAATTACTGATCAACGACGCAGACCCCGACCTCAGGCTGCCTGCGCTCACAGCCTGGCTACGCCTTACGGCTCACCTTTTCGGAGCCCCGGTTTCTCCTCTGCAAAATCAGGATATCACTGTGTCTATTAGGAAATGAGGTGATCCACAGGAAGCACTGGGCACAGCATCTGAACACGGAGTGGGTGCTGGGCTGTGATGACAATGATGCTGTCTGCAAGAAGAACGTGAGATTGGAACTTTGGAGTGTAGGGTACAGCTGAGAAGACGAGACTTGGAAAGAGAAATTAGGCTACACATAGGCACTTAGGGTTATAAGAGAGGTGCTGATGAAGACGGTAGGTGAAAAGGAGGGAGAGCTCCCTGAGGGCTTCCTGGCAGAGGTGGCAGTTGGGCAGAGCCTTGAAGGACAAGCACAGGGAAGCAGGAGAATGGGGCCAGGCAGCAACACGAAGGATGGGGGGCAGGGTGTGCTCCTTCGCCCCCACTCAGCCTGTCAGTGCTTACACTGGGCATCCATCACCCTAATGAGGGCCGAGGGGGAAGCCGGGCGGAGGCAGGAACTGTTGCCCAACAGGAATAAAAACACTTGACCCTCTGGCGGGGTGAATTCAGTCTCACTGGGCAGTTTTGTTTTGAATAATTAACTAACATGGCTGGGGAGATTTCATAACAAAGACGGAAAAATATGGAAAAGTACTTTCCAGCGGGGGAAAAAGAACGAGAATTTTTTTCCCAGTTCCATGAGCACCATCAGGAATAAACCTCATAAATGTTGGACAAGGTCTGGGTTTCTCGGAAGAACCTGAGGACTGAGTGTGAGAACGTGAAGAGCGGGCCGTGGGCAAACCGCAAGGCGGCGCTGCCCCTCCGGCCGGGTCGCGGTCCAGGATCAGCAAGGACGCCCAGAGAAGGCTCCCGGCAGCCAAACACAGCCGCGGAACTGCCACGGGGCCGGCGGCCCTCCCCGGAGAAGGTGCTCGGGCAGAGGGTCGGAAGGCAGGGAGGCCACCCCGGATAGCGGGGGGCTTGCTGGTTCAAACGTCTCAGGGCCGGGATGTCGGGCAGGATGGGGATGTTGACAAGGCCATGAGCAGAAATCAGGGGACACATGGAGCTTTCTGGAGACATTAGGAGGTTCGGTGAAAGGTGAGGGTGGCGAGAGGAGCTCGTAGATTCATCTGTAAAGTAGGGTGGTTCAGGGGGTCAGAGGACCAGGGGAGCCGGTCTTGAGTGTTTAGCGTGGTTTGAGACAAATTCCTTCACCTCTTGAAGCCTGTAAAATGGGGACGACAACTGCCAGCTCACAGTGATAACAGATGGATAAGGGAATGTCTGTCAGGTGCCGTTCTCGTCGTCGGGTGCTGTGTGGAAACCGTCCCCAGAAGGGGTCTTAGGACAGCCACCCTTGCGGAGGCTCATGATTCCGCGGGCGGCTGGGGCTCAGCGGGGCGGCTCTGCTACTGTCTCCTGGGGTGTCTCATGCACTTGCCCCGAGGTGGCAGCTGGGGCTGTGGCACGACTGGCTGTGCAGCTGGCTCCCCGACGTGGTCTCTCTCCATGTGGCATTTTGTTCTCCAGGGTCTCTTTGCACTGCCATCTCTCCTGCGGGGTGGCCTGGATTTCCTGCAAGGAGACTCAGGGCTTCGAGGGCAGGACGTCCTGATACATGGCCTCAGAGACCTAGACGTCACTTCCTCTGTTGTGGCGCCGTCACAGGCCCAGCAAAGTTAAGGGACCAGGGCACAAGCTTCGTCTCTCACGGGAGGGATGGCTGTGTGCACAGGGTGTGGCAGAACCGTCTGGGGGCATTTTGGAGATTACCCTGCACCAGGGCTTCTCCTGGGGGGTGACGCACAGGTCCAGGCACCGGGCCTTTGGCTTGTTAAATACTGAAATTCTGCCACGCTCGTTCCTGAATAACCGCTGCTGGGAGGCCCCCGGCATCCTCCTGTTGCCCTCACCATGCCCCCAGGATCACCCCTCCCGACCTCCTCGGGGTCCAGCCACTAAAGGTGGCCTTCAGCCGAGCGGGGCCCCCTGAGACCTGCTCCAGTGCGTGTGCCCGTGTGCCTGCAGCTTGCTGCTTTGCTGGATATTGTGAATATCACTCTGCAAGGCACGCTCTCTCTGGCTAGTAAGTGCTCAATACTCGGGAACTTCTTTCATTGTTACTAACGTTGTTTTGTGGTTATTTTAACACGGGGGGAGTCTAGAGATTGTGCCTTTGAGGAAAAAGAGGATAAGCGAGCTGTCTCCAGAAAGTCAGCACCGTTGAGCTCTCCTTTGGAAACAGCCGTAGTTGTCAAATGAGAAGATTGACTCTTCCTCCTGGATTTTCTCTGTGGTCAAGGGAATCAGGGCCTCACCCCGCAAGCTGAGAGGGTAGCGTCAGCACAGACGGGACCGCTGTCCCGGTGGCCGTGCCGCAGCCTCCCTCCTGACGGTGCATCCCGGGCGAGCCGCCGGTGCAGACCCAGGCTGCCCCGTCGCCCCTACTTCCTGAGCTTGCTGACAGAGCCGTCTGCACAGCGCGCCGTGCATTCCAGGCCGTCTTGACTGCGGGGCCCTTTCTCCCGGCCCAACTTCAACAAATACAGACAGACCTCACCATCCGGCTCTCTGCAAGGGCTGGCACTACGGCCCGTGATGCTGGGCACGGGAGTCGCTCTGGCCGGGGCAGCAGATGTGGGCTTTCTGAGCAGCTCCAGCTCCAGGCGCGGGAGGAAGGGGCCTAGGGAGCCGCCACCGTGGGGGGACAGTAGGTCTGGGGGCCAAGAGCCGGGCTGAGCCGTCCAGGGGCAGTGGGCTCTGCGGGGGTCTCCCCTCCCTGGCGAGGGTGAAGTCCTTATGTCGGGCAGCTCATTGGAAGGTCTCAGTGCTCTCTGCGATTCCCACGGCCGTGGCCCAAAAGCGACCTCCAGGCAGATGGGAAAATCCGCCTTTTTGTAGGAACATGAAAAATTCTTTGAAGACTGCTCGTCTCTGCATCCTGTTTGGAAATGTAGGAGGGCCTGAGCAAATGGAAAGCACCCGTTCCGTTAGGGTATCAGGTCTGGAGTAGAGAAGGGTGGAATTTGGGCCTTCCTTGGAAAGTTCACAAGAATGAAACCTGTTTAGAGAACAGTTCCCGTGGAGGATGGCTAATGCCTGGAGTGTGTTACCAAAAGTCTCACTTTTCAGAGATTTTTATAGAGAAAATAACCTCATTGTTTCAGGAGACCGATCATGTGTTGTTTTCTTATGGGGCGTTTACATCATTTGTTTAATCCAGGAGCCCCAGCCCTCAGCCACGGCAGACATTTCTGATCGATCCACAGACCGGAGATTTAGCCTCAGAACCTTTCTTAACACAGCTCTCCATTTCCAATCAGTAAACACGAGTGGAAACCCTCCTGCCGACTCTGGACTCCACGATCCCACGTTCATCACCATTTGCGGAGAAACGCTTTAAACATCACAGTATCCTCTAACAACAGCAACACGTACCTGAGGAACGCCATACCATGGATGCAGCCTCACGTGGTCCCTGTCGCCGCTCTACCCACAAGAAAACAGACGCCTGAGTCGGCCAGGGTCCCTCAGCCAGTGAGAGGTTCTGGGATGCGGACCTTGGGTCCCCACCTTCCTAGTCTGTGATCTTGTCATTGGAGGACGTTCTCTAGACCATATTCCACTTGTCTTACAATTATGCCAAAGGTAATGAAATTTTTGGTTTTAATGGTATTTTATTGGCTTTAATTTATTGTAAAATACGTTAATTGGCTCTCAGGCATTGAAGTAGTTTATTTTAAAATAACAGTGTTTTGTGGCTTTGAAGCGGTGGGTTTTGACAGTGGTCGGTATGTCACCCCGTGGGTGGGGACCTCAGGTCTCGAGGATGGCAGGAGGTTTGCTGAGGCCCCGTCTCCCTCGTTTTCAGCCCCTCCTCACTGACTTGCCTCCTCTTTCAGATGAAAGTGTCATAACTCGAGTTCTCAGGCCAACGGCCCCTCCCGCGCTCGAGGCCTGCGGCCAGTCCACGCGGAAATTTGGCAAGAGGAGGGCCAGCGCGCAGCTGCTGTATCGGAGGCTTTTGCTGTGCACTGACTTTCTTTCGTGGGATTTAAAAAATTACAAAAATAGTGGCACGCTGTCTCAGTAGCTCCAAGCATCACAGGGAAATTTAGGAGAAAAGTTTATTCGTGTCATGCTTGTTCCTAGGGGTTCCGTGGCTGCGACATGTCTCCAGCCCAAGGACACGCCTGGGCGAAGGGGTCAATCACGTGCGTTGGAGTTTGCGTGAACCAGACAAAAGGGCAGTGGGCGGGCTCTCTCTAAAACCCACCAGAGTGGGATGACGGCGGGCAGGTGCCGCCCACGCCCCCTCCGGCCTCTTTCTGCGGAGAAGGAAGGTGGAGCAGTGGGACGAACTCTGGAGCTGGACTCAGGCAGACCCAGTTCAAGCCCCACTTCTGCCACGGAGCAGCTGGGTGGGCTTGGGAATGTCGACCCCTCTGCGCCTCGGTTTTCAAATCTGTGCAATGGAGCAATGACAGGGGTTGAATGAGAGAACGGCCACAAAGGTCCAGCATGGTGTGCATCAGGTCTCAGCAGAGCTGGGTTAGAAGGGGGGAGACGGGGTCCTGCTGATGGGGGAGGACAGGAAATGGAAGAGCCCGTTTCCCTTTACGCATGACGATCCTTCTGTCGGTGCTTCGAGCCCAGAAGGTTGAGACGCTCAGAGCACCTCGACTTCTAGGCTGTTTCCATGAGAAGCCGAACTCCGCGGAGGGCGAGCAGCTCTTCTGCATCTCAGCCTTTCTTTCGAAGGGAAGTAGACATGGTTGCTGTCCCGAGAGGGCTGCTGTCGTGGTCTGCTGTCGCGCGCTTCAGGGCTGTGCCTTGACTGCTGTTGGCTTCATCGAGAAAATGTCCAGAATGGGTTTATTTTGGCTGAATTTGCTCTGATTGAGAACAAGAGCCACGAAGTCCGAGATCATCAGGTTGGAATCATCGGCTCTGCTCCTTGCGGGATGCACCTGGGGCAAGCACCTCCTCAGTCCGAGCCTCAGTTTTCTTCTCTGTAAAATGGGGATAAAAATACCTCCCTCAGAGGGTTGCCTGGAGGACTAGCGGGAACCTGTGTCTGCCCGCGGTACTTAGGGAGGTAAAGAGCCAGAGCAGATGCTAGGTCACGTTACTCAAGAAGCCAGCATTTCCATTAAGGGGAAATAATGGAGAGATAACATTTTGGTGAAGTTATAATGATATCTGTAAGGAAACTTGGATGAGAACCTCTTTGAGGAGCAAGCGCTTTTGTTTTTTGTTGTTGAGGACGATTGGCCCTGAGCTAACGTCTGTACCAATCTTCCTCTATTTTGTATGTGACATGCTGCCACAGCATGGCTTGATGAGAGGTATGTGGGTCCGTTCCTGGGGTCCGAAACTGCAAACCCCGGGCTCCTGAAGTGGAAGGCATGAACCTAACCACTGTGCAACCAGGCCAGCCCCAAGGAGCAAGCTCTTTTCAGCACTGATTGTCTGGGTAGAGAAATTCCCCCTGGAGGAAAAATTTCCAGCATTTCTAATGCTGTCTGGGGGCTGCAACTGAGGATGAGAAAGAGGAAGGAGTGCTTTAACTAGACCGTTGAGGACAATAACTCACATTTGCTGAGTCGTTTTAGAAACACTATCATTGTTTTACCTCGTGGAATCCTAACAAGGACCGTGTGAGATGTGACCTCAGGGACCACACTCCTAGCCTCTCTGCTTTCCTGCCACCTGGTTTTGTAGGACACTGTCCAAACTGCATTTGTTTTCACTTGGCTGAGGATGGAGGGTAGGGCCTCTATGTACAGTTACTCAGGTTGTGCACTGAACAACCCTAAGAGCTCCATTCCATCGCAGATATCATAGATACGGGGGCTTATTATGATACTTTTCCAGCAGATGGTAATAAAGTGACTTGTTCCAACAAAAAATATATCGTGACCATTTTCTGACAGATTGAAGAAGGGGCACCTTTTCCAGTTCACACCAAAGGTCTTTATGAGTTAGTAGTGGCACAGTTATTGGGTGGAGTCACTACCTGCTCCATCTGGAGGGAGGGAATCTGTATTCTAATGGAGAAACTGGGATTGTTACATTATCTCTATGTCTGGTAGCAAAGTGCCTGCAGTCAAGTATGACCTTGCTGGCAGGCATCCACAAGAGGATGGTGGTTAAGAGCAGAGATCAGAGCCAGTTGGCCTGGGTTCAAATTCCAGCTCTCTCACTTACTAGCTGTGTGTCTTTGGGAAACTTGCTTTAGTTTCCACATCTGTAAAACAGTGACAATGACAGTACTCATCTCACAGGGCTGTGATGAGTCTCAAATGAGTTTAATCTGTATAAGCTCCTAGAACAGCGGCTGGCCTGCAGTAGATGTTAGCTGCTTTTTAAGGTGGCCGAAAGCTTTTCTCACAGAAGGGTGGTCTTGCGAACGTGAGCTGACCCCAGTTTTCATAGGTTGACCATCACTCACCTGTGTCTGATCACTTGTCAGTTCCTGCATTTTCTTGGAGGAGGAGCGTTGAGAATTGGGGCAGCCTTCAGGAGGAGACCAAGATATTTTAGCTCCTGCTCTGTGTTCAAAAGAGGACTGAGTCAGTGCACTTCGGGCCCGGCCACCAGTGCCTAACGGCAGTGACTGCACATTTTTACCACCTAATCCTCCTGCTGGAATTTCCTAAAGGGTTTCCTAGATTCTATCCTGATCGTTAAGTTTGCAGTGTTTAAGAACAGAGGTGTAGGAGACACACGGCGCAGCCTATAAAACACCCTCACGCGGCCTTCAAATGGGAACGAGCACTGGGGCTCCAGCTGAGTTTATCTTGTGTGTGTGTGTGTTTTAATATCAGAAGAGCTGTAGAAATAGGTAATTGAGCAGGAAGTTGGCCAGGCCAGCACTCCATACCACGCGGGCACTTGTGAGCGCTGGCACAGCCTCCGGAATTTGATCTCGATTGAAATATAGTCATTTTTCCACGTGCAAAAACAGTTTTCTCCAGCAAACCCGGGAGTGGGGAGAGGTGTATTCCCTCCTGCCCTCTCCGGCCGGCTTGGATCCTTCACTCTCCATTAGGCCCCGTGCCCTCATGTCGATGCTCGTGTGATGGAACTCCTGGAAAAGGGTCCGTCTGTCTGTGTTTGCCCCGGCATTTCCCGTCAGTCTGCGATGAAACGAGCCATGTGAAATGGAACTCAACATCGCTGCCATCTTGCAGAATTGCCAGGACCTAGGCGGTCTTAGCGAACTCTGGGCAACGCACACGTGAATCTATTTCAGTCCGTGTAAGAGGAGGATGGACTTAGGGCGGCAGGATGAAGACACCTGGAGAGCTCAGCATCACAGGTGTGAGCCAGGACCTAAACAGGCGGGACACAGGACATGGACATGGGCTAGCCCTGGCACCAAACCCATGCCTTCCCAGCTGTGGGACAAGGGACAGGTCTCATAACCTCTCTGAGCCTCAGCTTTCTCATCTACAAAACGGGAACAATGATTTTTCCTATGCCTCTGAGGGTTTTCATAAGAATAAATTAGAAAATGCAGATAGAATGTGGAAGATTAAATGTGTGTGGTCAGTGCTCGGTATGTGTTAGTCATTGATGATGATGATGATGATGATGGCGTTGATGGCGGTGATGTTGATGACGATGGTCATGGTGGTGGTGGTGGTGGTGATGACGGTCATGATGGTGATGATGGAGGTGATGATGGTGGTGATGGTGGTGATGATGGTGATGGTGGTGATGATGGTTATGGTTGTGGTGGTGGTGATGATGGTGATGATGGTGATGATGGTTATGGTTGTGGTGGTGGTGATGATGGTGATGATGGTGATGATGGTGATGATGGTGATGGTGGTGATGATGTTGATGATGATGGTCATGATGATCATGATGGTGGTGGTGATGATGCTGGTGATGTTGGTGGTGATGATGATGGTGGTGATGATGATGGTGATGGTGATGATGATGATGATGATGATGATGATAAGTATTCCTTGCTGGTCTGGATACTTTGACTGAATAGATGATTGCCTTCTAGGATGACCTGAAGGAACTCAACCACTCCCAAATGTTCTTTCTGCTTATCACTGAAATCCCGCCATTGATGAGCTGTTCACTGGGACTCCACCTTGCACCCTCTCCATCACTGCCAAATTTACCAGCTGTTCCTTTATGATTTGTATCTTTACCTGTTGTTTAAGAAATTCTTCTCAAAATTCATAAAGCTCTTCTCCTATATTTCCTTCCAAATGTTTTAACAGTTTGCTTTTCATATTTAGCTATTTAATGCATCTGGAATTTATTGTTGTCTGTGAGGAGAGGTGGGGGACTTAATTTTTGTTACCTCGTAATAGGATTCCTGCATGGCCGCCTGTCCAAGAAGTCCCTCAGTTTTTTGTAGTCGGAATGATTGTCTGAGTATCAGATCTCTTTCCATGTTCTGAGAGATGAACCGAGCAGCGAGATGGGTTAGGGATTTATTGTTTGATCCTAGGCTGAGGGAGTCATTTCACAGTTTGTCATTATTCAGCTCCACCGCTGGCTTCTTCCCCCATCCATCCATCCACCCCACGCTCCCTGGGAGTCAGTGAGCTCCTTCAGTCTGAATAGTCACCTCCTCGTTTGATTTTAGAAAAATTCTAGGTGTTATTTCACCTAAAAGTGCTTCTCTCTCCTTCTCAATTTTCTTCTTTAGGAACCTCATTAAATATTTATGGAAACTTCTCATTCTGTATTCCATGTCTCTTAACTCTCCTCCACGTTTCCATCTCTTGAGTTCTGTGAATTGCGCTCTGTGTGATGTTTTAGCTCTATCTTATAACTCACTAATTTTCTTTTTCACTGGGTCTAACCTACTAGGCCAACAGAACAGGGATGGTCATGTGGGGGACAATGATATGAAGCATAAGTGGAAAACTTCAGTGCAAGCAAGAACTTGGAGCCAGGCATGACCTGGAAAAAGAAGGAAGATATGCCCACTTCCCAGAATCCTGGAGAGAGGTCGGACATGGGGCCCCAGGCACACGTGTGATGGGAGCTGAGCCAGGGTCAGTTGAGTGGAATCTGGTTACCCTGGTGTTTTCCAGAATTCTGTGATGTTTGAACGAATGTTAATATCCAGATGTTCATTTTTCATTCATGGTTCTTTGGAATTTTCTCAGGAAATTTAAAAAAATGATGGTTTAGAATATTTCTGTGTTTAAGTAGTGGATTGTTCTTGGAGAGCTTGTTGACAAAAGCACTTCCTTTGAATTTCAGACTGGAACATCAGCTTCAGAGATGTTTGGGACCAAGGATCCTTGCTCAATACACCTTTGTGCTCTACGACCTTCCTTGTGGTGTCCAGTGCAGGAAAGGCAGAAAACTTCCCTTGGGCTCTGCTGCGTGACTTGTTTGAGTAACTCTACCTCTCTGAGCCTCAGTTTCCTCATCTGTAGAATGGGGAGACTAATTGAACTTTGCCTACCTTCCAGGAGTACACTGAGGGTCACCTGACATAGTCAATGTGAACGTGCTTTGCAAACTGTGAAGTGTTCTGGATGCTTGTAAGTCACGTGTGAGCAAGCTGTGGGGAATCGTCTCTCCATCAGACGCGTGTGTTTGATGTTGGCTTTTAATCTCAAACGGCCAAGAGAGGGGAGCCTTGAATGCCAATGGGATTTGAAACTCCTTCAAGGGTTCCATATACTTTCTAAGTTCCAGGTTGGCTGAGATTATGCAACGGCTGTGACGAACCCTCCCCCTTTCTGGACTCATCAAGGGCTCATCACTTGTCCCATAGGCTGGGCAAAATCTTGAAGTGACACCATGTTGGGGGTTGCGGGAAAGACGCCTTACAAGTGACAGAATCTAATCCTTCGTTCCCACGAGGAATAATGATAATGGTACCAGCTTCTGCTTGCCGAGTCCCATCGATGTGCTAGTCGCTCTACATGTGATGACTGCAGAGTAGGCACCTGGTGCCCACTTTACAGATGGGGAACTTGTGGCTTAGACAGCTCAATAAGAAGGAAATTTCTCTACGTCACAAAATTTGGAGGTGGCAGAATTGAGAGTGGGATCCATGCTCTTTCACCCAAAGTCCATGTTCCCTTTAGGACGCCATGCTGGTTTTTGCTTTCCGCCAGACAACCAATCAGCTAACCAATCAACAAATGAACAACCATCCACCCAACCAATAAAAACCAACCAATAATTAATCAATCAACTAACCATCCATCCATCCAACCAACTAACCAACCAGCTAATGAACAACCATTCACAACTAATCAATAATTAGTGAACCAACCAACCAACTGGTTAACAACCAGCCACCATCCAAGCAACAACATGCGTTGCTACCAGTCGTGTGCTCAGCACTGAGCTTTGGGACGGAGAGAACCCCCTGTCCCATCCTCAGGGAACTGCCGGCCTGTGGGAAAGCAAGGACCACGGTCCTGCTCACAGCACCGGCCCCAATTGTCTGTTCCGCATCTGCCTCCTCAGCTGGGTTGGGACTTCCCCAAGGCGAGGGTGACACCTTGGTCGTCCTTGTAGAGTTAGAGCCCAGAACAGGAGCAGCACATGCGTGCACACATTCACACATGCATGCACACACACACAACATGGAATAACTCAGAACACTATGGAATGAATGAAGGAGTCTTATCAGAAGTGGCTCGGAGGGTCAGATCCATCTCAGAGGGTTTGTGCGAAAGGAAGGTTAGACGATGCTCTGGTCTGGAGAATTCCCTGCTGGGTGGAGCAAAACAAATACTTCCAGGGACGCTGCCTTCTGCTGAAGAGCTCTCACTGGGCCCCGTCCTGGACGGGGAGCACGCCGTGGCGGAAAGAGCCCCGGATTGGGGTCAGGGGTCTGAGCCCAGCTGAGCCACTAACACCTTGGGTGGCCTTGGACGCCTAGCCTCAGTCACCCCCCCTCCACCCCCGCTCCCACATTTTATGGACGAGGCCACTGAGGCCCCAAGACCTGAGTTCGCCCCTCTCCAAGGCCCCTTCCAGCTCTGGCATTTCCAGCCTTTTCTGGCTGCTCATTAACGGAGTATTTTCGTTTTCCAATCCGCATTCCAGCCTCCTCCCGCGAGCCTCGACCCCTCTGGCAGGGGAGCGGGCACTGTGCGCAGTTCTCTGGAACGCTCCGGGGACCCTCGCCCGTCTCCCACTGGAGCGGCCAGAGGCTAACTGGCAGGCACGGTCGCCTCCCGTACGGGCCCCGCAGACGTGCGCTCGGGGCCGGGGAGCCGGCGCTGCCGGGAAGCACGCGCTCCATCTCTCTGTCTCTGTTACAGGCCCCGCGGTTCACCGTCTGCTCGGAAATTGGGTAAGTGTTTTCTTACCCAAACTTGAGTAACCGCCGCTGAAATGTATGGTTGGAAAGTCTTGGCTCTCAGAACAGACCACACAGTGACTCGCCCGGTGAAACCCAACGCCCTGGGCTTACTCGGTTTTACCTAAGACACCGCTACAGGAAGAAATGGGTTTGGAGGCGATGGAAGTCTTTCCATCCATTTCTGAGGGGTTTTATTAGCAGGAGGAAGGCAGAGGGGTGTCGGTGTGGCTCTGCTTCTCAGCCTGGGCTGGGCGTGGGGGCAGGAAAGCAGGTCCAAGAGGGGGCGAAGGGTGCTCCCTGGGAGCCTGTGGGCCCTGGAGGCTGGCGGCGGCTGCCTGCTGCGTGTGTTCCGTGGGATCCGGAGCCAGCGAGGATTCCAGCCCCGGCCCACCGTGTCTTGTGCCACATTCTGGCAGGCTGTTCGACATTCAGTGCGGGCCCCATTTTTAATCAGCCTCTTTCACCCACACAAGCCAAGAAAAAGCTGTAAAGTCAGAAGGAACGCTGGCATCTGTTCCAGGCCTCAGAACAGAGCAGATATTGTCCCGGCCGCGCAGTTCTCGGCCGCCCTCATTCTTGTCGACCACACAAATGGTTCCAGTCAGCTTCCAGAGGCTCTCCGTGGCGTTTCAAGATGTTTGCTCGCTGCCTTCTCAGGTCAATTCTCCTCCAACCTTGGAAGTCACCTTCCCACCCACGCTCTCTGCCTGACACAGAAGGGAAGATGAGGCGGGAATTGCTCGTGTGTGTGTGTGTGTGTGCCATCGACAGATTTCAATTTTCTAAGTGAGCTGGAATGCCCTCCTGAGCAGCCGCCACCCCTGACCAAGGAGATGCCCAAGGAGAGGCCGCGGGGCCTCTGCATTATGTGGGGAGTGCTGGTGTGGGTGGTTCTCTCCTCGGAGCTCGGGAAACACGGCTGCAAGACTGCGCCCCACCTCTCACATGACCCTCACCTGTTGATGGGGCCGTGCCTGCCTTTCCACCCCGTCCCCGGGGGCTTGGGGCCATCCCGTCTGAAACCCCTTTTTGGGGCTGACAGGGGCTGTGTTGTCATTCACCTTCTGCAGAGGACACAGGGCCTCAAGGCCATCGGGGACTTAAGACGCTTTCCTCTTTCATCAGATTGTGTGGAAGCTGAAGGCCTTTTATGCCGAGCTTCCAGGGAGCAGGTTAACAAGGCAGAAAGGACAAGGGTCTCGTTGCTACCGAACAAAGTCAGGTTTGTTGACACAGCAGCAGCCGGGACTCGGAAATCAAGTCCCATGACAGAGGACTGGCCTCCCCACCCCCACCCCCCACAGAAAGAGCTGTCTGTGCAAGAAGGTAATCATTCCCAGTGGAACTTTCTAGATTGGAGGCTTCACGTCTGATCTGTTTCTGTTGAGTGATGGGAACAAATCTGGAGAAGCCCTCGTGGTGGGACAAACACGTCGCGCTGTGCTGAAAGCTGCCGCTGGCCAGGCGTGGTGCTGGAGATCTCCGTGTGATGTCTTTTCATAGCCTTTAAGGCCCTTCCTTTCCTGTGGGGAAAGGAACGATAAACTTCGATTTCCCACCGTGCGTTCGGCCAGGAGGGTAAGGTGTTGGCTCCCTCCCTCCCCCCGGGCTCTGTCGTCAGCCCGCTGCTCTGACTCAGAGACCAGGGTGTCTGATGTAGGCCTGGGGTGCCCAGCAGACATGCTCGTGACCCCCAGCCTAGAGATTGCATAATGAGGGAGAAAGGTCGAAACCCTCCCCTGCCTCTGTCATAGGCTGGCCTTCTGGAACTGGACACTGAGACAGAGGTTTGGAACAGGATTGTTTGTGTGGTTTTTCTTTTGGATTAATTCTTTGGAGGGAAGGCAGAGGACGCAGGACTGGGCAGAGTGAGACGGTGAACTGCTGTGTGGCCTGGCACAGCCCGGGACGGTGTGATGGGGCAGTCGACGTGAAGGCTTCGTCAGAGTCCACACGGGCCTAAATGCCCTGGTAGACATGCCGGCAAGGGCTGGCTTGGGCCAGGCGGCTCTCTGCAGCCGGGACGGACCTCGAAGGGGCTGTCAGCTAGCTGACCACACTCCCCGCAGCTGGCGACCTGAAGGCAGTTTAATTCTAGACCAGTGCTCTCTAACTGTGCCCTCGGACCCTGGGAGTTCTGTGATAAAGAAAGACCCGTGAATGGTTTCCAAATTGCAAAACATATGTCTTTATACCTGAAATAAAGCCACAGCCGAAGGTTGCCCTTGTCTGTTCTAGACGTGATGAGCAAATGTTAGCAGTGCGGGCTGCACGACGGCAGACGTGTCGAGGACGGAATCGCAGACACGTCTCCAGCCGGGGACTTGGGGCCAGTCACGTAGCTACTTACCCACTGTCCCTTGACCAAACTCTGGTCAGGCCCCTCTGGGCTCTTTCTCAGCCGGGCTTTGACCTTGCGCAGGCCCTCAAGAGCCAAGTCTTAGCAAGAACCCTGCTAAGTCAGTTTAGCCAGAATCGCCCAGCCTCCATATCAGGCTGCCTCTACATCCGCCCAGTCCTCGTCGCTCCCCCACCCCGGCCGGTCTGACCCCCCGGCCCGCCTGCAGCAGGAACCCTGTTCCGTCGGTTTGGCCAGGACCCTCTCCCTCACCCCTGAGGTTTCTCCTATTAATTTTCCATCCATGGACCCCCACCTGCGCCTTGGCTATAAATTCTCACTTTTCCTTGTTGAATTCAGAGTCGAACCCCATCTCTCTTTCCTCCTGCAAAATCTCCTTGCAGTGAGCCCTAACCGATTGTGACAGTCCTGAATAAATCTGCCTTACCATTTTAACAAGGGTCCTGCATCGTTTTTTCTTTAACCTCATCATCCTCACCATCATCCTCCCTACCATTTTCGTCGTCACCACCACCCTCCTTTCCATCGTGGGAGGATGGATCGGACAGCTTCCGTGTACAGAGGGTGGAGCTCCATCAAGCAGGGCTGAGGCCAGAGCTCACTGGACACAGAGCCGTCTGACAGTCAGACTGTGACAGTGGGTGGCTCACTCTGCTGCCTATTGTTGGCGGCAGGTAACGTCCACGATTGGAATTGGGGGTGTAAGGAAATACGGCGTGGTGAGACTGTGACGGAATGCCTGAAGATAATCAAATCCAAATTTTTACAGAACAAAGTTTGGCCAAACAAAACCCACACGAGGGGCGAATCCAGACCCCGGCCCCCCCATTTGCACCCACCGGCCTGGAGGGCTGCGTTCTTCAGATTCAGTGAGTTTCCTCATCCCGGACAGGGAGACACAGACGGTCGCCTGTCACGGTGGGGAGGTCATGGGCTCTGGGGGGAAGGTCACGGTTTGGGAATCAGACGGATTTGGGTTTGAGACCCAGACCGCGACATTGGCCGTGTCAGTCAGTCAACTTCTCTGAGCTGCCGTCCTCTCCTCTGAAAAGCGGCAGCCGCGTTCGTGGTCTGTCCCTCCCTGCCTTCACCTGCCCCCAGCGGAGGACACAGCTGTGGAGAGCATCGGCCGCGCCAGCGCGGGAGGCACGCTCTGTGGGGGCTTCCTGGTCTTGTAATCGGCTTTACAGGATTCGTTGCCGAGACAAATTGCAGTCTCTGTGCTCTTTCTCCTCCCGCTCGTCAATGCCACACACACTCATCTCTTCCTCCTCCTACAGCACACGCACACACACACACCACCGTCTGTCCTGCAGCTCCCGTCATCTGCCTAATTCCAGAAACGCCCTCTAGCTCATCCTTACGCACATTCCTGGGGAATCGTTTCCTGCCTCCTCTGGAAGATGCCTCATAACATCAGTTGAGAAGAATGAACTTGACCCAGTGGCTCTCAGGGGCCCAACTTTGACCCCGTGGTTTGCCGGCTCCGGGCCTTTCTGAGGAATCAGACTCACCCCAGCACCTAGCCTGCAGGCCACCCAGTGTTCACCTCCTCTGCAGGAAGCCTGTGGGTGGGCTCCCTCCCATCGGGCTGCTCCTGCTCGTCCTTGTTAACCCCTTGTTCCTGTAAGGGAAGAACCGAGGAGGGAGTGTCTTCTCTCACCCAAGGCTGCGTGCACCCCAGCCTCTCTCCTGGGGGCTTGGCAAGAAGCCCAGCTTCTCCAGCTCCGCCTGGGTCTCCTGCAGGAGAAGCTCAGCCTGCAGCCTGGCCTGGTGCATCGCAAGCCCTCCATAGATACCAGCTGAATAGATGTCTTCCCCTAAGGAGCGGGCTTGTCCACGCCTGTGCTTCTCAGTGTCACGGGCATGCAGCGGTCGTCTGCTGATCTCGCTCACACTGCCTCCATCTCTCCTTTGTTCCCTTTGAAGGAATCACTTTCCCTCCACCGCCAGCCCACCTGGCTCCCGTGGGCACGAGACCCAGGGTCAGTGGTGAGAATGCTGCATCCTTTCGGACCACAGTGATCGATTTGGAGATGTCTTGTGACACAAACGTGTCTGGTGAAAGCCCTCCATGAGGGCTCTTCTGCTGGAACATGGCGGAGGAGACACTCCCTGTGTCCTGGGATTGTCAAGCCGTGAGGATGTGAACTTGAGGCTGCCCGAAGCTCCTTGCCAGCCCTGTGGGAGAACCTGCCCAAAATGGAACCAGTGCAGAGGAAACAGCCGAGGGAAGGAGAGAGCAGGACCTGGGGATGCTGCTGAGCCTCTTGGTCCGTGTGAACCACGGCACGGTCTCTCTAGTTAGGAGAAGCAAGTAATTCCGTGATGGGCACGAGCCAGCTTGAAACCGGCCTTTGTGATGTGTGACCTGAAGAGTCTTAACTAATGCAGGTCACGGGTTGAGGGATGCTTGCAAATCGACTTAAATTTCTTTAAAAAGTCAGATTTCAAACCAGAAGTTTATGACAATAGCAACAACAGTCGCAATAGCCGGCATTCCCCGAGGGCTTTATCATATGCGAGGAATTATACACAGGGGTTTAAATGTTTTTCCTGAATAGATCATTACTGTGCTGTGCACACCACTCCCATCTCTGTCATCGTCCTCATCATCGTTATCCTCATTGTTAGGACTGAACATTTGTGTTCCCCAGATTCACGTGTTGAAGCCGTAACCCCCAGTGTGATGGTGTCAGGAGGTGGGAGAGAATTAGGTTTAGATAAAGTTGTGAGAGTGGCCCCCCCATGATGGGATTAGGGTCCTTATGAGAAGAGGGAGAGAGAGCAGAGCTCTTTTTCTGTCTGCAAAATGAGGACACAGCAAGAAGGCAGCCGTCTGCAAGCCGGGAAGAGGGCCCTCACCAGAAACTGACCACGCTGCTGCCTGATCTTGGACTTCTCAGCCTCCAGAACTGTGAGGAGTATGTTGTCTATGCCACCCAGCTGATGGTGTTTTGTTATAGCCATTCTTACTGGCTAAGACAATCACCATCAGCAGCAGCAGCAGTATCATCAACACCATTGCCATCATCATCGTCATCATCATCATCACCATCACTACCACCACCATCGTCATCACCACCACCACCTTCATCATCATCATCACCATCGTCATCACCACCACCACCATCACCATCATCATTACCACCACCATCGCTGTCATCTCCATCATCACCTCCATGATTCAGGCTTTGCATATTCCCACAAGCACGCATTCTCTTTCACCTCTCTGCTCCTTTGCTCAGTGGCCTCTTTAGCCTGATGACCTCTCTTCATGTGGGAGGTGGTGGAGGGAGTAGGTCCAGGCTGGGGCTCTGGGGTCAGGCTGCCCAGGTCCACGTATTTTGTATTAGTTGTGTCCCCCGGGAAGGTGGGTTAGCCTCCCCAGACCTTGGTGTCCTTGTCCTCACAGCGGGATGATAACAGGAGTCTAATCCAAGTGCACACGTTGACATTCACAATTATGAATTACGTCAGGTGTGCACACCTGTGTCTTTCCTTATTTCTCTATACTCAAACTTATCTCTTGAGACTCCACTTCCACTGAGCACCTGGAGATCTGATCTGCCTGTTCCAAGGAACTCTGTCACATCTGGTCCAACATTCTCATTTTGGAGAGTCCATTTCCTCTGCATCCCTTCTCTTTTTTCCCTTTTCCCCTGGGAAATCTAAGTTCCTGCCAGAGCTTATGCATCCTTCTAGCCTCAGAGGTGGGCACCTGGACCGTGTCTCATTCTCTGTCCTTGTTGCCTTTTCCTAAATGTAACTGCTGAAGTATTTTAAAAGTTGAGATGACATTCACGTAACATGAAATTAACCATTCAAAAGTGTTAATTCAGTAGAATTTGGTATATTCACAGGGCTGTGCATCTACCTCTATCAAGTTCCAGAACATTTCGTCACCCAAAAAGGAGACCCAGCACCCTTTAAGCAGTCACTCCCTATTTCCCCTCTCCCCAGGCTCTGGCAATCATTGGTCTGCTTTGTCTCCATGGATTTACTGATTCTGGACATTTCACATAAATGGAACTGTGCTGATTGGTGACCTGCTTCTGTTATTTAGCATAATGTTTTCGAGGCTCTTCCACATTGTAGCATGTGTCAGTGCTTCCTTCCTTTTCATGACTGACTAATATTCCACTGTGTGGATAAACGCATTTTATGTATCCATTCTTCTCCTAATAGACGTTTGGGCTGTTGCCACCTTTTAGCTCTTGTGAGTAATGCTGCTATGAACATCCGTGTACAATTTTCCTTTCAATTCTTTTTGGGTCTGTATCTAGGCGTGAATTGCTAGATTACGTGGAACTGCTATATTTAACTTTCTGAGGGACTGCCAAACTGTTTCCACAGCGACTAAGTCATTTTACATTCCCACCAGTAATGTACACCAGTCATGTTCCCTTTCTCCACATCTCCTGAGATCCTTTTGCATGTTCTGTTTTGTAACCATTTTAAATCCACATTATCTGTGCTCAGCTGATTTCCTGAAGTCTTACTGGGTGTGTGGGCTCCTGGGGCTGCCAAATACAATCACACAGGTTGTGCACTGCACAATCCCAGACACCATTCAAATATTAGTCATTGCAGATTTGTATACACATTACGTCAGTTTTGTAGAAAATGGCAACAAAATGTCTAGGGGAAGGGAATGTTGTTTTCAAATTTGCACAGGGGTGCCCTCTGGGCCAGCTGTGGTGCTATACAGCTGGATCCCACAGATGCCCAGCCCCATCTCCCCTTCTCCCCTTCCTACTCCCGCTGACCTAGAGCTGGCACTGTCAGCCAGCTCTCCCTCTTGCTGTTCCAAGACTCCATGGCAATGACTGCCATGGCACCTTACCCCACATCACCCCAGCTCCAGGTTCTTGGCTCTGATTAAAAGTTCAGGAGAGGTGCCATCTCCCCAGCTTTTGCTTAAATGAAAAATGCTTCTAAACCTTGTTAGCCCCTCTCTAGTTCCTCTCAGGTCTGCAAGGAGAGAGCCAGACCACGCATCCCTGGGGAAGCAGCACGCTCCCGGGTAGGGCCTGATCTGACTGTCTCAGCAGGCTTGCAAGCAGGAAGGGATGTCCGTGCCCACCTGCAGACTAGGAGCTGGGGCTCAGAAGGGGAAACGGCTCGCTCAGAGCCTGCCGGCGAGGAATGCCGGTCAGTCTTGTTTATTGTTACCTCGGGCGCTAGATGCTGTTGTAACGACCGGTTCTCACGCATCTCTTCACGTGGTGAGCGTCACCCCCGTTTCACCAGCGAGGAGGGTTGAGGCACTGGGAGGGAAGGGGGCACACCTGGGGCCCGGCCCGTACAAAGTGCTGACTCTGCTCTTCTAACCTGAACGGCGGCCAACGGGTCGCCCTCGGGCCGTGGGGTGCTGGGACACCACGGAGAAGTTCACTTGCATTTTAGGTGCTAAGCTTAGTGTCCAGAGGTAACCGAACTTCAAGTGCGGAGCCCTGGGCTTGGTTCTTGTATTGAGAGAATGTTGAAAGGTGATTCCTGAAGGGCTGGCGACGTAATTGATGTGGAGGAGAAGACGCATCTGGCCTGGCGAATAAACTGGGGCTCGTACCGGCTCTGAATTTTGTGGCAATATTGTAGCTTTTTATTCCCTAGCAACACTGCACTCTGGCAGGCATTCCGAATCTTGTCATTTCAGGCTTTTTACACCAAACTGCTGCTCTCAGTTTCCCAGGGAGTGTGGGTCCGTGTCGCTAAGATCTACTTGGTGAGACCCGCCAGCTCCACGGTGCAGACTTCTTGCTCCCCCAGGCTCGCCCTGAGCCTGGAAGCAGCCCACGTACTATGTCCGTGGCCTTGGTGGAGGTGCGGGGTACAGAGCAGAGGCGAGGGGCCCAGCATCCGGCCTCACGGTACTTGCATTCTCATCTGGAACAGCAGGACAACCAAGAAGGGGACAGAGACAACTGGGGTAGTGATAAAGGTGTGGTGGAGTCAGCAGGACACCGTGATGCAAAGTGACTGGGGTGGAGTCTACTTTGGGTGGGAAGGCACCTCTGAGGAGATGGCATTTTCCAGAAAACTTCTGGGACAGGAAGGAATCAGCCGTAAGGGAGAGTCTGGGAAGAGCATTCCCAGAAGAGGGAACAGCATGTGCAAAACACTGTGACGTGGGCAAGAGGTTGATCTGTTATCCTCATTTCACAGATGAGGAAACTGAGGCTCAGAGAGGTAAGGTGGTAAGGTCCAGGTCTGGAATTAGGTTTTCTGTTTCCAAATCTGGGGCATTCTCTACGATCCCAGGCTGCCTTGCTGATGGTCCGAACCACAAGTTTGAAGGTCCAGATGCAGCCTTCCTGTAGGCTTGGCCCATGCGGTTCAGTCCGATGGTTACAGATCAGTCCTCAGAGGGCACCAAGAAAGAGAAGGCGCTGTGTGGTCAGAACCAGGACCCCTTCTTACACATGGGGGATCCAAACTACTGAGCATATTTGTACGGGAACAGTTTGTATCTCATCACATGGCATTGCATTGTCCCCCAGCACTCCAGGATGCTCTTCCATGTCAGGGTAAAGGGGGCAGTTGCTTCCAACTAGACATCACTTTCTTTTTCTGACCCCTTGAACACGGTCAATCAGGGCTGGTACCACCCCAAGCGTTGCCTGGACATACACGGTGTGGATGTTTCCGGCTGTCACAGTGACTGGGAGGAGCTACTGCATTTAGGGGCTGGGGACCAGGAATGGAAAATGTCCTGCAATGTGGGTGGCAACCCTGCACCATCCGGGACGGTCCCACCCACGATGGCGGGGTGCCATAGGATTTTACCCACAATGCCTGCCCTTGTAGCACACGCGGCTGCAGACTCGGAGGCTCAGAGCCCGCCTCCAGGGGCTTCACTGAACTCACAATCCCACGAGACGGGCAGCCCTGAGGCCTCTGTCAGGCTCGAGCGGCCCATTTCTGGGAGAACTTCTCCCTCGCTGGCTTTGCTTGGGTTTCTCCTCCATGCTGTTAAGATTCCTCAGGCTGTATAATTATTACCACATTCTAGGCTCAGCACTAAACTGGCTGAGCAGGAGAATTATGGTTGTGCAATTTCCAGCAAACGGGAACTGTCTCCATTTTGCACAGGGAGGATCTCTCCCCTTTCCCTGGATGTCGACTGATGCAGTCAGGGTCATACTGCCCTGAGTCGGAGTCACATGGCTCGGGGGACGTTTTTCTTCATTGGCACAGGGTCTAGGATGGGGGGCCACAGAGCTCTAACACTGGTCACGCCTCCCTACCTTATTATTTTTAAAAAATTAACATCCACTAAAATTGACTTTGTTTTTGTTGTCCAGTTCTACGAATGCTAACACACGTATAGATTTGTGTAGCCATCATCACAATCAGGATACAGAAGAGCTGCATCACTCTGAAAATCTCCCTCTTGCTACCCCTGCACAGTCACGCCCTCCTCGCTTCACTAGCCCCTGGGACGTCCTGTCATCCCCATCATGATAACTGTGTCTCCTCCAGAGCATCGTGTCAATGGGATCACAGAGTATGCAACCTTTTGAGCGTCGCTTCTCTCACCCAGCGTAATGCCCTTGAGGTCCAGCCAAGTTGTCGTGCGTACCAGTCGTTCATTCTTTCTTCTTTCTGGGTAGTATCCTACTGTTTGGATGGACACGTTTGCTTTATCCATTCATCAGCTGAAGGACATTTGGGTTGTGTCCAGTTTTTGGCGATTATGAATGAAGCTGCTATGAACATTTGTATGCAGATTTCGTGTGGACGTATGTCTTGATTTCTCTCGGGTACACACCGGGAGTGAGATTGCTGGGGCATACGGTAGGTGAATGTTCATGTTTTTAAGAAACTGCCAAACTATCTGCCAGGGTGACTGCACTGCTTTACGCTCCCGCCAGCGATGGGCGCGTGTTCCCAATTCTCCCCGTCTCCACCGGCGCTTGGCATTGTGAGTGTTTAGAATGTTAACTGTTTTAGTGAGTGTGAGGTGGGATCTCAGCGTGGGCTTGATTTGCACGTCCCTAGTGGCTAGTGACGTTAGACACCTTGTCACGCATCTATTTGTCATCCACGTGTCCTCTTTAGTGAAGCATCTGTTAAAGTCTTTTGTTCATTTGTGATTGGGTTGTTTGCTCCAAAGATAAAAATGTCTTTGAGTTACTGACATTCAATGAACTGCATACATTTAAATCGCGCACTCTGATGTTTTGACATACATTTCCACCTATGAAAAGTGCGCCACCATCAAAATAATGAAAATGTCATCCTCCCCCCCCCCACCCTGCCCAAAAGTTTGCTAGTGTCCTTTGTCATCTCCCTCCCACTCCCCCTGCCTCATCCTCAGGCAACTACCGATCCGCTTTCTGTCACACACCTGTGTGAATTTCCCAGTTCTATGTTAACGTGCTCATCTTTTGCCTGGCTTACTGCCCTCAGCCTGATTGTTTCCAGACTGGTGCTGGTTGTACGGTGCATCAGTTGTTCACTCTCTTTATCACTGAGCAGTATTCTAGTGTGTGGATATACCACAGGCTGTCTGTCTGCTCATCTGTTGACGAGTATTTGGGTTGTTTACAGCTGGGGGCTGTGACAGATGAAGATGCTGGCGACATTGTGTATACACCTTTGCGTGGACATATGTCTTCCTTTCCCTCAGGCAATTACCTAGGAGTGGTGTGGTCGGATCACATGGTAGATGAGTCTTTATATTTTTAAGAAGCTGCCAAACTGTTTTCCGAAGTAGTTACACCATCTTGCATTCCCACCACCAGTGCAAGAGAGCTCCCCTTTCTCCACATTCCTGCCAACACTTGGCGTGATTGGACTTTTTTTTTTAGCCATGTTGTGAATACAGTGAGTTTTCTTTCTTTCTTTCTGGTTTGTATGATCTTGTCTTATTGCACTGGCTGAAACTTCCAGGGCGATGTTCAATATGGGTGTTGAGAGTAGATATTCTTGCCTTATTCTCAATCTCAGGAGGAAAGTGCCCAGTCTTTCAGCATCATAAGTACGATGCTAACTGGAGGGTTGTTTTTTTGGGGAGGGAGATAGATTCCTTTTATCAAATTGAGATGGTTCTCTTATATTTCTAGTTTGCAGAGAGTTTTTAAAAAATCATGAATAGATTTTGAATTTTGTCAGATGACTTGTCTCTATCAATTCATGTGATCATATAGTTTTTCTTCTTCAGACTGTTAATAAGGTAGATTATATTGATTGATTTTTGAGTAGTGAACCAGTCTCGCATTTCTGGGGTAAACTCCACCAAGTTGTGGTGTATTATTCCTTCTCTATATTGATAGATTCAATTTTTTAGTATTTTGTTAAGGATTTTTGTGTCTATGTTCGTGAAGGATATTGGTCTGTAGATTTTTTTCTTGTTAACTTGCGTTGTCTTTGATGTTGATATCAAGGTAATGCCAAACTCATAAAATTAATTGGCAAATATTTCCTCCTCCTCTATTTTTTTGAATAAATTGTATAGAATGGTCTTATTTCTTCTTTAAATGTTTGATAAAATGCATCGGTGAAACGCCCTGGACAAGGAGACTCCCTTTTTGAAAGGTCTTAAACCATGAATTCAATTTTTAAAATAGTTTTAAAGCTATTCATGTTATCTATTCATCTTGGGAGAATTTTGGTAGTTTCTAGTTTTTGTGAAATTTTTCCATTTTATCTAAATCGTCAAATTTATGGGCATAGAGTTGTCATAGTATTCCTTTATTACACCTGTGATGTCTGAGGGTCTGTACTGACACACTTTCTCATCTTCTTGATATTAACGATTCGTGTCTTCTATTTTGCCTCATAACTCTTGCTAGAGTTTTATCAATTTTATTATTTTGGAGAACTGGCTTTTCATTTCATTGATTTTTTCCCTCTTATTTTTCTCTTTTCAATGTCCTTGATTTCTGTTCTTATTATTTATTTTCTTCTGCTTGCTTTGGTTTATTTTTCTCTTCTTTTTCCAGTTTCTAAAGACAGAAACTTTGATAACTGGTTTAAGCCCTTTCTTCTTTTTTAATATAAGCATTAATGCTATAAATTCCTCTCTCAGCACTGCTTTAGCTGAATTCCACTAACTTTATGTCTTGATTTTATTCTCATTCAATTAAAAACATTTTCTAATTTGCCTTGAGAGGTCCTCTTTGACTCATGGATTATTTAGCTGTGTATTAATTTCCACGATTTTGGATATTTTCCTGTTATCGTTCTGCAATTGATTTCCACTTTAATTTCATTATTATCAGAGAACATACTTTGTATGATTTCAATTCTTTTAAATTTGTTAAGGTTTGTTTTTGATGCAGGAAATGGTTGTCTATCCTTGTGTTCTGTGTGCACTCAAAAAAAACGTTCCTTCTGCTCTCGGTGGAGTTTTATAAATTAGATTCGATTCCTGACGGTGCTGTTTAGTTCTCCTGCATCCTGGCAGATTTCCGGTCTGTTTCTTCCCTGGAACAGAGAGAGGAGCGTTGAATCTGAACTGCAGTTGCCAATTTGTTTCTCCTTTCAGTTCTGTCAGGTTTTGCTTCATTGTTTTCCTATAAGTAGTGTGTTGTTTTTCTCTAGCCGCTTTCTGGATGTTCTCTTTGTCTTTTTCTTCGAGCATTTTGATTATAATGTATATGGGTTTCTTTGAGTTTATCCTTTGGGGTTTCACTGAGCTTCTTGAATCTATAGGTTTTGCTGTTTGACAAATGTGAGACGATTTCAGCCATTATGTCCTCAGATATTTCCCTGCACTGCCTTCTTTCTCCTTTCTTTCTCCTTTCTTTCTCCATTCCTAGGACATGACTGCTAGACCTTCTGGCACAGGTCCCTGAGTCCCTGCTCATTTGTTCTTTCTGTTTTTAAAATTTTGTTTCTTTTTCTTTTTGTTTCTCAGACAGGATGCTTTCTATTAATCTAGCCTCACATTCAGTGGCGCCCTCTTCTGCTGCCTTGATTCTGTAATGGAGCCCATCCAGCGAGCTTTGAAATTTTGGTTATTGTACTTTTGAGTTCTCAAATTTCAGTTTGGTTCTTCTTTACACCTTTTCTTTCTTTGCTGAGACCTCCTGTCTTTCCATTCACTTGAAGAGTCTTTGCCCTTACTCCTTGGAGCCTTATTGTAATAGCTGCTGCATCTTTTTCTGATCCTGCTAGCATCTATGTCGTCTTGCTGTGGGTGTCTGCTCCTTGTCTGTGCTGATACAAGTTGAGATTTTCCTGTTTTTTTTTTTTTTTTTGATGCTGAGTAATTTTCATTTGTGTCTGGGACATTTTGAGTACTATATCATGAGGCTCCAGATCTTGTTTAAATGCCACAGGTGACTCTGCTAGTTTTGTTTTATTGCGCGAACGATCTGGTCGGGTTCAGGCACAAGTTCCCACCCGCCTCTGCGAACTGTGGTCCTAAGGGCAGTTCAGTTCCCAAAGCTTCTGCCATGCCAGTCAGTGCTGCCCCGTGTGTGTACCACCCAGTGGCCCGTCTTGGACCTGGGCAGTGCTTTATTCTGTGTCCGGTCCTCAAGGTCTTAGGGATGCTGTTTAGGGTCAGATACATACGTGGGCACACAGCTTAGGGGTGAGCCCAGGAGCTCATGAGCAGCTTTAAATGGTCCCTTTCGTGACCTCCTCCCTCTCTGTGATCTCCTTGGCATCTTCTGGTTCCCTGGCTCCCTGTGGGCCCTGCATTCAGAAGCTGGGACTTCAGTTACTCTGCTCTGCACACACTGCTCATGACTGTGCCAGGTCCGGGCCAGGAGGAGCAGCACAGAGAGGTTAAAAAGTTCCTGGAATTCGCCCTGATCTCCTGGGACCATGGCTTTTTTGATCAGTGAGGCAGGTTCTGCTCCTTCTTAAGTTTTAGGGGCTGGTGGGTCACTCCCGTGGCTGCTGTCATTACCTAAGCCACAGGATTGTCCTAGAACCAAGTGCAAGGGAACAGAGGAAAATAGAGAAATGGGATTTTCTCAGCTGTCCCTCTTCCCTGCTGGGGTGTTTGTGCTGTCTCCCTGTCTCGCTCTCCCTCTCTGAGCCCGGTACCTGTGTCCAGGTGTCAGGCCACTTTGAGTCCAGACTGGGGATGTTGGAGGAAAAAACAGGAGATTTTCTGCCAGTTTGGGGATACTTTGAATTTTTCTCTAATCTGCCTGCTTCTTTTTACTCGTTGTGGCCCTCGCGTGGCTGTCCCACACGTTCTGTCCGAATGTCATAGCTGGACGAGTTAGCACATGGCTCCGTCACCGCAGGACCCCTCGTGTTGACCTCTTACAGCCACGCCCACCTCCCTCCTGCCCCACCCCCCCGTCCCGCCCCCGGTAACCACTGCCCTGCCCTCTATTTCTAAAATTCTATCATAAATGGAATCGCAGAGGATGTAACATTTGGGGTTGGCTTTTTTCACTCAGCAAATTCCCTGGAGATACGTCCAGGTGTTGCTGTGCCGGTGGCTCCCTCCTTTCTCTTGCAGGGTGGTGATCCATGGCGTGGGTGTTCCACGGTCCGTCTGTCCGCTTACCTGTCGAAGGGTACCTGGGCTGGTTCTGCCTCTTGCTGTTACAGATAAAGCTGCTGTGAACATGCGTGGACAGACTGTATGTGAACCTGTTGGCATTTCTCTGGGATAACTGCCCAGGAGTGCACAGACCCAGGTGGCAAATATCATCATTCTTTCCACCTTACAGGTGAGGGAGCTGACCTGCCCAAGAGCACTCGGTGAATGCATGGCAGGTCAGTCTGGCATGCGGGTCTGTCTGATCTGGTTGAACTCCTAGTGTCCACTCATTGCCCCCTCTATGCCTATCTTAGCCCAGATCTGGCCCTGAGGGGAGGCAGGAGATGAAAGCCTCAATCACAGATGGCTGTAGCACCCTCTCAGGGTCTCCTCCTCCATCTCAGCTCAGGTCATCATCCATGCATCTTTCTCTCATTCAGGTTGCAACTCAAAAGTCTCCTCCTCTGAGAAGCCCTCCTGGTGATTCTGGCTCAAGGACCACGTGGGCATATGAAACAAGGGGCCTCGTTTCAATGGTGTCCACAGTGCTAACCGACCCGTCCTAGTTATGTGTGGATGGGCTTTTGTCTCCCCTCCCTGACGGGAGCATGAGTTCTTTGCAGGCTGAGTCTCATGCGCTCATGTGTCCCCCATGCTTAGAGCAGTGCCTGGCACACAGGAAGTGCTTAATAACTGAATCCTGACCGACAAGGTGGTCTAGAGAAAGGAGTTCTGATGCCGTGAAGTCTGGAGCGGCTGCTCGGGACTCTGAGAGGGTTTATTTCTGAGATTGAGCCCAGGAGTGACCTTTCAGTAATGTGGCCCCAAGGGTGAGACTCAGGGCCCTGGGAACCCCTCACTTTGTGCAAAACGGCATGTGTGGTCCCACGCGGTCAATACCCAGTATTTTAACCCTATCTCATCATTTGCAAGCCTCCCCAACCCACCAGGGTCCTCTTTCATTTTCATTTTCACCTCAAAGCTCTGAGAAGTACCTTTCTAGCCGAAATTGCATCAATGTCAGGCCTTTGGGCTTTGGAAGGGCCATTCTCTGTAGTAATTGAGCCATGATTGGTGCTTCATTTCCAACGCATCGTCATCGTCCCGGCATCTGTTGCTAATGGTCTTGGAGAGACAATAAACCGAAGGATTCCTCGCTTGGGTCCTAAAAGGTGGCCCACAGCTCAGCGACGCTGCCAGCACTGAGGGGGCCTCGTCTACCCGCGAATGGCGGGCTTGGGGGGAGACTCCCTTCCCAAGACCAGTTTAATCGACAGGAAACAAGCCAGATACAGCATTTCAGTTCATTGGGAAGAGACAGGAGTCCGTGCTGGCCCAGGGGTTAGGCAACAAACGCCTCCACGGTCAGAACAGGCTGGGCTCTGCTGCGGTGAGAAACAACCCCGAGCTCCCAGCCGCTGAGGACAACGTGTTGATTTCCTGCCTCTTCAAAGTCGATTGTGGCTGGAGGGGGCGCCCCAGGACACTGCCCCCTGCGAATTTGCTCAGCGTCTGGGCTGCTTTGACCCAGAGGTACCTCCAAACCAGCACATGCTTCCTCGCCGCCGAGGCTGGGCAAGGGAGGGCCCAGGAGCGGGGAGATGAAATGCTGTCACCCAGAAGGGACAGCATCACTTCCACTCCATCTTATGGCCAGCTCAGGCAGTGTGGTCACACTTAGCATCAAGGCAGTTCTGGCCCATGGCGAAGCCCACCTGCAAAGCCAGCTGAAGGTCGAGGAGCACAGAGGCCTGGGTTCAAATCCTGCCTCTGCCAGTTGTTGGTTTTGTGCCCCGGGTGAGCTGTGAACTCTGCAGGTCTGTGGCCTTGGAGGAGGGGTCCCGTGGGCCTGAATGAGTTAAACCAAGTGCAGCACTGAGAACACATCGAGTGGACTCAATAAGTGGGAGCGGTGAGAATTCTTACTGAGACGGTGAAGGCAAAGCAAGGGGATTTGTTGACTCCTGGGAAGAGCGGGTGGGGAGCTGGCTTAGAGGCACCCAGCGCTGGAGATGACCCCCCATTGGATCTCTGCCTCTCCCTCCCATTTCTGCTTCTGGGGATTGGTTAATTCTCTCAGGATGGCTGTCCCCACGAGGCTCAGTGTGTGACTGCAGCCTTGTTACCAAAGAGGACTCTCCTCTTCTCCAGACCCACATAGAAAAATCCTGGGGAATACCATGACAGCTTTGTCACACGCCCATCACTCCACCAATTACAATGGCCAGGGGGCAAAGTCCTACAGTTGGCAGCCCTGCCACCTGTTGGGAGGGGCCACTCCTCAAAGGAAGCAGTGGGTTGGAGGAAGGAGGAGAAGAGGTGCTTGGCCCTTAAGAGGACCCCAGATTCAGTGAGTTTGGTTCAGCTAATAGGCCCACCTCCCGTTGGTGGCTCTCTTGGACCCCCCATCTTGTCAGAAGTGCCCTGAGGAAGGGTGGGGCTCTCCCTGGTCTTGTCATCCCTGTCAGTACCTCACAGATGTAGATTTAAATTGCAGCCTGCCCTGGCAAGCTGTAAAGGGGATGCTGGAGCCCAGCCCAGGCATCCATGATGATCTGTGAGATTCTGTAGCAGCCGAGACCACGTGGTGCTGTGGCCCCTCATCCCGGACCCGCCCGGCTGGGTTGTGGGTCAGGGCTGGGGCTGCTGGAGCATCTCTCGGAATCCATGCTGTCAGCCCCACGCCCGGTACCTGCTGAGCCCAGGAGGAGAGGAGGTTGTGTGCAGCCCCACCCAGCCATCGACGCCCGGCCCGTGGTGCAGGTCAGACCTCGGCGCTGGGAGGGGAGCAGAGCCGCTGAGCGGGGTCCGGGCAGCCTCTGAGCCCCCTGCTGCTGAGCAGCATTCCAGGATGGGGAGAGGCTCTTCAGCAGAAGTGGCAAGATGAGGCTCCGGCGGGAACGGGAGTCAGGACCCGGGGCTGTCCTGGAAGAGCAGGGCCTGGGGACCCCCGGCCCCCAGAGAGGGGTGTTGGGAAGACGGCCTCTTGGGAGTACTTGTTGAGCGTTGAATCCATTCAAAGCCACTTCTGGATCTACCAGTACGGGCCGCGGGACCTCAAGTATGCTGCATCGTCGCTCTGAAACTCCATTTTCTCGTCTGTAAAATGGAACCACAACACTGACATTTGCAAGTTGCTGTGAAGCACAAAATGGAGAGTGTGTGTGCTGGGAGAGGCTTTGTCAGGACCCGTTCGAGTGCACAGTGCAATCAATGGCTTGGCTCCCTCTGCCTTCTCCTGTTTCCTTAGGGCTGTGGAAAGTACTCAGATCGTCTCTTGAACTCTGATCATTAGGGTTTTGTTAGCACTAACGACAAGTTGTAACAGACACCTGACACCCTGAAAAAAATACAATCTCACTTTTTCCAGAACCAGTGGGATATGAGACTCACCAGCCCTGAGCAGGTAGTTGGTGGGAGATGGTCCTGGTTATTTTTCCCAGTTTTATATATTTAGGCATTAACACCCCATCCTCAGGAAGGGTGCCTGGAAAGGACTGTGGGCACTGGCACAAATCCTCCTTCAGCCCCGCTGGGACCACCTTCTGAACAGGGGTGTCCAGGGAAGCTGGCAGACACTGTGAGGTCACAGAGGTGTCCCCATGACAACTCTTTAGCTGTTGTGTCCTCATGGTTTGTGCTTTCCATTTGTGGCCCCCTCGATGCCAGGCTGCCCTGTGGGTGTGAGGTTGAGAATTCAACCCAGGAGTTCCAGCAGAAGTGTTTGTGGGGTGTTCATATTCTGTGCCTTGAGCCAGCACAGTGGGGCTTATGGGAAGGATAGAGAACCTGCCAACTAGGAGCTTCCACTCCAGTTGTGGAACAAGCCACACCTGCAAGTGGCAGAATCCACCCCCACATGCCACAAGAGGCATCAGGAAAGTAGGGGGACAGGCCCAGGAAACGGAGTCAGCTGGGCCTGGATTCGCATCCCGGTTTTGCACTTACTTGCTTTGTAACCCTGGGCAAGTTCCTTAACCTCTCTGAGTCTATTTCCTCATCTGGAAAATGGAGGTAGGAATATACATCTCAAGTGCAAATTGAAACCCCAGCGAAGTGTATGCATTTCTCACCTCTCAGACTGGCCAAGATCCCGAAACTGGATAACTCACCATATTGATGAGGTGCAGAAATGGGCATCTTCATCCATTGCTGCTGAGAGGTTAAACTGAGACCATCTCTAGAGAAAGGATCTTGGACATACCAATTGAAGTGTGAAAAACACATATCCTTTGATCCAGCCATTCTAGTCCTAGAAATTTGTATTAAGGGTGTGTTTACACACAGAGGGAATGACTGCAAAGATATGTCAGTTTCAGCATTGTTTGTCGTGGCAAAAAAAAGGGGAAGCATTGTAAATATCTGTCAATAGAAAACGTATTAGATAATTGATGGTCTAGCCGTACAATGGGATATTGTGTGGCTGTGCAATAAAATGAGGCAGAAATTTATGTACTGATGTGAAAGGTTTCCCCATCTTCCCCCTTCGAGGGCTTCGTGCTGCATCCCGCAGACTCTCATTTTGGCAGAGGGCTCCCTTGTACGCCAATTACATTCCTTCTCAGGACCCTGCACGCCTCCTCATTCTGCCTCAGGGATTTCTCCAAAGCTGCAGCCGGGGAGGGGGAGGAGGATCACCTCCTAGCAGGCGTCCCTCCACCTGAGAGGGGATGGAGTCAGTCCTCACCGGAGTCCTCGCCGGCTGTCTTTTGGTAACTCAGGTGACTCAGAAAGTTTCTCAGAAGCTCCCAGGGGCCTTGAGTCCCAGCCGCCTGACTGGGTCGTGGGAGGAGCTCAACACGAGTTCGCTGAATTGCACAGTTTGGCGATGTGTTAGTTGTTATGGTCATTTTTTATCTATGGCAGGTGATCCAGATCTTCTGTTGTTGATAATCATACAAAGTTTCCTTTTAAAAGATACACTTACTTCAGTTTAAAAAGTAACGGGTGAAAGAAGTGAGACACAAAGGGCCACACTGTATCTGATTCCATGTATATGGAATGTCCAGAGCAGCAAACTGGTGAGACAGAAGGCAGATCGGTGGTGGTTGGGGCTGGGAGAGGGGAACGGGGTGACTGCTGATGGGTACAAGGTTTCCTTCTGGGGTGATGAAAAGCTCAGGAACCAGACAGAGTTGATGGTTGCATGCTATCATGAATGCATGTAAGGCCTCTGAGTTGTACACTTTAAAATGGTTAAAATGGTGAATTTTATACGATGTGTATTTTACGACAGTAAAACAGCAACGACAACAAAGCGGTGGGTGGATTCAGAGATGTTAAGTAAATAGCAGTACAGCTGTGCTCGTGTAGGTGTGATCCCAGTGGGGTGAGAGGACGGCTGAGGTTGGGCGGACTCGGCAGGCCATCTCTGGCGGGTGTGCCAGCTTCGAGATGCTCCCGCCCCGCTGTGCCTGGCTGTGCCAGCTCCATCCTGTGGTTTCTAACTGGACTTGCTTTGATCTCCGTTCACGGTTTCTTGTTGATGTTCCGACACGGCAGCCCTGAGAGGGGAGCCCTCTCTGTGAAGCCCAGTCTTGAAAGCTGGCCCTGCCTCAAGCCAAAGGAAGGTGAAAGAAAACAAGATTTATTTGCACGGAGGAGCCAGAACCATGTTTGCTGTAACATCAGGCATCAAATGATGATGTGGTCCCCCCCACCGTGGAAAAATACTTCCATCTAGTTTCTTCTATTAATAACGGCGGTCAGCCCGTAAAAATTAATGTGTCAACCGCCCGAGCATGGAGCCATCTCAGGGGGCTTTGATCGCCATCCTCGTGGCTGCTGGCCCTCAAAAATGTTTTCACTCCATATTTTCCCTTGATGGGTTTGCAGGAAGGTAATTAAATTATTAAAACTTTAATTGCCTTCCTGTATATAATTATCGCCTGTTAAAGGACAGTTTTTATTCACAGGCTGAAAAGCCCTATTTTTTTTTTCACTTTTTCTCTCCAGAAATGACCTTGCTATGCGTGTTCAGAACCTCAATGTGTTGTGGGATTTTTTTCTTCTCTGTCTTTCATATTGGTCAGTTTGAAAGGGTGCTTTTTGATTCTGAGGATGAAGACGGATGTTCCTTCTTTCCCCTCCTGGTCCCCGGGCCCTTCCTCACCCGGCCCATGTACGGAAGAACCAGTCATGGCAGATGGGCCATCTTCCAGGGGGTCCCCAGGCAGAGAGGCATGATCGCTTCTTGCTAGGGACTCTGTGTTCCTTCAAGGTATTTTTCGATGGCCTCACTCAATTCCTTCATTTTACAGACAAGAAAACTGAAGCTCAGAGAGGGAGCCTGACTTGCCCTGGATCACACAGGAGTTAGGCAACAGGGAGCGCAGCCCAGGTCTGCTCTGGGGGAGTCAAAGACACATTTTGCCAGCTAATTTTGACCTGTGCATAAACATCTCTGTTCATTTTGCTTGTCCTTGATACCCAGCAAAGTGCTACTCTCTCTCTTCTAACTATCTCTTCGTGTCGCCCTTGCCATCTTCACAGTCCTTTGGCAGGGGGAGCAAGCAAAAGGAATCACAGCAGCCACAGGGTCCTATGACTCTTTCAAGAAACTTCTGCCCTTCCTGGCTGGCTCCAGGGACCCAGGTCCACTTAGTACAATGGTTCTCACCCTGTCAGACCCAATGTCTCCTTTTTTATGATGAGTATTCTACAACACCTCCTTTCTTATCCTGAAATGGAAGTCACGTCACATAACCCATCTACAAACACAATTTCAAAAACAATGCCGCAACTCTTATACAAAGGAGGGATGGAGGGGAAGTTATTTATTTAAAATACATGTTCCAATACGAGAGTGCTCGGGCTCGCCTCTCCCGGAAGGCTTGACCAAGTGTCCAATGCTTCTCCCCACTTAGCATTAATGCGTTTGGGTTTTAGAGAAGATACTGTTCCCTGGCATGTTGTCAAGCTCCTCTTTTCATTCTTGAGATTTTTGAAATCTGGACCAAGTCTGTTTTCTTACGGACTCAAAGACTTGTCAGGAGGACGAGAGCCCCTGAAGGAGCCGCTCTGAGGGCCATGTGGATGGTTCAGACACCACCTGGGCTCGCCAGCCCCCACTGGGATGGGCTAAACAATTTTTAGTAAGGTTTTGAATCATGCACATCGTAGTCTTCCCTTGATTTATATGGTGGTTGCATTCTTGGAAGATTCAGGATATGTGAAAACCATTAAAAAGTGCCTTATATCTGTATGTAAAAGAGTCATGTTCCAGGCTGGGAAAAATTATAAAATCGACTTTTGTCGCTATGACTGTCAGAGCTGTACAGGACAGGGGCAGTTCTCGGTTGAACGAGGCTTTCCGGCCCATGGCAGGAGGCCGGCCATCCCTGCCCGCACCCCTCCCATCAGTGCTACTAGCGCCCCCTGCACGTCTCAACCAAATACGCCCTGAGTTTTCAAACGCCCTCGAGGCAGCAGCCTCACCCTCACTGAGAATTTCTGGTGTAATATTACACAGTACCAGGAATTTGGGTAGCAGGAATTAAGATGACAATGTTTTATTTTATCTCATGATTTTGTGGGTCGGGAATTGGGAAGGGCTCAGCTGGGTGGTTCTTCTGCTCTGTGTGGCATCCATGGAGGTCACCTGGTGATATTCAGCCAATGGATGGGCTGTTCTGGGATCCAAGGCAGCTCTGCTCACATGTCTGGCACCTTGGCGGGGGTGGCTGGAAGGCTGGCTCAGCTGAAACTGTCACCTCTGGTGGCCTCCTCAGTGTGGTGGTCTCAGAGTGGTCGTATGAGCTCAGGGCTCCCAAAGGGCGTGTCTCTAGAGAAAACACAGTAGCAGAAAGCCTTCTTAGATCTAGGCTTGGGCTTCCAACGTGTCTCCCTGCCATGTCCTGTTGGCAACCAGGTCTCCAGGGCTGGCCTAGATTAGGGAGGAGAGGAGTTAGACTGGCTCTCAGTGGGAGGAGCAGCAAAACCCACATCTGTCTCTGACGGGTCACGGCCCCTCCTTTTAGGCTTTCGTCTATAGCATGTGGCTGATTTTCTCACTATGGCCATTCACGGTCTAGCTCATCCTTTATAACAGAGTTAACAGCCACCTGCACGTCTGCCTTTAAACCAAGCCCGAACACATGCATTCGCACTGCAATGTTGCAAGCTGGCAGCACCAGCCAGCTTTGTCCCACAGGCTCACTGAGCAGCCAGTCTGGCACCCAGTGAAAGCAAGTCTCACCACAGAGTGACAGCTGCAAGGGGATCCAGCCAGGTCCAGGTGACTTTCCTGGGGACCCCTGAAAAATGAATACCCAGCATGCGTCACTCTGCAGGAACCTGTCACACTTTGGGTTGTCTCTGTTGGGAATCAGATGTGTCTGTCATGGGGTCATGGCCACCCAGGAAGCTTCACTGACCCAGGGCCACCCAGGCAGGGGCTGGAGATGCTGCGACACGATAGGAGGCATTTTCTTGTTTCAACAGCTTTACTGGGATGAAATTCACCTACCATACAATTTACCCGTCTCAAATGTACAATTCAGTGGATTTTAGTAGGTTCACAATGTTGTGCAACCATCCCCACCATCTAATTCCAGAACATTTTCATCACCCCCGCAAAAAAACCCCTGTGCCCATTAGCAGTTGCTCCTCATTCCCCCTACTCCAGCCCCCGGGAGCCACGAACTCCTATATCTATGGATTGACATATTCTGGACATTTCATGTAAGTGGAGTCGTACAATATGCAGCCTTTTGTGACCAGCTTCTTTCACTCAGCATAATGTTTTCAGGTTCCTCCATGTTGTGGCCTGGATCACTGTTCGATTCCTTTTCACGGCTGAATAATATTCCATCATATGGAAATGCTGCCATTCATCCAATGATGGACTGAGGCATTTTGAGGGATGACCCGCCACTAAAATGGGTGCTGGTGACCAGCTTGCTGTGGACCCCGTGTGTGGGGCCGACGTGCTGAGGCCAGGAGTGAGAAAGGACATCTGGTCCAAGTGGTCCATGCGCCCACCACAGCCTCCATACCTCTGCACTTTTCCCTGAAACATGGAGGGAGGGGTAAAAACCAGCACGCAAACCCAGTCTTTATTATTTCCCGCCTGTTCTCCACTTATGAAAACCTGTGCCTGGCCCCCTAGGTTCAAAAATCAGGACTGAGTGTTTAATTTCAGAGGATGTGGGCCCCAAAAGGAAGAATAATATAGATTTCGGTTTTTTCCCCATTAGTCTTCCATATAGGTATATATAAAGGAAGATGTAATTCATAAAAGTTATTTTGAGAACCAGAAGGTCATGAGATCTCTCTCTGTCCTCTGTCTCACACACACATATACACATATACACGCTTATACACTCACACACATGCACACACACCCATGTGCAGACATAGACCCTGCCGCATGTCCAGATCACGCACACATGGGAAATAATGATGCAGCTGACAATCCGTCCAGACGTGCCAGGCTCAGAAAGCTCCATGAGGCGCATTGCTGATGGTGGTGTCATAGGGCTGGCAGTTTCGTGTGGGGCCTCTGTGTGCCCTCAGCTCACGACAGTGAAGGCCACCCATGTCACTGCTGGTCTGTTATCCTCGGCTGTGATGTCATGCTCTGTCCCAGTGAGCAGTGAGATGTGTCCTGCCCCCCCCGGGCGCCCTCCCAGAGGCCCCTGGCCTCATACAGGGCTCTGTTTCTCCAGGAAGATGATTTGTGTCACAGGCCCGGAGCCTCGGCTTGCCCCGCACGAATGTGGGGTGGAAAACCCTGTCACAATGGGCAATGGGCCAGACTGGGCCGGGAGGGAGGAAGCGTCCTCCCCAGGCCCGTTTGCTCTCGGGGTATGATTTCAAAGGTCCCTGTTTTGAAATTATGAGACCACCGAAAAAGCATGCCCAGGCCAAAAATGACTGTAAAAGGTAATAATTGTTAATAACTTGGCGTCTGCCTCGTCATCCGAGCAGCGTGGTTTTGGCAGACATAAAGGACAACATTGTCAGCAAATAGGAACGCAACAGCCAGCCCATAAAACCGTTAACCACACCATAACTAAATATTAAATGCGAGTTTTTAATTCAATTTGTAGCTTAAATAAGGATCTTTGCACCAACGTAGAGGGGAGGCAGGCGTGCGAGGCTCGTGAGAGACATGAGCCACAGAGCTCCCAGCCTTCTGGCAGCAACCTTGACCCCACGATCCTAGAGGTTAGCCCCTGGCGTTTGCTGGACGTGGCAGGACACTTTTAATGAGGAGCCATGTGGTCAGAGGCCAGGGTGCCCAGTGGGGTCCCTGCTGCAGGTCGGCTGGCAGAGCCGTCCTCGCTGCCCCACTTTTGGCTCCTCAGGGCCTCCAGGTCAGCTGTCCCTCCTAGGTGGGCCTGCCCGGTGCCAACCATAGCGGGGCTTTCTCTTTACATGGGTTTGTGGCCTTGACCTTCAAGCTTCCCCAGAAGACCCCACACGGTTTCCTGGGGCGGGCTTCCAGGCGTTATGGAAAGAAGGCTTTTGCGCTGGGGGTGCCGGCAGCCTGCATGTGTTGCTGGTCTCAGGGGGCCTCGGAGGGGCAGCCTGCAGATCCAGCCCGCCCCGACCGCACCCCTCCAGGCCAGCCATGGGGAGGACTGCCAGACGCGGCGAGCTTCTGCTTAAGAAAACAACTCGCCTCTTTTTCTCCCGTCAAAACTACATCTTTATAGTACAAAATGTCGACAACTCAGAACATTACCTCTAAGAAAATAAAAATTGTGTGTGACCCCAACACTCAGGGCTAAATCCTGTTGATGCTTTGGTCTGCCAGCTTTCATTCTTTTTAAGCACAGATATATCCTTATTTTGCAGCAACTATAGGCGCCACGGACGGGCTGCCCTCTGCTCACCGGGGCTGTGCGACTGCCTCGTGTGACGGGACTCCTCGGCCATGGGGACCGCTGTGCGGGCACACGTTTAAGGACCCACTAACCGGCACACCAGGCGGCTACTCAAGGTCGCACAGGGAGCATGCGGTGAGGTCGGGCTTCGAGCCCAGGTTCCCGGATCCCGAAATTCGTCCAGTGTCGCGTCTGCTGATCCCTTAATCCCACGGCTTGTTCAGGCCGGCCCAGCCCTTAGTCATGTATGTGCTGTATTTACTTGCGAATTTGTCCCTGCGGCTTCACGGGACCAGGGAGCAAATGGATGGGGGGGGCGGACAGACGGATGGACAGAAGCAGGGGTGCGTGAGTGGCATTTTCCAGCCGAACCTCCGTGGGGAGCCGCACGGGTGGGCATTTATCACGTCAGGCCTTCACCCTGGACAGCCGAGGGGCACTCATTGGAGGAGGAGGCCTCTGTCCGGAGAGGCCCTTCCACACCCACTGGTCAGGGAGACTGACCCCGCTCCTCCAAGGCCACCTCGTCCTGGCCCTGCTGGCTCATCCACCACTGCCCCGAGGGGTATGAGGAATCCTCCCAAGGTGCACGCCCTCCCTCCCCAGGGCTGGGACCCACAGACCCTCCAGCCTGAGACCCTGTGTGTGTGTCTTTATCCGTCCTCTATGCGTGTACCTACTCCAGTCCTTTACATCCTGTGATCAGAGAGTTGTATTTGTGTTTTTCTTTTTTATGCGTTAGTGACAATTGAAACAAAGAGGGCTTTCTAATTAACCCTCAGTTCACTAGAAAATCACTTCTCTGAAGCCAGACTGCCTGGATTTGAATCTCAGCCCTCCCATTCAATAGCTGTGAGACCTTGGGCAAGTCACTCAACCTCTCTGAGCCTCAGCTTCCTCATCTGCACCGTGAGGATAAGAATTGTTCCTACCTCACAGGGTGGTTGTGAGGACTGAATGTGGAGCATGTAGAACAGCTCTCACTATTAATTAGCAGTTGATTGTTAGTTACAGTATTAATTATCTGTCAGTTCAGTAATGATTACTGATGTTGCTAACGACCGTGATGACTAACATTGCTCTGTGACAGTAGTGTTCTTATCCAGCTGCGTTACCCTCCAGACTTTACTGTATCCTACGTTCTTCCCAGCACTGGCTTGAAATGAATTTCTGATACAGAAAAGGTGCCTCAAGTTTTATTGTTTGAATACGTAATTCGAAATAAGGAAGAGTCAGTGTCCTGCTCTCGCCCTGGGTCCCCCCAGTGTAGACCCTTCCCCGGCCTCAGGCCTCCATCCCCAGGTGAGAGCGCCCCCAGGCCTTCTGGTCCCAGGCCTTCCCCAGGCCTCGGGCATCATGACTCATCTCCCAGGGCTTTCGCAGAAATAGAAGCGAGTGTTTTCTGATGACCACTTTCTGAAATCTGTGACCTCTGTCCAGGCCTGAGACTTTGCTTTCTCACATCTGTGCAGGATATTCATGAGGAAGGTTCCAGATCGGAGACAGAATTCTCCAAGTGGAGAGCGAGCGCAGGATAGGAGCCCTCGGCCTGGCTGTTCCCTCTGGTTGCTGGGGCTGGGGACCAGGTGCTCGCTGAGCAGATGGCTTGTTCTTTTGGCACACGGGGTCCTGGGAGGCTGGCTCCCAGCTCCTGCCCCCACGGCCATCTCTGCTTCCTCCCCCGTCGGCTCTGCCTCTCCACATGGCTTGCTTTTCCAGGCCAGGACTTTTGGTGACACACCGAACGTTGAATCACGTGGTCAGTTATGATGGCGTCTTTCCTCCTCCTCCCCAGACAATCCTGACATTCCAGCTCCCAACTCCTCTCGGCTCTGTCGTCCCCCTGCATTGCTGCCACGCTGGCCCCGGCCACCACCGCTTCCAGCCTGTGCCATGTCAAGGCCTCCAGTCCTGTCGCCCCGTCAGGCAGCCAGAGAGGCCAGGGAGGGTTTACAACCCATCGTGGAACACATCACCCTCCCACCCCAGCAAAGCCTTTCCCTGGCTTCCTCTTGCCCTTAGGAGAAAGTCCAAATGCCGCCAGTCTCCCCACTTTCATCCCGTGCACCCCCCGCCTTGCCCACAGCCTCTGCAGGGCCCTCCGTCCCACCTGGGACCCGCCACAAACCCGTTCCTTCTGCCCGGGATGCCGCCCCAGCTCTTCCCACAGTGGGCTTGATTTATCCTTCACGCTTCAGCTTCAAGGATGCCTTTCCTCGTCGCCCCGTGTGGGCCAATCCTCCCCTTTCTTGGCGCTTCCCTGTCTCACCTCCACTCAGTTTCTTGGTGGCATCCATAACGCTTTGCATCAGAAGTTTTTATTTGTGTAATATCCGGCTTCCCCGCCAGACTGTGAACCCTGCAAAAGCAGGGACTTCTGTCTCTCGCCGCTGGTGCCTCTTCACCGCCTGGCACGTGACTCATGATATTTGTTGGATGAATGAACCGATGAATGAATGGACGTTTGTGGGGCTCACCCTTCCGTATGGGGCTGATCTTTGGATTGGATTCTAGCTGCCCAGAATGTTCTTGTGGATACTCAAGAGGAAAAGCTCTGGGTGTCCCGTCAACCACACGTCTTGGCTCCGACCTCTCACCTGTAGCGAGTTCACCTGGGTCTGTCGCAGGATTCCTCGGGCAGACCCCATAGCCAGGGCTGTGTCGTGGTTGATGGACATCAAGCAGGAGAGCTGGGAAGGGCGTAGAGCACAGTGGCGCTTGTAGCTGGTGCCCTGAGAGCCCCTCCCTCCACACAGAGTCGCCAGTGGTCTGGGGCTGTGTGGGTGCCCACCGTGGGGTTTGGGCTCACACTGTGCCTCCTTTCTAGAAAGCTCCTGGACCTCTCAGACTCTGCTCTCCCAGTGCCCCCACCTCATAAGGCCCAGAGGATGCCCACCACTCAGAATGCCACCTGGATTCTTGACTCCTGGAGCCCTCGCTGCCTGAGTGCCCCTTGCCCATCTCGATGGGGGCAGTCCCCGCCCCCTTCCTGTGGTTGAGATGTGGGTGGAACAGTGTCTTTCCTCGAAGGGAACACCAGCCTTCAGACGAGACTTCATTTCCCCTGCCATTCCATGCCTAGGTATATATCCAAGAGAAATGAAAACACGTGTCCACATAAGGACACGTCCAGGGATGTTCCAAGCAGTGGTGTTCATAATGGCCAGAGTGGAAGCAACTCAGACATCTATTAGTGAAGAATGGAGAAACAAAGTGTTGTCTGTCCATGCGATGGAATATTATTTGACTATGACATAGAAGGAAGTCCCAATTCACGTCACAACATGGATGTGCTTCCAAACATTATACAGAGTGAAGGAAGCCAGACACAAAAGGTCACAGAAATGTCCAGAATAGGCAAATCCACGGAGACGGAAAGTAGCTTACTGGTTGCCAAGGGCTGTGGGGGAGGGGACTGACAACTGCCTGCTTAATGGGTGCAGGATTTCTTTTTGGGGGATGGAAATATTCTGGCCTTAGGTAGTGGTGATGGTCGCACAGTTTTGTGAATACACTAACAAACCACTGAATTGCATATTTTAAAGAATTTTACGGTATGTGAATTTTCCCTTAAAAACCAGAATCCAGTTTTTCTTATTTTAGTCTGACCTCGCCCCCACCCCCGCTTCCCCCAATCTTTGCTGGGCACCGTGTGAACTGTGAGGCTTTTGTTTTTGCTGGTGAAACACGTCCGAAGTATTTTCTCAAGACTTGGCAAGGAGGTTAAAACCTTACACTGTGAGTCCGAGGGCCCTGGGAAGGCAATGCCGGCAGAAGGAAAGGGGACCAGCTTTTACTGCCGTGGAAGAAGACACGGGCACAGGCTGCCTCTGACCACGGGGATCCGGCCACAGTGTCCCCACCAGGTGCAGGGCAGGAGGACAGCCTGGGGATGTCCCAGTCTCTTGCTGGTTCCTGCAGGAGGGCTACGTAAAGGGGCCCGCTGGCTGTTTCCGTGGTGGGGAGCAGAGCGTGGGTAGGGGGATCTGAGTCGAGTCATCTGTGCCTGTGGCCTCTGCAAGAAGGCCCATGACCCCTGGGCTTCCTTCAGAAGCAGCTGAAAATGTGAACAGGGAGACAAGTTGCCAGCCTGGTTCTCTGCTCCACCTTTCAGGAGCTCAGAGAAATCCTGGGCCTCAGTTTCCCCTTCTTTCAAATGGGGATGAAAATGATGATGGTGATGCTCCCCCGTGGGGCTGTAGTGAGTTGAGACACCTCAAGCCCTCCCCGCAAGGTGCTCTGGCCATGGCAGCTGTGACGGTCCCACCGCGTAGAGGCTCTCGGTGCATCGAGAGCAGCCGCCGGGGCAGTGATGGTTAGCTCCCTGGGACGAAGGTCAGGAGGATGCCACTCGGGTCCCATAATTTCATCACCTCCTGGTCACTCAGCCATGGGCCCTGGAAGGGCTTGGACCTGGGCTCAGGTGACCCGGGGCCCACTCTTCCGTCAGCCTGGAGGAGCGAAGTGGAGCGCTTCTCTGCCCGGAGTCTGGGGGCAGTCAGACCCCTCAAATAGACATTGGTTTATTTTTATATTAAATTAATGCATTTGGGCAGGCAAATACTCCCCTGGTTCGAAAATCCAGCTGAATTGAATTCCCGAGCACATGCCTCCTGTCCCTGTCCATCAGCTGGCCCCTCCGCCTCTTTGAGAATGAGTGTCCATCTTTCTGCATCCTTCCAGCGCCCCCGCAGGTGCCTGCAAGACACAGCGTTTAAGGAAGCAGAGCCTAATTAAAAACAGCTTTATTGAGGTCTATTTTACACATCATAGAGTTCGCCCGTTTCAGATATACAACGCAAAGATTTTAGTCACTTCACATCTTCCGAGATCAGTTTTCGAACACGTCCCCCCTGCAGTGAGACCCCTCATGCCCATTTGCAGTTAATGCCCCAGCCCCTGGCAACCACTAATCCACTTTCTCTCCACCAGTTTGCCTTTTCTGGGCATTTCATCTAAATGGAATCATGCAATGTGTGGTCTTTTGTGTCTGGCTTCTTATCACAATGTTTTCAAGGTCAAGCTTATTGTAGTGCGTGTCAGCGCTTCACTCCTTCTGATGGCTGAATAATTTTCCATTGTGTGGATGGACCACATTTTGTTTATCTGTTCATCTGCTGATGGACACGGGTCATTCCTTGCAAACAGATTCTTATTTTCTTCTCTTTCTTATACACAGGATAGCATTATTTTTATATTTATGTATGACCGTATACAAGAAGACACGCGTGTGTATCTATATGTGTGCATATGTGTGTGCGCACAGACACATGCACATCTACGGTCCTGCATCCCGCTTGCTTCCTTTAACAATACACACAACGTTCTCCTTTCAATCCTTCTTTGATGTTGATTTCATGCTGCGTTGCCCAGCTGTGGGCACGGCTCAGGGAAGTGTCCTCTGTCTTGATCCCTGGGGAGGGCACACAGCATCCGTCCTACTCACTGGCCTGGGTAACACACCAGGTAGTGTTGTCTTGTGGATATGACAGCCCAAGCAGATGGCGAGCCCGGGAGGGCAGGACCCAGGAGCCCACCTGGCACATGGAAGGAGCTTGGGGTCTTGTCCACCACCGATTAAAGGAAAAATACTCCCCCAAGCACGCCTCTGAGAGCTTTCCCTGTGCCGGCTCTTGGCTTCTTCGCGGGTGAAGGCAGTAGAAGGCCTTTGTCTAGTCGGCAGCCCCCAGCCCCGCTCACGGCCTCCTCGCCTGGCTGTGCTGCAGACGTGGGTGATTCCCGGAGAACGGACTCAACAGAACCAGCTTCGCAATGCTGTGAGTTTCCACTTGAGGTCAGAGTCAGTCCTGGAAGGCCCCAGAAACTCTGTGGGGAAGGAAGCAGAAACAGGCCCTCGGTCCAGTGGGTGCTCCTTAGGCCTGCTCATAACCAGGATGGCAATGAGGATGAGGATAGGAGCTCCATTGGCCGAGCACTGGCTGTGCCAGATGCTGTTCTAAGAGCTGTGTGTGAACCGACCTGTCTCTCCTGCCCCAGGACCAGTGAGGAGGGTGTCAGTGTGAACCCGTTGTCCAGGGAGGGAGACTGGATGCTCAGCGAGCCCAGAGCTCAGGCTCCTCCCCACCCGCTCGCTCCTCCAGAGATGGGGCTCCTGTCCCTGGGCCTCTGTGCTTTGAAGTAACAACAAGAAGAAGCATGATGCCCAACACCATGGTGCCACCCACATGCCCATCCGGCGTCGAGGGCTTTGCTGCAGACCGGACAGTGCTGCACGTGCCCATTGCATAGAGAGACAAATGAGGCTGGGCTGGGGGGAGCACGAGGCAGGATTTGAACTCAGCGTGGGTCAGAGGTCAGCCATGCCCCGCCATGAACTTTCGGGGGCAGCACAGATGGAGGGTAACCGTGCCGCAGCTCAGCCCCTGGAAAGCTCCGGTTCCTGCGGGGGCTCTGGTCAGCGAGGGGGCAGGCTCCTGGCCCTGCCCTCCTGCCCTCCCTCCTGGCCCGGGGCCCAGCACTCCCGTCTGTTTCCCAGACAGGAAATATGAATCAAAATAACATGACATACTCAGCCACAATTAGAGCTGTGCTGTGAAGCTGGGCGAGCGCTAACGAGGAGCAGGCCTCTGCCGCCAAACCTGCCAGCATGCCCTCCTTGCTCCCCCTCCTGCCCCCGAGGCTGGCCATCAGCGGCTCGGAGGAGGGTTGAGGAGGGGGGGTGGGAGGCCCTGGGCGCCTCACTTGGCTTTGATGCAAGGTGAGCTCTGCGAACACCTGGCTTGCCCTGGCTTTTGCTGGGATCCTGTACTCTTTGGAGTCCATCGGAAGGTTTCCTGTGAAGGTCTCTGGCCATAAGAAGGGGGCTGGCCCTGGCCCCTTCCAGCTCAGAGGCTTGCTGAGATCCGGCCCCCCCACCCGGCCCCGTCTCTGTTGTGTGTTTTTCTAGGTCTGTCGCCTCATCTGCTGCTTCTCTCTTGGTCAACTCGAGTCTCTCTGTCCCTTTCTCTCGTCTCTGCCACTCTTTCTTTCCTGTCTTCATCTTCATGTCTCTCGTTCTTGTCTCTATTCATCTCTTCGTCTTTCTCACCTCCCCCTACCCCATTTCCCTCAAAGGAAAGGACTCCTGAGAGAGGAGGAAGCTTACAGCGACTGCGAGGACGTCCCCTTCAGAGCCCGCCCCTTCCTGTGACCTCCCAGCTTGCACCCCCTCCCTGCACCCCTCTCTCCCCTCTCCGTGCTCTCAGCCCGCCCCTCCCTCCCAGGGACCCCCCAGAAGCTCCCCTCCTGGAGGTGCTCTCGCCCTCCCTGCGACCACCCCTTGCCGGCTGACCTCCGCTTCCCTGGTGGTCTTCCCTTTGGTCAGCTGGGTGAAAGGTCACGGCTGTAGGAGGAGGGCCCGGGGTCTTTGAGGGCATCTAACTGGGTGTTCCCCACATGAGGGCCTTGGACCCCTAAGGACCCAGAGGCCGCCCAGCCCTGGGGGGTGGGGTCTGAGCAATTCCCTCCTTCACTTACTTTCCACATTCCCTCTCACACGCGTCATTCGTGCTCCGGGGGAACACAGGCACGCCAAGCATGAAGCGCGGCCCAGCGGCCCCTCGCAGAGGAGCGCACTGCTGGTGTCCGATGCAGCCAGCAGGAGACGTGTCTGACCCGAGTCATCCTGCTTCCCTCACTCGGCAGCAGAGTTTGTGATGAAAAGCATGGTTCTTTGTGATCAGACGTGGGCCAAGTCACTCAGCACTGTTCCGCCTCAGTCTCTTCATCTGTTAAATGGGTACAGTGACAGTGTTGAGGCCTCGCAGGGTTCGAGAGCGCGTCAGGCTCTGGTCCAGGCCCGTAGAAGGGGCCCAGGGAATAGTCACCATGGTGTGCGTGTGAGGCCCGGGGCTGGCTGTGTGCACACACATTAGCTCACGGGATTGTCACAACAGCCCCCAGTGCAGATGATACACTATCCTCTCCTGGAAATAAGAGATCAGGCTCAGAGAGGTTGAGTAACTTGGCCAAACTCTACCATTGTGAGCTCGTATGCTCACTCATGCTTTTACGCAGTTATTTCATGAAGGGTGCTAGACACCGATGGCACCACGGTGAGTGGGGCAGGTGTGTTCCCTAACTCGAGCACTTTCAGTCCAGTGGGGGACAGATATTTCACACCCTCACGCAGAGGACTTAAATCATATGACACAGGGCTGCGAGCTCATCTGACCCAGCCTGGGAGTGACCAGGACTTCCCTGAGCACATGGCCATTGTGGTGAGATTTGCCAACTGAGAAGGGGTTTAGAGGTGAGAGAAGGAAGCACCCCAGGCAGAGGCGATAGCATGTGCAAAGGCCCTGGGGCAAGACAGAGCTTACAGTGCTTGTGGGAATGAGACAAGCTCTTGGGACTAGAGTAAACAGTGAAACATGGAAGGTCAAGGCTGAGGAGCTTGGCTGAGGGGCTTGCAGGCCACCAAGAGGAGGTGGTCTTCCCAGGCCAGAGTGCCCCGGCCTTGTGCCGTGGCTCACAGCAGTACCAGCACAGACACTACCACAGGGAGCATGGCACACCCCCAAGCTAGTTGGGGAGGGACTCGCCAGAATCTCTGTCTTCACAGATATTTCCTGGGGGAAACCCGGCTCGCTCAGGGTGCCTGGGTCGGGGGCACTCGCACACTTTATAGGTCAGAGCTTCACCTTTATTGACTTTTAAATGGCTTCACTGAGTTGTAATTTACACTCGATGAAAGACACCCATTTTAGGTGTATGATGGAGTTCAACTCAGCAACGAAAAAGAACAGCTTACCTACGTGCCACTACATGGCTAAACCTCAAAAACATTATGCTAAGTGAAAGAAGCCAGATGCAAAAGGGCAGGTGTGCGATGATTCCATTCGTATGAAATCTCTAGAAAAGGCTACATCCTTAATTTGAAAGATCTGATATGGAAAAAAATCAACTGGGTTTGCAATCCATTCTTTTTAGCCGAAGACCTTTTTTCTTTTTTTAAAGTATTTGTCCACAATATAAAATGATGTGCAATGAGATTCTTTAAAGCAGTTTCAATTATTATGCATATTAAAATAGTCGTAAAAATTGGTTACAAGTTTATTTATTTATTTTGGTGAGGAAGACTGGCCCTGAGCTAACATCTGTGTCAATCTTCCTCTATTTTGTATGTGGGACACTGCCACGGCGTGGCTTGATGAGCAGTGCTAGGTCTGGATCTGGGATCCGAACCCGTGAACTCTAGGCTGCCAAAGTAGAGTGTGTGAACTTAACCACTATGCCACTGCGCCAGCTCCTGGTTGCAAGTGTTTTTAAATCACCTGCTTCTGCAAACAAAACGTCTCTTTGACAGTGATTATTAAGAGCTTGAAGAAATCATCATTAAAATGTCTCGACCAGTGGTGCGTGCTGTGGACACCTTGTCTGGTATCCCCTCGGCCCCTCAGTTCACATGAAGCTCTGGCAGAGGAGCTCCAGGGAGCTGGCAGCCCCCCACCTCAAGCACCTGAGTTTCTCTTCTGTTCTGCTTGGGAACTTTCTGTGGCACACGGGAGCTTGCTTCACTTTCACCCAGGTATGACTTGGAAGTGAGGAGATGGCACATCTTTCTCCCATGGGAGGGGGGAGGGTGGCAGCGGGGCATGGGAGAGTGATGAGGGTTGGTGGAGAAATGCCCCTGATTCCATGCCCTCCAGAGGGGCAGTTCTGTGTATAGGTTCATGTTGTCTGCAAATAGAGATAGTGTTACTTCTTCCTTTAAAATTTAGATGCCTTTTCTTTCTTTTTCTTGTCTGCTTGCTCTGGCTATGACTTCCAGTAGGATGTTGAATAGCGATGGTGAAAGCAGACATCCGAGTTTGCTGCTGATCTTAGGGGGAAGGATTTCAGTCTTTCACCATTACGGTGTTAGCTGGGGGGTTTTCATAAACATCGTTTACCCTGTTGAGGAAGTTACCTTCCCTTCCTAGTTTTCTGAGTGGTTTTTTTTTTTCATGAAAGGGTGTTGGATTTTGTCAAACGCCTTTTCTGTGTCAGTTGAGATGAGCATGTATTGCCCCCTTCCCTGTTCTATTAATGTGGTGCATTACATTGATCGCACTCCGGATGTTGAACCATCCTTGCCTTCCTAGGACAAACCCATTTGGAAATGGTGTATAATCTTTTTAGTATGCCGTCAGATTCTGTTGGTTGGTATTCCCTTCAGGACTTTTGCATTACTATTCCTCAAGGACATTGGTCTGCAGTTTTCTTTTGGTGGCAGTGGGACGATTCTGGAGCACGTTCCACCTGGTTTCTCAGAGATCTCCAGTGGGACTGAGTCCCATGTGCCCACAGTGGTCCCCATTTTTGATGCACCCCTTATTGCTTGTCTCCTTCCTCTGTTTCGCTCTCTTCTTTTCTGACTTGTGCTTCCCAGGGTCACCCCCTCATAAATTACTTCCTTTCAAGTCCTCACATCAGATATGCTTTGGGAAGAAAACTAAGAGAACCCAGGCTGGTGTGTAGCCATTTCAAGCATAAAACCTAATTCAAAAAATTATGTTCTCAAAAGCAAGATCAAGAGCTTACTTTAAAAAAGTGAAACTGCCTTTATTTGTAAGTTTTATACTCTTTGAATATTTAAACATATTCCCCAGCTTTGAGTTTTATTATTTTTTTCCTTAGCATAAATAGAAAATAAAAAGAAAACACGGTAGTTTTTTTTTTACACCAAATCCAACATAGATGTTGCCCACCTCCTCTTGATGGTCCCTTGTGGGCTGCACAAATGTTACCATGTTTGATGGATGCTGAGATGGCAAAGAGCTGGGCAGGAAGCCCTGCTTTGGGCAGGGGAGGGCCAGGGGGTGGTGGGAGCTGCCTGGTGTCTGTGTGGAAGGAGTCACAGGGGACTTTGACCTTGTTTTCTGTTTGAAGGTGGGAGACAAGAGTAGCTCAGGGCTAGACTCCCAGTGCTGTCCCAGAGGCACCCCAAAGGAATGAATAACAGCCCCTCTCTGCTCATCCACCTGACAGCCCAGGAAGTCCCACTTTTCCCCTTAATGAAACTGCCACTCACCACAGGTAAGAGAGCTGATGGTTGGGCTCAGTTCATGGGAGACCCTTTCCCCTCCCTTCAGGTTAGCCCTGGAGAAAGCCAGTGAGCGAGAAAGCCGCCATTGCCCCAGTTATCCAGAACTGCCTCTGTCTTATACACAGGCACGGACGCGCACGCAGAACCTGTCCTCAGCTTTGCTATGCAATTCCTGTATTTTGTAGCCATTAGAAGCCTGGGTCTGGGAGCCAGCCAGGCCTGGGTTTGACTCCCGCCACTTAACTTGCTGTGTTTCCTTGGGTAAGTCCTTTAGTGGCCTGAGGCTCGCTTTCCTCTTCTGTGAAATGGGTGTACTTAGTTGCTGGGGGAATTATGGGGAGGAAGCCATCGGGCACTCTGCCCAGCACCCAGGAAGCACACGGTTCGTGGACTGACTGACTAACCCAGCACACATTTGTCGGACACCTATTCCATGTCTGGGTCTACTTCAGGTGCTGGGTCACAGCTGGGAACAGAGCCTCACTCCAGCGCGAGACGCAGAGGGTGAACCAGCTTGTCATAGAACATCAGTCTAATTGCCCATTTAACCTTCGCGGGAGCTTAATTAAGGATGTTTAGTCTGGGCTGCTGCACTTGACTCGTTAGGTCAAGCTCATGGCCTTCCCTCCAGCCCATCAGCCGCCCAGACAGACAGGCTTTCCCAGGTGTCCCCCGAGAGGAAGGGGAAATGGTGGGTTTGCTCGGTGCTGCCCAGCCCATGGTGGCTGTGGGCTGACCAGAGGGCACTTGTGGGGGCGGGGGTGGGGAGGACAGCTGCCCCCAGATAGGGGCACAGGGCCCAGGATGGGGCAGAGCTGGACACAGGCTCGGATGGTTTCCTAGAGACGGTCTGACTGTGGTGTGTGCGTGTGTGAGCGTGTGCCAGGCCCCGTCCTTGCTCATGCAGTCGGGGATCAGAACTAGGGTTTACTCAGCGCTGTTTTAGCAAATCGAGGTAGGGAAGATGGCACACCCAGTGAGATCCCAGAGACCCTCACATACAGGTGTTGGCAAATGTTCTCTGTAAAGCACCAGAGAGTAAATATTTTAGGCTTTGCTGGCCTGGGTTACAACCACTCGTCTCTGTCGTGTAGCGTGAAAGCAGCCACAGACAATATGCAAATGAATGGGTGTGGCGGTATTCCAATAATACTTTATTTACCAAAAGAGATAGCGGGCCAAACTGGCCTGAGAACCGAAGTTTGCTGATCCCAGATCTAGCAGAACTTTCTAGATGAGGCATTCAGACAACTCTCTTTCCACCACTCATGATAGCTCACAAGCTGCAACCCTTCTGGGGCCTCCTTCCCCAGCAAACTTGAGGTCTTTTTCAAAGCCAAGTGTCATATTTACTGTAGCATTTGTGTATTTCTTAACCATTTCACATGTGTAAACCGAGGAACCATTTTTGTTAGCTCCCTATTGTTTGTTTTTTGACACGTCACTGATGAAGTTTCTCAGCCTGGTGCTCCTGAATCCATTTTTTCTCATAAGCCCTGCGGTTTTTATTCGGCAGTTTGGCCCAGCACAGGATTTCAAGGAACACATACGCCGTGTTATAGAAGAGCTGGATGTATTTGTAACCCGGGCCTCTTGCGTTCTAGGCCAGTGTTTTTCCACCTGCATTACTGTGTCAGGTAGGGTTGGCTTGGCTTTGCTGCAGTCACAAATAAACCCTGAAATCTCAATGGCTCTTCCCATAAAGGTCTGCTACTCTCTCGCACAAAGTCCAGTTTAGGTTGGTGACTCTCCAGGGTGGCTGCCTCCGTGCTGCAACACAGGGATCCAGGCTGCTTTCTGTGGCCCCGACCCCTTGTCATGTGGCCTCCATCATCACTGATTAAGTGGAGGAGAGACTGGAGGATCTGGGGGGATGTTTCCTGGGAGTAAGGGCTGGGATTGGCTTAGAACACTGCTGCCCACTTCCCATTGGTCAGAAATCAGTCACATGCCCCCACTCAGCCGCAAGGGAGGCTGGGAAATGTAGTCTTCTTGTGTGTCCAGGAAGAGGAACAGGATTTGATGAGCCCATCACAGTGTCTTGGTCACATCGCCTCACCCCAATTCACTCACCTTTCAATAATTCACTGGCACTTTATGCCAGACACTGTTCTGGGCTCTGGGGATATAGCAGAGAAGAGTAAAAACAAAATAAAAGAAAACTACAGAAACAAACCCTGCCTTCATGGAGTTTGCATTCCAGGGGTAAACAGATAATACACAAATAAACCAGTTAATGTAATGTATGTCCGCTAGTGACATGTAGCTACAGAGCAAAAAGAAAGCATCAATGTGGAAGAGAGAGTGTTGAGGGTGTGGGTGGCGTTACAACCTTAGATAGGATGGTTGGTCCGGAGCCATCTCTGAGGAGGTGGCATTTGAGAAAAATCTTGAAAGAGGTTTGACAGGGAGACATGTAGAAACCTGGGTGAGAGAATCGCAGCCAGGCTAACAGCCATGGCAAAGGCCCTGAGGTAGGAACATACCTGGAATGTTCCATGAACTGCAAGGGGGTCCGTGTGGCTGGGAGTGGCTGGAGGGGCTGGGGGAGGGGGAGGCAGGAGCAGATGAGATTAGAGAGCTATCAAAGGGTGGATTGCCGACTATTCTCAAGACTTTCAGTTTGAGACCCTGGAAACTCGTGAGATTGCTGTACTTGAACCCAGGATACTCTGTTCCACCTCCTGGTTCCACCACTGACCTCTGGCACCAGGCCCTTTGATAGATGAGGAGAACAGGCTCAGGAGGTTAAGGATTCCCATCTCCCAGAACCTTTACAACTCTAACATGAGAAATCAGTGGTTATGCGCTGGGAACTGCAGTTCACTTGATGGTCACGTGTAGTGAATAGCGAGGTTGTCTAGGAGGTGGACCCAGGAACCACGGGGTCCACGGGTGACCCCTTGAACCCTTGCTCTGGCTGGAAGTTCTGTGGTTCGGATGCTCTATCTGAAGACAGCATCCTGCACGCTCATCTAGCGGTCCTCGATGGCGCTGTGGGCCAGGTGAAAACACTCTGCTGTTTTTCCCTCTGTGGAAAGGGGGCAGGCCGGGAAGCAGCAAATAATTAAATTGATGTCGACATTTATTGCTGTGAAGGCAGTAAAAGCATCACATGGCTTCCTCATAAAAAGTCATAAGGCCTATTTACAGTCCCATATTATTTTTCTCGTAATCTAAACCAGCAACTTTCTCTGAGGCTCCTACATGTTCAGCTGAGAGCTTTATGACATGAAGAACTGGCTGGGGAGCATCAAACCCTCCCTCTTCTGACGGGGTTGGAGGGAACTTGGTTTGTTTGCGTTCATGGGTTTTACTGATTCAGGGCAAATATCTTTTTTTTTTTCCTGAGGACGATTCGCCCTGAGCTAACATCTACAGCCAATCCTCTTCTATTTTTTCGTATGTGGGGCACTTCCATGGCGTGACTGGTCAGTGGAGTAAGTCTGTGCCCAGGATCTGAACCCACAAATCTGGGCCACTGAAGTGGACTGCAAGGAACTTGAACCACTCTGCCATGGGGCTGGGCCCAGGGCAAATATCTTTAGGCCATTACCCAAAGGGTCAAAAGCCACAATCTTGGCATTTCATGGGCAAAAGGCAGCCATGAACCCAGCAACTCTGAACCAACAACATTCCTTCAGTTGTCCACAATGCTATCTCATAGTTTGAGGCCACTTGTCAACTTTCTTGAGATGTGTTTGCATAGGGTATGAATTAGGGTCGTTTCTTGGGAGGACAAGTAGATTACATGTATCAAAATTTAAATTTCATGTGCCTTTTGATCCAGCAATTTCTGTCTAGGAATCCACTCTGCAGATGAACTCAAACATGTGCCCAAAGACCCATGAATATTGAAATGAGTATATTTCATTTGAAATAGTCAAATAAATATGTGAAGTCAATATTGGATATTGAAAGGGTGAAACTGCTGAAAGCCAGTGAAATGTCTATTGGTAGATGATTATCGATAAATACTGGTACATATCTAACAGCAAGACTAGGTAGCCACTAAACAATTGGGCGTGGTTTGTGTTCTTCGAGCACAGCATGATCCCCAAGGTGCAAGGTTAAGAAGTAAGATACAGAAGACTGTGTTTAGAATAAGCCCATTTATCTAGATTTAAAAATACATATCTACACTGGTATATGCATAGAAAAATTCTGGAATGATGCACAAGTTACTATTAAAAGTGGTTCTGGTGATAAGGGAAATTGAAGGTCTTTAAATATGTACATGCATTACTTTTTCATAGCATAGTGGAAAATGCATCCACTTCCTGTGAAGGTGACCACCAGATGGAATCCTGGACCTGGAGTCAGACCTTCTAAATCAGGCTGCCTCACTTGCTGCCTGTGTGATCTTGAGCAAATGATGTTTCTCAGGGTCTCAGTCTCACTGATTATAAAACGTTATCACCTCCTTGGCAGGGTGGGTGTGGTTTAAGTAAGGCGATATTTTCTGAAACTTAGGTGAGTTGTGATGCACCACCCCACGTTAGGCAACCCTTTTATTATTTCATTTTTATAATGTATGAATGTGGGGTGTTTTTGGTTGTTTTCAGTGTTGTTGTGAGAAATAGAAATGGATTTGGCAAACAAGAAAACAAAGACACAAAAGAAGAAAATTTAATTGGAGGGCTATAGCAGGAGCACGGAGGAGGAGCTTGACAACTAGGTCTTGGAAAAGACTGGAAGGAGAGCAGCTCTCTTACTTGGGGACCAAGGAGTAGGATCCACTGATGAGATGAGCAACCTGCAACCACTTCTCTTCGTTTCCTCTGCTCAGAATCCAAAGGCCCAGGACAGAGACTCTGATTGGCTGACGTTGGGTCCCGTGCCCACCCCCAGGCTTATGGAGGGCGGGGCAACTTGATTGACAGTAGGATTAACTAATGAAGGAGGAGGAAAATAGAAAAGCAATAACCAAAAGGAAGAAAGATGGATTCTGGGTGGGCAAAAAGCCACAATGAAACATATAAAATAGTAGCTATTCTTTCACAGTATTGAATTGGTCACACAGGCTAACCGCTGTAATAAACAACCAGTGTTTCAACGGCTTCATAAATGGAAGTTTATTTCGCACTCACCCTCCCCTCTGCTGTTATTGCGTCTTGGTGGGTGGCTCTCCTGGTCTCTGCTCCACAGTCACTCGGGGACTCGGGCTCCTTCCTGCAGGCTCTGCGTCTTTCACCACATCCTCTGGGTCTGGACAGCAGACAAGGGAAAAGCTGAGGGAGGGTAGGTGCACTTATGGGCCAGAGTCTGGTCGTGTGGCCGTACCCAACAACAGCTGGGAAACTGTCTAATTGTGTGTTCAGGAGGAAAAGGGAAAAACCTGGTGACGAACTTGCCCGGGTCTGCCACATGTAACACAACATAGAACAAGTCACGTTATTGTCCTTCCAGCCCCGAGGGCCTGTGCGTCTAACACTCTGACCTACGTGCAGTCATTTCTCCTCCCTGGACCTCATTTTCTTCATCTGAAAAATGAGAATGTTGGAGAAGTGACAAGGTTTTTAAACTTTCTTTGTCCCGGATAAACTTCTTCTGTTGAGAGCCACTGCAGAACCCAATCTTCACATCAAACAGACAGCTGCAGCGGCGGGGTGCAGGCGAGGGCCCAGAGCCCCAAGTCTTCTTCCCCGCTCCCTTGCTCCTGGGGCTCGATCGTGGATCCTGTGGCTCTGGGGATCACGCGCAGGCTGTTGTTGGCCTACATATCCTCCAGTTAGGACGTGACCCAGCCGATCTCTGGACGCTTTAGGGAACTTTCAAAACTTCACTGTGTTCACACTTTGGAAACATCTGAAGACATTTGAAACCAGGGCCACTTGGCCTCCCTCCCTGGCTGGCCCTGCGATGTGCCTGCTCCCTGCTTAGAACCACCTGCTTGGCGCTCCAAACCTCCCTCTACCACAATTTATTTTCTTACCGAAGGGAAATGTTTAGCATAATAAATCGTGCGGTTCCAGCGTTCGTTGCCTGAGCCATTTCCATGAAAAGGGGCTCCTGAGCTGGTCTTCAGACCGGGCCTCACTGCTGGCAGAAGCATCCATCCCTGCGGTGGAAAGGGGAGCCCTTCTCTAGGACTTTCCAAAGCCAGAGGCACCGAGCAGGCACATCTGCTTTGATTAAAAAGGAAAAGCATTGAGGACGAAGGGGTGCTATCGCCTTACAGGGTGGGGAGACAGTTCCAAACCACGTTACAGATTTTGTACGACAATGATTTTGAAAGGGAATTCATATAATCCTGGCGATTTAAACATTAACGTTTCAAAGCTCTAATGGGCCCAAAATAAATATATACATATTTTCCACCAATTTCAAAAATAATCATCCTAAACCTGAAACGACTTTAGTCTGATTTCTTGAACTGGTTCACTTCCTTCCCGAAGCGGAGTAGGGTGAAAGAATCAGAGCCGAGAAGGGCGAGAACGCCTCGCGGCCCGCACTCGCTCCAGGAGCCTCTGACCTTCCACTTGAGTTGGATTCAAAACAAAAGTTTTACTTCATTTAAAACTGCTTAAGTCAACGTTTTATCCTTCTGGAGATGGCATAAACAGTAAGCGAGTTCCAAGGGACCCAGGAAATGGCTCTTTTGGGGTTATTATCTTTAAAATGGGCCAAGAATTTCCCAAATCTTGTATTCTCAAGTTCCCTTAGAAATAAATGCCTCCATAAACAGGCAATATCTGTACCACCCGGGCTTGTCTTAAACCCAGCTGGGACCGGACTTCGCACTTTGTCAACTGACCTATCTCCAGGTCTGGAGGGAGGGAAGGAGATGCCAATTAAACAAACGAAGGATGCAGTCTTCTCCCAGGTCCTCTGGGACCCTTATTCCTGGTGGTGTGTCTCTGCAGACACGTCCACACTCTCTGGGTTTGTAGAGAAAGAAGCTCCAGTTCATGGAGGAGTTCGACAGAGGTTTCACGAGGAGCAGCTGGAGCACCTTGATAAAGTGTTCACGGGTCCTCGCTGGGGAGTAAGGTGGACCTGAGCTGATCCTGGGTCCCGGCTGGGGAGTAAGGTGGATCTGATCTGATCCCGGGTCCCGGCTTGGGAGTAAGGTGGACCTGAGCTGATCCCAGGTCCCGGCTGGGGAGTAAGGTGGACCTGAACTGAAGTCCCAGCTGTGCCTCTCATTTTCTCTGTGAACTTAGACACGGCAGAATCCAGGATACTAACAGTCATCAGAGGCATCTCGCACGGTGACGTAACGCAGGTAGAATGTTGAGCTTGGAAGGCAGACGTGCTTGGCCATCATCAGCTTCTGTGATCTAGGAAGCAGATGGAAGGGTTCTGCCATCACTCAGAGAAAGGAGAGGTTTAATTCAGAGCATTGGGTGCTGTCACTTGTGCTCAGGTTTGCCGCTCAAGTTTGGCAAACCGGGAAGTCACAGGAATGGTAGGACATCACAGCGGCCTGGCCTGCGCACTGAGGCGGGAGCTTGGTGGGGACCCCCAGGCAGCTGCTGCAAACCCTTTTATCTGCCAGATCTCACCTGTCTGCCCACTGGGGCCAAGGCAGCGATGTCTTCAGGCTCTCTCCCACTTCTCAAATCTTGTGTGGGTGGCTCTCGTTGGTGGAGTCCAGTCTAGGACAAGCATGGTGGCAAGGGGTTCTGGGAAATGTAGTTCCCTATCTTCCAGCCCCGCAGTCTGAGGAATAGGTGCCGAGTGGCCGTCACTTCTGGTGCTGAGTGGGAAGCTTGACCATTGGCATTTGAAAATAAATCATAAACCACACAAGCGGGACCAAGGTGAAAACTCAAAATGGCTGGAAACGTACTTCAGAGGCTCGGATGTCAGAGGGAGAAGCGCTATCGGGGGTCAGAAATTGTCACCGCGGCCAAAGGTGGCGGCAGTCTGCCTCTGACACCAGTTATGGGACCTGGAAAATGTGGGGACTGGGATTGTCCCCACGAAGAGAGAGAGAGAGAGCCTTTGTCGTTTGGTGCGCAAATTACCAGCCTGCCTCCCCAGCTCTGCGGAGCAGCCCCCGCCCCAGGGGCGTCTCCCTCCTCTGAGTTATTGTCGCGCACTTTGTCTAAACCACATGCCAGTCCCTGTCCCAGTGGTCTGCTCTATAAAGTATCATCTTCCTAAACAGAGTTTTTCAGCTTTTTGAGGGCAGGGAGCATGTCCCCAGATCTTCAGAACCCCCAAAGAAATGTTCCTTAAAAATAACAGAAAAATATATGCTTATTAGAAAAAAACCTGGAAGACACAGAGAAGTGCAAAGAGGAAAGTGCGGATCTTCTGTGGTTCCACCTCCCAGAGGTGTGCTCTGCTAATGTTTGGTGCCACACTTTCCAGTTTTCCCCAATACTCACCCTTAAATAAATGCGGGATGGTTAACACACTAACAAAAAGTCGCCGAGCCCCTGCCGCCTGCCCGGCGCTGACTGCGCTCTTCATCGCTTAGGCTCATCGTAAACGCACCCATCGACTGTCGTTGGGGGAACGTGTTCCCTTCACCGTTTTCGAGGTGGAGGTAGCCTTCCAGGGCTCTGGCCTCCTCGTCTTCACCAGCTCTTCCCTGCGGTCAGCTTAGACACGTCCCCTCCCCCACCGAGGGACCCCACGGGTAGGAGGCACCCTGTCCTGACCCTCCATGCCATATGCCGTGTGGGGACAGACTCCCCCAAAGGAGGCCTGGCAGCAAACATCGATGTAATTCGCTCATCCATAAACCGACTGAGCTAGAGTGAGGTTCTCACATCAGCTCGATCAGTAATAAAAGTGACACGTCCATCGCAGTTACCTGGTGTATGTGCCAATCTCTCTATGGTCCATGCTTGGAGTGGGAGAAAGGGGACTGTTTATTGAGCCCTAGGCACCACGCTTCCTGTTCACACACCTTATCGAATTAGTCCTTAGATGACAGAGCAGTTGGTGTAATTGTGGCCATTCTTTTAGGGCGAGAAAATTAAGGCACAGAGAGGTTAGCCAACTGTCCAGGCCACACAGCTGGGGAGTGGTGACATTGGGTTTGTCCCAGCTCCGTCTGTCTTTCTCTCTTTTGTTAAACAGCTTTATTGAGATAGAATTCACATACCATACAGCTCATCCATTTAAAGTGTACAATTCAACGGTTTTTAGTGTATTCACAGATAAGTGCACCCATCAGCACAGTCACTTTTAGAACATTCTCATCACCTCACAAAGAAACCCTGTCCCCTCTAGCTGTCACTCCTATGTCCCCTTCCTCCCTCCCCCCACCCCCAGTCTCAAGCAAGACTAATCAAGTTTCTGTCTCCATGGATTTGCCTATTCTGGACATTTCATGTACACGGAATCAGACACGATGTGGTCTTCGCGTCTGGCTTCTGTCGCTCGCACGAGGTTTGCAAGGTCCACACTGCAGCACGATAGTGCTGCACTCCTTTTCATGGATGAATGATGTTCCACTGTGTGGCTCCCCAAGTTTTGTCGATCCTTTGCTGGCCCATGGAGCCTGAGCTGCTTCCACTGTTGGCTAGGCTGGATGGACTCCGTCCTTCTGGACATTCTCTGCCTGCCTCCCTCCCAGGGGGTCAGTGGCTTTAACGGAGACGACACAGATGGCAAAGAGCCGGAGCTGCTTCTGTCTTCTCAGACAGGCCCTGCCGGCAGTCACTTTCCCAACCTGCAATTTAGGCTCTGCACGCGGAGAGGGGCGCAGCCCGGGCCCCCCGGGGCCAGACCACTCAGGGCGGCCTCAGCTCAATTAAAGTTGTTATTCCCTCAAAGAGGGGGAGTAAAGAGTGGGTTCAGAAGCAATAAAAACAGATGTCACAGCCCTCTCCTCCTCCAGGAAATCGCCTCCGGGGAGCAGCGTCACTGCCCTGCTGGACCAACCCCAAGTGACACTGTGTTGTGATGTGGCCGCCAGACGGGAGCTCTGGTTCCTTTTGAAGCAGCGAGAGGTCCAGGAGGCTCTGGGAAGAGGGAGAGACGCTCCTCCAACCCCGAGGAGGCCCCGGTGCCTGTTGGTCAGGGAGAAACATTCCCTGGGAGAGGGCCCTGGCGGGGCCGCCCGACCCCGTGCCCCTGGGGCCCTGAGGTTCACATGTAATTGAAGTGGTGGCCTCCCAGAGGGAATCTGGCCCCCGCTCGGGATCCGTGTTTCTGGAGCCTGAGTGACCCACGTCGCCACCGTGACCCATGTCGCCAGAGGGGTTTGCTGTGCTCAGCAGCAGGGGCGTCAGGCAGGCTGTTTCTGGAATAATCACCCCGCTCATTACAGGCTTCGGGTGGGCTCCCAAGGGTCAGGCTGGGTTTGTGTGCCCATCTTGGGGGTCAAGGAAAATGTGGCCCTTTCAGCTGCGTCAGCTAAAGAGCAGCTCTGGGATGGCGTCGCTGCGCCGTCGTGGACAGGAGCGAACTTGGAAACACAAAGTGAGGCTGGGAAAGGAGAGGAGTCGATGAGGGAAGTAGAACAGAGAGGGGCAGCTGAGCTCCTGTCTCCTTCTCTAGGTGACGGCAACTTATAAACACAGAGGGGCCGTTCAGGGGAAGCACGAGAACAGCACAGCTGGGTGCCAGGTACGGTGATCCTAAGAAGTGCATGTCTTTATCCTCTTTCTACACAGGGAGAGCTGACACTCAGAGTGGTTAAGCAATCTGCCTGAGGTCACACAGCTGGCTGGTAGCAGAGGTGAGCTGTGAGCCCAGAACGTGACCCCATAACCCAGCTTCTGATTACTGCATCTTGTCAGGGAGCACTGCGAGCTGCTTCGTGGCCCTCCCTGGTCAGGGTGTCGTGCACTAGGAGGCGGGGGGGGGGCGGGGGGAGTCGTAGGCTGGGAAGGGCCTGCACTTTCCTCTGCTCCAGAAATTCTTCTTTTTAGAAAAAAATTGTGGAAAATACATATGACATAAAATTCATCATTATAACCATTTTTAGGTGTGCAGTTCAGTGGCATCAAGTACACTCACATTGTGCGGCCGTCACCACTGTCCGTCTCCAGAGCTCTTTGCATCTTGTAAAGCTGAAACTCTGCCCCCGTTAGACAGCAACTCCCCACCCCCTCCCCCAGCCCTGGCCTCCCCGTCCTTCTTTCTGTCCCTGTGATCTGACCCCTCTAGGGCCCTCAACGAAGCCACTAAGTTTGTGGTTACTTGTTACAGCAGCAATGGGGAACAAATACGCTCTTCAATTTGCACAATACATTCCAGGGCTTCTGAACCTTCCAGAATCTCCATCAGGGGATTCCAGAGTGGGACCTGCTGACTGAGGCCGGCGTGTCTGCCTTCACATTCAAGGGCTGTGAGGACACATGTCCTCTCACCTCACAACAGCCTTGGGGCTTGGCAGGTGGACGGCCATTTTGATGGAGGCGAAAGCAACCAGTTTAGGGGTCTCTTCCTTATTGCGGCATCTTCAGTCAGTGTTGGTAATTTACATTTTCCATGGGAATGTCCAATTCTTCTGCACATTTGAGCTTGTGTTAAAAGTTGTGTGGAGGAGTCTCTTATGACTTGTAAAGCCTCCCCCTGTTGCATGGTGTACGTACCTTTCTTGTTCTCAATCTTTGTAATTTGTGCTTTCCCTTCTCTTTTCATTGATTATACTTACCAAGAGTATTTGTCTATTTTAACCTTTTTTTTTTTTGAGGAAGATTAGCCCTGAGCTAATATCTGCTGCCAATCCTCCTCTTTTTGCTGAGGAAGACTGGCCCTGAGCTAACATCTGTGCCCATCTTCCTCTACTTTATATGTGGGATGCCTGCCACAGCATGGCTTGACAAGTGGTGTTTAGGTCCACACCCCGGATCCAAACCTGCAAACCCCGGGCTGCCGAAGCAAGGCATGCAAACTCAACCGCTGTGCCACTGAGTGGGCCCCTATGGGTCTTTTTTAAACAGCCTGCTTTCGGTTTTATTTTAATTTTTTTCCTGAGTGTTCCTGTATCGCAAACATTCCTGACTGTTCGTGTTCCCCTAATGTAAGAATCCAGAGAAATATTTTCTCCCCAGTCTCAAGATGTCTCATTACTTAAGTCCTAGAAATAAAATAGAATCTCAGTACGTATTTCAATTGAGTCTGAGTTCTATTTTTGGTGAACTATGACTCTGTGGTGAAAAATTTCTTTCTTCAGCTGCTTTCTCACAAAACTTGGCAGTGGTCTCCTCGAGTCTCCTGCACTGGGTTTTGCAGAGATTTGTCTTTTTTGCCTGAATTTCAAGCATGATACATGGAGATTAATCCTCAGCTTTAGGGCTTAAGTTCATCTGTCAACTACGTATTCTGTTCAGTGAAGCTGGCAAATAGCTTCTGAGGAAGTTGAGGACACGGTGACACACTTTAATCACAGAGGGACTTGGCGCTCAGGACCCTGAGACGTCGCGAAGCCGGCCTGGCTCTGCTCTCTGAGGCGGAGACCAGAGCCCCGGGCTCCGGGGTGCAGCCGTGGTCTCCGAGGCTCAGTTAATCTTCCCGAGGGAAAGAGTGCCGCATTGGGCAGTTCCGTTAGCATCTCTCCAGCCGCAGATGGCCAGAGGCGGTTATGATGTACTAGCGCGAGAAGGGGCTGATGGAGGGAGCGACTGCTGAGGAGAGGTGGGCCCTGAATCCAGTAGGCGGAAGGGCGTCCACGTGGCATCCAGAAGCTTCCACGGTTGCCCTGCCCCAGGCTCGGCATCTCCTCCAGTTACCCTCTCAGCATCTTTCCCACCTGCGCACTCAAGGCACAGTGGAGGGTCTGAGACACACGCCCAGCTAACTCAAGAATGGCTCTCAGAGAGACCAGCATCCCCGCCCCTCCCACAGAGCGCGGTTTTCTGCTCCAGCGCTGTGGCCGTTTCGGGACAGGTAGAATTTGGGCTTCAAATGCCTGACCAGCTGCCTGTGAGTCCCCACTGACGGAAAAGGCGAACAGAGGCGAGGATTCAGGGGCCGAGTCCTGACCTGCGTGGCCCCGGAGATTTGGGATGCTGGGCCCTGGGAGCGACAGCTCAGCGAGGCTGGTGGCCAGGACCCTGCACGCATGACAGCCCCTGCTGCTGTTGTCAGCCTTCCCCTTCTCCCAGCAGACCGAGTCCCCATGGGTACATCCCTCCGTGTCACCAGGGAGGGGGAGCAGACCTCCCGGGTGGGGTCTGGGGGATGCCCTGGTCCTCTGTCCTGGAGGTGGCTTGGCGAGGGGAGCCCTCTGCTGCTGGAGCCGCCGGGGGCAGGGCCGCCTGCAGGACGGTTCACATCATCAGTCACCTGGGCTCCGGCCCGGGAAGGCGGGGCTGCTCATTCTCGCCGTCTTCTCGGCGCCTCTGGAGCAGCGGAGGCCCAGAGACCTCTTCTCTCTGCCCTCGGCCCCCAGGCCCCCTGGTGAAATCCAGGGGCCAAAAGTCTTGGATATTTTGAGACTCAGTTCCCACCTTTAGAAAATGAGGGCTGGTCTGGGGGAGGCGGAGAGCGTGGCCCGGAGACCCTCACTTGTAGAAGGCCTGAGCTCCAGTTTGCCCCGAGGGTGTCCTGTGAGGGACAGAGTCTGAGCAAGAACAGCTTCTCCTGTGACTAACTGTAAGCTGCCAGCTCCCGCTGGGGCCGGAGAGGGGCACAGTCTCTCTCTCCCTCCAACGGCCCCACTGCATCTGGACCGGACTGCAGTCTTCTCTACTGGCCAAGAGTTTGAGCCTTTTTTTTTCCTTTGGGGAAGAAGATTAGCCCTGACCTAACGTCTGCACCAATCTTCCTTCACTTTGCATGTGGGACTCCTCCACAGTGAGGTTGATGAGTGGAGTAGGTCCACACCCGGGATCTGAACCCGTGAACTCAGGCCACCGAAGTGAAGCGTGCAGAACTTTAACCACTCAGCCACGGGGCCAGCCCCTGAATTTGAGCCTCCTAATAACGGAACGCATCCCAGCCTGGGAGGTTTTATTTTAACATCCTAGAAAATGACTTTAATCGGCTCCTTTCTGCAGAACGGCTAGCTGAAGCCTGTGGTGAGGAGGGCGTAGTCTCCCCCAAAGACGTCAGGATCCCCCGACGCCGTGAATGTGAGCTTATCTGGCACAAGTGACTTTGCAGATGTGGTTAAGTCAAGGATCTTGAGAGGGGAGATGGTCCTGGGTTACCCAAGTAGACCCGAAATGTCATCACAAATGTCTTTTTAAGAGGGAGGGAGGAAGGGAAATCTGATGCAGAAGACAAGAAGGCCATGTGGGAGCGGAGATGGGCGCCGCAGGCACAAGCCAGGGAACCCGGCGCCTCTCGAAGCTGGACCAGGCCAGGAAATAGTTCTTCCCTGGAGCCTCTAGAAGGAACTAGCCCTGCCGACACCTTGATTTTAGCCCAGTGGGGCTGGTTTTGAACTTCCGGCCTCCAGAACTGCACAAGAATAAGTTTGTGTTGTGTTAAGCCGCTGTGTCTGTGATGATTTGTTACAGCAGCCACAAGGGGTGAACATCCAGGGAGTCGGGGGAGGCTGCGGGTCTGTAGGAAGGAGGAAGATGCCCCAGGAAGGTAAGGTAAGCAGAGCCACCCTCCTCCGTGGACGGGGAGACTGAGGCTCCGGGAGAGGAAGCACCTCATGCAAGATCGCACAGCTGGTGGGCGGCCAGCGTCTGCACATGCTCCATCCCATGTGTGCTCCAGTCCACAATGCTGCCCGCCTCCTCTAAAGAAAAGCATGGAACGGCCTGAGGGGCCCCCTTTGCCTAGAACCTTCCACACAGTCCTTCTGGGATCCTCAGGAGCAGGGCCAGCCTCCAGTGTTCACAGCCTTGGGGCTGCAGGGATGGAAAGAGCCCCCACTGCCGCCCACCCCAGAGAGAAACCAGCTCCCCACCCCGGAGTGGCCAGGCCCCACCAGGTAAGCTGAGGATGTGCCCAGGCATCATGTGGGAGCGACCTGGCCTCGTCACACCCACAATCTTGAAACCTCACTGGGGTGTGGATCGCAGGGTGGGGATTAGAGTGAGGCCAGAGAGGCGCCCGGAGCACAAAGCTAAAGCAGGCCACTCGGAGGTGTTCACCCCGCATCCCACGACCCCGACGGTGGCAGCCCCTTAGACTCTGCGCCCTGGGCACCTCGCTCCCTCCACTCCAGACAGCTCTGCTAGCTGCTGCCTCCAGAGTCCACATCAGGGCCCCAGCCCCAAAGCAAGAGCTCTGCACTCTGTCAGGGGGCCTGATCTCCCCCTTCCTGAACCTGCTTCTGCAAAGACCCTCCAGTGCCTTCTCCCTTTAGACTTCCCCGCGGCCCTGCATGGCTGAGGGTGTGCGGTGTGTTGGCGTGGTGCAGGCAAGACGGACAGAGGTAGGACCTGACATGGCCAACAGGAGGCAAAGGGGAAGGAGAGAGACTGTGGAGGAAGAACTGCAGACAGTGGGTGCCTGTGAGCCTTCGGTGTGGGAGATGCTGGTGTTCAGACAAGAATGGGGCCAGGAGGAGCTGGCTTGAAGGGAGCCGGGCTGGGGCAGAGCAGGCCCTTCGGCGTGTGAGGTGTGGGGCGGCCAGGAGGAAAGAGGGGTGCTGGATGAGTTGCTCACGAGGGTGCTCAGGCCTGTGATACAGCTGTGTGCAGGCACCACTCGCATCCTATGTTGCTGTTGGGGGTGACACCTGACATACCCTCCGTGGGGGAAATTTGGTCTATTGATCAAAATTACAGATGTACCTGCCCTGTTCCCAGCAATCCTACTTGTAGGACTTTTACCCTAAGACTAGACTTGTACACATGCAAAATGGCACATGCACAGAGCTATCAATGAAGCATCGCTTGTAACCTTAAAAGATTGGAAATAACCTAAATCAATTAAAATTATGTCAATTAAAAAATTGAATTCTAATATATCCACACAAGGAAGGAATGTGCAGCAAAAAAAGAAAGAGAACGTCCTTTATGTACCAGCGTGGAATGACTTGCTGATGGAGATGGAGATGATGGTGAGGATGATGAGGATGATACCAATAACAGTGACAGATATATTGAGTACCTACTATGTGCTTGGAACAGTGTTAGGCACTTTATCGTGGCAACTCATTTATCTAAGATATGTTGTAAAGCGGACAAAGCAAGATGTAGGATTCATGAATGATCTCCTACCATTTGGTAGAAAATAATTTTCCAGAAAATGTCTCCAGAAGGAGATATAGAGACGGGGGGTTGGAGGGGGTGATCGGGGAATGGTGGAATGGTGGCGGGCAATTTTACTGGATACTTGGTTGTTCCTTTTGCATTTTGTGTCACGTAAAACTTCTACCTATTAAAACAAATCTAATTAAAATGAAAGAAATCAAGTAAGGACCACTGAATGAACTATTACTTTGGAGGGAACCATAAAAAAAGCAATTATCCTCGGCAAGCTGTGATCTCTGTCAGCCACTTTCCCTTTCAAGTCAAACTGTTTTCCCCTAAGTGGAATTAGGTGATGTTAAAAAAAAGAGAAGAAAGAAAGAAAGCAAAGGAAAAACAGAACTCTCCTTCTTAGTCTCTCCTACAGCACAGAAGTCTCCAGCACTCTGTTTTCCTAAGGACTTTTTAATGGGCTGCAACATGACACCCAACAGCTAAGGACTTGGCCTCAGAGTTCGGGGGGCTGGTACCATTGAAATACTGAAGAGGGAATTTGTACTGGCACGTTATTCATGAGCTGTTGTGGAAAGTATATCGGAGTAGCTAAGTCAGGGGGCTATGGAGTCAGACCAACCTAGGTTTGGAGGCTGGTTCTAACAGACTCACTAGCTGTGTGACCTTAGGGAAGTGAATCCACATTTCTGATCCCAGTGTCTTCAAAGGTAATGTGGGAAGAAGAATAGTGGCAGCCTCCTAGCGTTGCCGTGGGACGTGGTTGCTGATGATGACAATGACTGCCACAGTCAGACCCGTTGCTATGCTCATCCCCATCTCCCTGAAGGTGGGATTTCGCTTTGGTATCTGAACAAAATGCCCCTTGGGTCTCATGCTTGGACAGGGCACAGAGTGTGGAAGTGACACTGAAGCAGGGTGCCGTCCTGGTGGCCTCCTGCTGTGCTCTTATCTTCTGGTCCAGAACAACCCTCCTTCCCCAGCCATCAGCTCACTCAGCCGCCGTATTTGGGTCTTTCTCGGTTCTTCGCAGCTGTGCTTGTGTAGGCCTTCTAAATATTTGCCTAGCACAGCCCAAATTCTCTTGCCCTCCTTCCCTGCTCGCTCCTGGGATGATCGCACAAGGGAGCTAGTTAGCACCACATTTTCCGTGGCAGCCCACTTTTCAGAACATGTGCTGTTTAATTTGATATTCTTGTTGCCACCCAAGCATGGAGTCCCTCCGGGCTGGGCTGTGTTCATTTCACTGCTACACTTTACATCCGTAACCCCGCCGTTCCCAGCGATGGGGAGAGAATTCCAGGGGATCCTGCCATTATTGCTTTGTGGAGAAAGGGAAAAAAAGTCCTTCAAACTTGAAAGAGCCAAACTGAGTTACCGATGGGAGACTTTTATATAATGTTTAGAATATTATGCTCACCTATGTACTATCTCTGTGGGTCCAGGAGCCGAATTTAAATTTCCTCCGGAGATTCCATCCCTCCCGCGCTGCAGGGGCAAGCACAGCCACAGGTATTCGTCAGTATTCATCATCCATGGCTGTGTAACAAGTTATCCCTAAACTTAGCCACTTACGACAACAGTAAATGGTTACTGTCTCACAGTTCCTGAGGGTCAGGAATTCAGGAGCAGCTTAGCTGGGGACCTCTGGTTCGGGGTCTCTCACGAGGCTGTAATCAAGAGGGCGGTCAGGGCTGCTGTGTCACCTGAAGTCTTGACTGGGACCTGGAGACCCACTTCCAGGACAGCCCTTCACGTGGCTGTAGGCAAGAGTTCTCAGCTCCTCGCCGGCCCCACGGGCCCCTCCAGTGCTGGGCATTTTAGGTACAATGTTGCAGCCAATCTGGATTGGGAATTGTATTTCTGAGTTTTGCTTTTTTTTTTTTTTAAGTAACTTTTCTGGACATAAACTGTGAAATCTCTCTCCCCCGCAGTGTGCCGCCACCGACGTCTCTGCCCAGACTTTCTGGAGTCTTGCTTTTACTTTTCAGCCTGGCCCCCTGGTCGCCCTCTAGTATCTGCACAGCTTAGGGTTCAGTTAGTGAATTTGGCTGAGGTGGTGACAAAGCCTGGAGCCAGAAGGCTTCCGTGGTGTGCGGGTGGATCTCTGTGGCTGGGGAGCACGTTCGTGGCTCCGTCAATCCTCAAGAGTCCTTTGCTTTCACTGGCCAGTGGGCTTCTGGGTTTCGTTTCCCAGACAGGCAGGGATGCGGGGACATCTTGTCCTGACCTATGCTGCTCTCATTTCCCGGATCCTGAGCAAACTGCTGGCTGCCTTGCTGCTTGTCCCCACGAGCTCACAGCCTCTGGCCACTGGAGCTGGGGTTCCCCTGCGTGTGTCCAGCTCACCACTGTTAGCTGACCCCCACCCCCAAATCGAGTGTGCCCCTCTAGCAGCCCAGTGCTGGTTCCCAGAGCCAGACCCACGCAGGGAAAGCCACATTTCTTGGCCATGAAGGGGGTGGGGGTGTGGGATGGCAGCAGCTCTGGGCAAGAAGGCTGCAGATGCCACCCTTCTTACCCCAAACCAAAGCCGTTTTTCAAGAATAGATTCTTCTCAGTTTGTGGTCTGCCTTTGGTCAATGCCCAGAGCCCTGACCTGGTTGTTTGTAATAATTGTGTCCAGTTTTACACTTGTTTTGTCCAGCGAGAATTTGCCAGTCTCTTCACTCTGCTGTGGGCCCTGGGTCTGCTCATGTAGTGACACTGGGCCACGTGGCTTTTAAGGCCGCTGACCTTTCCCAGCCTCTCTTGGGTTAGGGTTCATTCCTCAGCCAGAGGTAGGACCTAGGACCAGCTCCCAGTGGGCAGCTGAGTTTCACCATGTTGGCTCCTTGTAGCACATCTGGAACTCCTTCCTGACGACCATTCTACAGGGGCAGGGCCTGTGCCCTCCCTAGGAGTGGAAGGGCCAGTCAAAGGCCCAGGAAGGGACCACGGGCTCCCTGGTGGTCAGCTTCAGGGGCCTAAAGCTTAAAATGCTTCAGAGGTGCATCTGGGTGTCCTGGGGCTGCCATAACACGTGACCAAAAATTAGGGGCTTAATGTGGAAATGCGTCGGGGTCAGGTCATCACCATCCTATCCCCACACTGGGATGGCTGCTGTCTCTGTAGCTGAGAACTCTAGCAGCTTCTCACTGCCTCTGTGTGCTTGCCCTGATCGTGGACTTGTAGGATCAAACTCCTGACTTAAGGGAAACATCTTCCAGTAATTTCCAAATGGTGGCACCGCTGGCTGGGATGGCAGGGAGGTATGAACAGCGGGAGAGAGCCTACCCCTCGCTGGCCGCTTTCTCTGCCTGGTCCCAGTGCCTCCGCCCCAGTGTTGTGCATACAGTAGATGCTCAATAAAATTTTCATGACTGGTTGAAAGTTTGCAAGGTCAGAAAATATAATCTGTAAGAACAAGTGTGGCCCCAGCTGTGGCCACTGGAGCGTCACCAGGACAAGAGTCCGAGCAGATGGATGCGGGTCCATACAAAGTCCCGCGTTTGGGTTAAAAGGCCGGTTGCCAGAGCACGAGATGAAGGGGAATGGGCTTGATTGTGAAGAAACTGCAAACGTCAGATGAATGAAGAGCAAGATGCTGGGACCTTACGGCGGCCCTGGTCGCACTGACGACGGCGAGACTAGCCTGCCTGCCTGATGTGATGTTCCCTGAAGTCCACCGACTGTCAGTCACCAAGATGCCCATTAATCCACAAGTTCTGGGGTCAAATCAGCAGACAAAATGCGACAACCCTGTGCCCCTCTCGGTCGTTCACATTTACAGGGCCCCTCGGCCTGGTAAAGTCACTGAGAAGGCCCGCAGAAGACGCGTTTAAATTTGTTTAACCCGGCCCTTCCACACTTGTTCGGCCATGGAGCCTTTTAGTACCGTGATGCCCGCAAACACCCCGCAGGACGCGTCTCCATGGAACCCACTTTGGAGAGTGTTCACTCATAAGGAGGACACTTTCAGGAGGGGTTTGGAGATGAGGATGAATGGTGGTTTGGGACCAGGGGGTCCAGAGGCTGAACAGCAGAGTGGGTTGGGGTCCCCGAAGGTCGGGCAGGGGGCCCTGCGGGGTCTGAGAGGGTAAGCTATGCCATCCGAGTGGCCGCTCAGAAGTTGGGGCCTGAAGGGTTTGGCTGTGAATTTGCACCCCATGAGAGAGTCAAGGGCACCCTGAAGGGAGCCCATACCTCGTCTATGCCTCATTGCCAGCCAGTGACGCCAGGAAGCCCTTGTCACTCTTGGCTACTGCCAGGTCCCACATGTTTGCAATTGCCCGGGTCACACCCGGGGAGCAGCTGGCAAGACTAGTGTGTGCTCAGGAGGTGCTGGAAGGTGGGGCAGGGTGAGGGCCCGAAGGGAGGGGCATGTCCACGGGCCAGGCCGGAGAGAGGCTCTCTGCTCACACCCCCCCCACCCCTCGCCTCCAGGGTCCCTGTAAACACCCTGGGCCTGCCCTTTGCAATCAGGATGAGTACATGCATGGACACCTCCGCCCAGCCTTACATGCTGGGCCCACAGGGGGGCATGGAACGTCCGTGTTTTGGGAAGCCGCGGGGGCCTGTGAGTTCCCCGGGGTCCCTGCAAGGGGCATGTCAGAGCCTGCGTGATGGAGGGCGGCCTGCAGGCCCCACCCCTGCTCAACCAGAGCCCAAGGAATCATGGCTGCGATGATCACAGAGCGCCCCAGCTGGAAAGAAGCCTAGAGATTCCTGTAGTGCAAAATCCCTCACTTGGACAGTGGGGAAACCGAGGCTCGGAGTGGGGAGGTGCTCGCCAGCAGCTGAGGCCTGGGACTCCAGGTCTGACCCTGATTCCAGGGCTCCTTCACCCACCCAGGGACCACCTGACCACCTGCAAGTGGAGCGCTGGGCACGGCTGCCTTTCCTGGTGTATGTCGGTGGGGAGGGCGGACGATAGGCTTGTTACTTAAAATCCCCTCATTTTTAAAATAAAAGGGAAACAGTGACAAACAGAATGGTTCTTCTTTTCCTGCGTTTTAAAAACAGAAAACAATTTTTCTAGAAACCTGATTATCTTGTGTAATTTTCATTATTGCTACCTATCCAATTAATTTTTTAAAAAGGCTAGCTTTAAAAAATGTTATTATGGAAAATTTCAGATGTGTACAAAAGGAGAACGAAGTTCTGTGACTGTCACCCAACATTTACAACCAGCAGCTCACTGATCTTATTTCCTGTACTTCAACCCACTACCCCCAAGCCAGGGTGGCTTTGAAGCAAATGCCTGACACTGTATCTTTTCATCTGTAATTATTTCTGTAGCTACGTATCTCTGAAAGATAAGGATCTCTCTTTTTTTATTAACTTTTTTTTTGATGAGGAAGCTTGGCCCTGAGCTAACATCTGTTGCCAATCTTCCTCTTTTTGCTTGAGAAAGATTAGCCCTGAGCTAACATCTGTGCCAATCCTCATCTATTTTGTATGTGGGACACCACCACAGCAGGGCTTGATGAGTGGTGTGTAGGTCCGTGTCTGGGATCTGAACCTGGGAACCGCAGGCAGCGGAAGTGGAGCATGCAACCTAACCACTGCACCACCAGGCTGGCCCCCTTATTAAAATGTTTTTGTTGAGATAACTGTAGATTCACACACATTGTAAAAAATAACACAAAGAGATTCCTTGTACGCTCAGGATCTCTTCTGTTAAACGTAACCAAAACATTATCACACCTAAAATATTTAATGATGATTACCTAGTATCGTCCAATAGCCTTACAATGTCTACATTTCTCAAAGGGCTTATAACTTTTCAAGTTTGATTGATTAGCTTAATTAATTAACTAGTTGTCCAAGTCAACATGTGTGTCCAAGTTGAGTCTCCAAAAACTAGTTAATTAAAAATCTGAGCATCTTTATTGAGATATAATTCACATGCCGTATGATTCATCCACTTAAAGTGTACAATTCGGTGATTTTTTAGTAACTTTTAATTTAAAGTGTAATATGAGTCCATTGTGGAAAACGCCACCAGTCCTAAATTGTAGAATGCTGACATGAAGCTCTCTGTTTGCAGGCATCTCTATCCAGTGAATGCTTCCTTTTATTATACAAGTTTAATAATAATCATAAATAGTATGTGCATATAGAAGACAGATGGGCAAAAAAAGGGGAAAAAAATTTGCCTTAAATCCTATACTTAGACAGGACCACCAAATCTATTGCAAATTTGTCCCCCTCCCCGAGGGTGTTCTCCTTTTTTTCAAACATAAAGTTTGGAATTTCTTACAGGTCGTGTGCTCGCCCGAGGCTGTGGAAGGCTGCTTGCTGTGGCTTTCTCTTTGCTGGCGCTCTGAGTGGGATCCGAATGGCAGCCAGGGGTCTTAGGACAGATGCCGTGGTTCCCAAGTCATCTGTGGAGAGGGTTCAGGGGCTCGGTGAACCTGGATGGAGAAATCTGGCTTCTTTCTTTTCTCTAATCTCTAACTGGGATTTGGCATTTCCTCCATTATGGACAAAGGTAACGAGCCAGTAGCACTAACAGAATCTGTGACTTTGTTGCAATGAAATCCCAGGTGTTTTCTCATCATGGTGCAGTCATGGCCGCTACTTTGAAATGTAATTTGAGCTCTGTGTTCCTTCAAGTTAAAGAAGCTCTGGGACTGTCTGTGAGATCCATCTTTCCCAAAAAGCACATAGACGACTATATCACAGTTAAAAATAGTTTGACAGCTGTACTTCAATAGAAGTGTTTCTTTTGTAGTCCTGCAAATTTGATGTATTTAAAAGCATCCTAAGAAGGGGCTCGTTGGTTTCGTAAGACTTCCAAAGGGGTCTTACTTCCCCCTAAGGTTAAGAACTTCTGCATCAGAGAGAAATGATTTTCTCCAAGTCACTGATAATTTACTTTTAATTTTTAATTTTTTAAAAATGAGGGCCCCTTTGCAGAGCTCGATCGCCTCTGGCTTCCCAGCCGAGCCCTTTCTCAATTTTCAGGGCCAAACGCACACCCGGCGCCAGGGGCTGGGGAGAGAGGCAGCAGGAAGCGAAGAGCTTGGGATGTGTCTGCCGCAGAGGGAGCTGGGCAGGGCTATTTTCGATGGCTGCCTGCCCTTTTCTTAGATGAGTACACAGCTGGTTTTCACAGTGCTGAGCCTGCCCTCCCGGAGGGATCATTCCAGGAGACGATCCATCCCACGTGCACGTGTCCTGTTGCCCTCGAACATGGGCGGGATGGAGTATGGGCAGCCCCCCCCCCCAACACCGACAGGACAAGGAAAAGCCCAGCTCCCCCACATTCATGAGGCGATTCGCCCGCCTCTTTGCTGCTGGTGGGGATGAGCAGAAGCCTCGTGGGCTCTGTGAGTTTACAAGGTGGCAGGTCAGAGAGGCGTGGAGGAACAGACACCGCGCTGCTGCATACACCTCCTCTGTGCTGGGAGGGGCAGCGCCTTCCCGTGTGTGTCCACGACACACCCACACGAGGGCACTGGATGCTTTATGCCAGAGGAAATTCTTACCCAGGTTTTCTGCCACCAGCCCCAAGCCCGTGGCTTCTCTGTTATAGCATAACTGCTGTTGTGCAGGAACCAGCTAGTGTGCTCACCAGTGCCCAGCCCAGAGGTCCAGGAGAGCAATGGAAAGCAAGGCAGGATCACTCCAAAAGCAGACCGCTAGTGGCCCTCTAAGCAGGAATCTCCCTATTGCCCATGGCCAGGCCCGTGTGTTGAGAGTTTCTGCATGCCAGGCCCTGTGCTAAGCGTTCGCACCCGTCATCTTGAGAGTTCCATCGCTGAAGCTGCTCCGTGGAGGCAGGGCACCGTGGGCACTAGCACGGACTCCAGGCTCACCTCCTGGTCCACAGCCCCACTCTGCCACTTATTAGCTGTGGAACCCAGGCAGCGACTTAGTGCTTTGCGCCTCGGTTTCCTGATCCATAAAATGGGGACACCAGCCTGCACAGGGTTCCTGCAGGACTCAGATGAGATGCTTAGAGGAAGCGTGGTCACAGCGTGTTAGCGTCTTCTGGTGCTGTGACAAAGTACAGTTTGGTGGCTGAGAAGAGCACGAATGAATCTCTTACAGTTCTGGAAGTCAAAAGTCCAAAATGGGTCTCACGGGGCTAAACTCACAGTGTCGGCAAGGCTGCTTCTTCTGGAGGGTCCAGGCGAGAACCTGTTCCCTTGCTTCTTCTAGCTTCTAGAAGGTGCCTGCATTCCTTGGCTTGGGGCCCCTCCTCCGTCCTCAAAGCCAACAGTGTTGCATGTCTCTGACTCCTGCATCTGTCATCACGTCTCAGTCTCTGACTCTCTTTTGCCCCCCTCTCCCGTGTTTAAGGACCCTTGTGATTGAATTGGGTCCATCTGGATAATCCAGGATGCTCTCCCCGTGTTAGGGTCAGCTGCTTAGCAACCTTAATTCTCCTTTGCCGTGTAAGGTAACATGTTCACAGTTTCCAGGGACGTGGACGTCTTTGGGGGAGTCAGTAAACCCCCAAACCTGTGATGTCTTTGGGGGCCAGTGCGTGACTGTTACGCCTAAAATGTTTCCCATTTTAGTGGTGACCACTGGGAGTTCCCCTGAAGGCAGAGAACTTCAGGAAGCCAAAGTCATTCACTCATTTGCCAAATGCTGAGGCTCAGGCACGGCGTCGGGCTCTGGGAACTCACCGTGAGTGAAGCAGATGCAGCGCCTGCCTTGTGGAGTTTGAAGTTAGTGCTGAGAAAGGATGGGAAAGGAAACAAAAACTTCACGCTCAAGTCTGATAAGTGCTCTAGAGGAAAGACAGGGGGCCGTGCTAGAAGTTACTGGAAGGGGAGCTGGCGCCGTCCAGGAAGGCCTCTTCGAGCAGGTGACATCAGAGCTGTGCCCTGAAGGGTGACAAGGATCCAGAGATGAAGGGGAGAAGGAGAGGTGGACTTTGCAGGTAGAGGGCAAAGCTTCTAGAAGGGCCCAAAGGTGAGAAGGGACTGGGTGTGAGGAGAGTCCAGCACAGCTGGAGCACAGTGAGCGAGGTGCATGGAGGGAGGTGGGCAGGGGTCAGGGGTCAGGGGTCATGGAGTGCCTGGCCTCCTAGGCCATGGGGGCGAGTTTGCATTTCATTCTAAGTTCCAAGCAGGGCTGTGGCCTAATGCAGGCTGGAGAGCCGCGGGGAGGGGCGCTGTGTCTGTGTGTCTGTGCTTCTGTGGGGCGGGAGGATGGACCCCTGAGCTTCTAGGATTCCAGCTTGTCAGCACCAAACCCTGCCTGGAAGCAGAAGGCTGCAGCTAGGTATCACTTTCTCCCTGGTGATGTTCTAGGTAGAAACCACCTAGTTGTCCAGACTCTGCTTCTGTGGTTCACAGCACTGGAGGCTGCCACTGCCCAGCCCTCGGCACTCACCTCCCGGTCCATGCTGGTGACCGTCTGCAAGTGCCCTGGATTTCCCACCTGACAGCATCTCTCAGCCCACACCTGGGCGGACCAGAGATGCTGGGGGTCCTCAGTCAGCAAGGGACAGAATTGGAGGATAAATACCCCACTCTTACTCCTTGAGGGGGATACACCAAGGCGTGTTCCACACCATCGCCTCGAAGTCCCCGGCAGGACTGAGCCGGTCAAAGATGAAATGGTTAAGAATTCCAAGAGGGTGACAGCAGAGCGTTAAACCAAGCACGGGGCCCTTCTGAGCAGCCGGCCCAGGGCGACTGCGCAGGATGCACTGGGGATGCACTGGCCATCTTTTCTTACCATTATTCTGCTTGCTTGTTAGTTTTCATTGTTCTTTTATTTTTATGAGTCTTGGCTTCAGCTGGTTGAGTGGGTTTTGTTGCACAGCAGGCAGGTGTGAGTAGTTCAGAGGTCCCCTCCTGGCGGCATTTTCTGTTTCAGTGGAGCTGCTGGGGGAAAACCCCAAAGCGACTCTGATGGCGGGAGCTTCAGGAAGGCCCCACTCAGGAGCCCTTGTGCGAGTGAACCACCAGGCAGCTCCGTGTCTGGCCCGAGGGTCTGAGGGTCCTGCTCCCACCCTGCGGCCGGGGGCCCTTCCAGCCTCTAGACCACTATGCCTCAGTTTCCGGTTTTTAGTGAGACAGTGTATCTTTCTTTTTTGTTTTTGTTTTTTAAAAGATGGGTTCCTGACCTAACAACTATTGCCCAATCTTCTTTTTTTTTCCTTTTTCTTCTTCTCCCCAAAGCCCCCCGGTACATAGTTGTATATTCTAGTGGTGGGTCCTTCTAGTTGTGGCACGTGGGATGCTGTTTGAGCGTGGCCTGATGAGCAGTGCCACGTCTGCACCCAGGATCCAAACTGGTGAAACCCTGGGCCGCCGAGGCGGAACGTGTGAACTTAACCACTTGGCCACGGGGTGGCCCCACGTGTACGTTTCTAATAGAAAGAAATGGGTCATGGGGAAGGCAGCGTTTGGTCCAAAAGCTCAAGGCTGAAAACTCTCAAATACGACTGGTGCTTCCAGGGTTCCAACTGCGTAATTCAGAGAAAATAACCAGAATTATGGAAAGTGTTACCCCAGTGCCTGGAGCTCAGCCTGGAGGCTGCTGCAGGAGGCCAGGGAACCAAGTTTGGTGGCCCAAAGGATGGAAAATTATGACCATAAAGAACATAAGAGGGAATTAAGAGGGGAAAAAGCACTGAGTGGAGCAGGTATAGCAAACGGGTTTCGTTTTCTTGCACAAACTCTGATTGATTGGTAGAGACTTTCCAGAGGCCCATGATTGACTAGTGATGTCTGATGAGGACACACAATGGGAAGAATGAATGGTAAGTGATTGTCATTCTTTTTTGTTAAAGGTATGCTTTTTTTGGTGAGGAAGATTGGCCCTGAGCTAACATCTGTTGCCAATCTTCCTCTTTTTTTTTCTCCCCAAAGCCCCAGTACATAGTTGAATATCCTCGTTGTAAGTCCTTCTAGTTCCTCTGTGTGGGACGCTGCCACAGCATGGCTTGATGAGCGGTGTGTAGGTCTGTGACCAAGTTCCGAACCAGCAAACCCTGGGCCGACAAAGCAGAGTGCACAAACTTAACCACTCAGTCACTGGGCTGGCCCCCATGATTGTCATTCTTTTTTTTTTTAAGACTGGCACTTGAGCTAACAACTGGTGCCAATCTTCTTCATTTTTTCCCCCCTTCTTCTCCCCAAAGCCCCCCAGTACATAGTTGTGAATTCTAGTTGTAGGTTCTTCTGGCTGTTTTATGTGGGATGCCGCCTCAGTGTGGCCTGATGAGCGGTGCCATGTCCAAGACCGGGATCCGAACCGGTGAAACCCCAGGCTGCCGAAGTGGAGCGCTCGAACTTAATCACTTGGCCCCAGGGCCTGCCCCATGACTGTCCTTCTTGAAAGGAGATTTCTCACTGGTGTGAGTGAGGTTTTTGCAACATTCTCTGTAGCTGGAGAGGTGGGCTGTTGCCCCTTTCACAAGGAGAGCTCCAAGTGCGAGCACAGGAGACGAGGAATAGTTTCATACCCTAGCCTCTTAGTTTGCTCTTTTAACCTCTCCTCTCTGCCTCGGCTCTTCCCCAGGCTCACACGTCTTCCCCTCGACCCTTCCATCTCTTGCAGCCCCATTTCCCTTGGCAGTTTCAGTTCTGCCTCCTCCCTGATGCCTCCGCTGGTGGACTCTCTGGATCCTTCCCACAAGGGAAAGCATCCTGCATGGCCCTGGTGCTCGTCCTCGGCAATGCTGTCATGTCTGTGACATCGTTTATCCAATGTGATGGCATACACGCAGTGGCGCATGTCCATCCTCAGATTCAGCACCGTGCTGGTCACCAAAGGGAGACCAGAGCGGCTGCCCACTGGTCACTTCTGTAAAGTGGGCCTGCCCGCAGCAGCACCCTCAGAGTGTGTCGCCAGAATCAGATGAGAAAGAAGGCCCGGGTCACAGCACAGGCAAGGAGGAAGCGCCTTGTCCGCAGCCTCTGTTGTCGTGGAGCCATGAGGTTTTAGCACAGGACTCGACACATCGTAAATTGTGCTAGTAACAACTGTGTTAATAAATGCTGGTGGGTGGAGTATTCTCAATTTGGCCTGCCCTGGGAAGTCTGGGGGAGCAGTCCTCTGAGCTCCCCCCCATTTTGAGGCTAATTTCCCGAGGAACAGGGACCCACGAGGGAGAAGAAAGCTCTGTTTGGTAACAGAAAATACCCCAGCCCACCAGCCCCGCAGAGAGACGTCTCGGTGGTGGTGGCTCACCAGCTGGTGGGGAGACCCCGGCCTGGGGAATGTCTTCTTTCCATCCGTCTCTAGGAGCTATTTCTTGCCTATCAGGACATTGGGAAGGCGGGCAGGGACAATGGAACTAGTTGTCCTGCCTCCCGCTGCCTCGGCCGCCCCGACAGAGTTCACTCAGCGTGTGATCCCCACGGCACACAGAGCCCGCGGCAGCTGCTGAGGAGGAGAGCTCGCCCCCTGTGTCGGGGAATTGGAAACAGATGGCTGGATGGGCCCACGTGTCCCAGGTGGCCCCTCCCTGGGCCCCGGACAGGCACCGCTGCCATCACCTTCCCTGGGAGGTGACTGAGAGCACGTCCCCACTGCCAGGCTGGCGAGGACCAGGATGCTTTTAATGATGAGGCTGCTTGTCAGGTCAGCTCACCTGGGAGGACGGGGCACCCACCATGTGGAGCCCTTTTCCTTCTCGCCTGTTTGCAGGTGTTGACATTCATGTTAGTAGCAGAGGCTGCCCTCTGTGGCAGTGGAAAACAGCTCCAAGTGGGTTCAGGCTGGAGCTGGAACTCAGTAGAAAAGGGACCTCAGGAAGTGAGCCTGGTCCTGTCCGAGGCTTCGTCAGTAACCCCCGCGTGGCCCTGGCCTCGGCACTCCCCGTGTACTCTGGGTCTCAGGTTCCCTACCTGTAATATGAAAACAAGGTACAGAAGCCGTGCTGGGGTTCCATTCGGGGGCAGGGAGGGGGCTGTCTCCCCGAGAGGTGATGGAGGGCCAGAATGCTGGAGGGGGAGACATTCAGGGAGAATGCGAGCTGGCAGTTCCTCCCTTGATTCCACAGCTGAAACCCCTGGGAGGTAACACGATACCCTGGCTCCCGATGGACTAGCTTGGGAAGCCTCCAGGCGGGATCTGAGGCTGGACGCTGATAACCTCCCTCTGTGGCTCTAATGCAAGGCGGTTTGAGGGCATCTTCTTGCTTTTTGGTTTATGACTCAAACATCGTAACAATTTCATCGCAGTTTTGTTTGCTCACCGCTGTCCCTGCACCGTCTGACCCCCCCTTCTTCTTCCTCCCCCCTCCTCCATCTCTGTGGGGCTTTGGCTCCAGGCACAGCCTTGGGTTGAATCTGGGCTTTTCCATGTCCTGATGGGGGGCCCTCTGTGCCTCAGTTTCTTCACCTGTAAACTGGCTACACTCAGCAACCTGACTCACAGGGTGGCTTTGTGACTAAATGAGTAAATGTAGGGCCCTTGGCGCCTGGCAGAGCCCAGGCTACCTTGTCACCAGGTTGCTCCTGGAACAAGCTTCCTTGGTGTTGGCTGGGCTTGGAAGCTGCAGGCGGCCAGTTCAAGCCAAGATGGAGAGATGGAGAGAGAGTGAGGGAGCGTGAGCACAGCAGAGGATGTGGCAGCAGCTGCTTCTCTGTGTGAGAAACCTTTAGGATGGCAGCTTGGGCAGGAGGGAGGCAAAGCGGGAAATGCAGGGGTTTCTACCTCCTCAGGAGTGGGCGTCCATGGGGCAGCCCCCGCTTGGCTGCAGGAAGTTGGTTGCAAACTCCCTCATCCTTTGGAGCCGGGGTTAGCCTCACGACTGTGGAGTTTCGGACTGACGTGGACTCTTTGTCATTAGCAGCAATTATTATCATTTAATAATAATGATGACGGGGCTGCGCCTAGGATGTGCGGGGCTCCAGGCAGATATTTTTTGCAGGGCTCTTGTCTTAACGATCTGAATGACTCTGAATCAGACTGTCAGCACCTTTCTAGTGGCCTGGTCTTAGTCTTACGCTATCCTGTGTGAAATAGACTGCGTCAGGCGGCAGTGCCAGGCCTGGCCCTAGAACCCGGGATGACCATAGGTGCAAGTCCCAAAACTCCTCAGGGCATCTGGTCCACCTCTCGCACAGGGTGGAGGGCTGGAGAGGGGGAGGGAACGGGGACCGAGGGCCCCACTCGGGTGTCCCACGTGAATGGCACTGCCCACCTAGTTGGTCCCAACCACTGGAGGGAGTTTAGAAGATTCTGAGGAGGGTGCCCCAGAGTGTGGGGCCCTCTGAGGTGTGGGTCCCAGGGTAGGGACCCTGCCTGTTCAGGTGTAAGAATGATGTGATGTTATAAGTGTATATCATTAAAAATGATATGACTTGAACTCTGATGTTTAGGACATTAAGGAACGTCTTTGTTATTTGCTGGTCACTATATTAGTTGGGTTAGACTCAGGTATGAGCGGTAGAAAACTGGAAAAATGGCAGCTTAGACATGGCAGATGTTGATTCCTCTCTCACGTGCTGGGAGTCCTGGAGTGGGCTGGTGGGTGCCTCTGCTCCACAGTCTTCAGGGATCAAGGCTCCTTCCCGCTCACCACTCTGCTATCCAAGGACGTGGGTCTTGTGCACCAAGATGGTGGCCCTCACGTCCATGTTCCAGACGGTAGGATGGAGGAAAATGCTCTTTTGTTCCTCTGCCAGAGTGGTACACTCTGCATTGTTTTTTTCGTTTTTGTTTTTGGTGAAGAAGATTGACCCTAAGCTAACATCTGTTGCCAATCTTCCTTTTTTTGCTTGAGGAAGATTGTCACTGAGCTAACATCTATGCCCATCTTCCTCTATTTTGTATGTGGGATGCTGCCACAGCATGGCTTGATGAGAGGTGTGTAGGTCCACACCCAGGATCTGAACTCATGAACTCCAGGCTGCTGAAGCACCACCGGGCTGGCCCCTGCATCATTTTTAATTAAACGGGCAATTAAACTCGATCAAGTCCACTTTGCGAGGGTCTGATTCGATTGCTCTGTCGGAATACACACAATCTCAGCCGTCTACAGGAGAGCCTGCGCTCCCCGCTCTTGAGGCAGCCTTGTGCTTCCGAATCCCCAGAGGGCTCTGCCTCGCTCGTTCCCACACTCCCTCTCCTCCCTCTCCCGTCTCTGACTCAGGCTCTCTCTCCCTCGCCCTCTCTCTCTCTTGGGTGTTTATGGTTTGCTCTGCTGGAAAGTCCTGGCAGTGACCCTTCCACCCTGCGGGAAGAGGAGACCTGGGGGCGGGTGCTCCGGAGGAAGGAGGAGGGGTGACAGGGCGGCCACCCACAAGACAGGAAGGAATGTCCCTCCTCAGCCCTGGGCTTGCTCTCCCTCCTGGGGCTCTGGCTCTCACATTTGCTTATTTCCCTTCAGGGCGTGTGAGTCAGACCGAAGCTCACCTCTGACTGTCCTCCTCTTCTTCCAGCCCCCTTGCTGCCTCGAGGTCCAGCTCAGTCCAACTGAGTGCCTATTTACTCAGCACCTCCCACGTGAAGTGTTTAGGATTCTTTCCCTGGGAGACTTGGCCAGAACAAATTACAGAATCAAAATGTCCGAGTGTTGTCAAGGCTTTTGGGCTGGTTGCCAATCTGCTTTCTACTCCCATGGGTAGGGCACAAGGCCGCTGTTTTTACCACATCCTCACCAGCACTGGGTGTTAGAAGTCACTGTGTTTTAAAAGATGAACGCTTGGGAGACCTGTTCATCTCACAGGTGGTTATCCTCCGAGATGAACAGACTGAGCGCTCCCAGGTCTCGGGCGCAGAGGTGAGGTCTGGCTGAGCAGGGCTCCGGGAGAGAAGGCAGAGGGGTGAAAGAGAAGGCAGGGGAGGCAGAGTGTGGGACAACAGTCGCCCTCATGCTCTGCTAGCTGCGGTGTAGACTGGTCCTTTCTGCTTGTGCACATTGAGCCCGTGCATGCTCAGTGTGGTCGGCAGGATGCTGCCCCGCCCTCAAAGACATCCACTAATCCCCCAAACCTATGAATATGTCACCCCACAGAGCAAAGGGGACTCTGCATATGTGATCAGCTTCAGCCCCTGAGGTGAGGAGACTATCTTGGATTACCCGGGTGGGCCCCATGTCACCACAGGGTCCTTAGAGGAGGTGTGATAGGAGTTAGAGGCAGAGAAAGAGCTGTGACCATGGAAGTGGTTAGAGGGATGCGGCCACCAGCCAAGGGATGCTGGCGCCTCTAGAACCGAGAATGGCAGAAACACATTCTCCCCTGGAGCCTCCAGAAGAAACCAGCCTTGCCCACACCTTGATCTTAGCCCAGGGAGACCCGTTTTGGACTTCCGACCTCCAGAATAAATTTGGGGGTGATAAACTTGCGGCGTGTTAAGCCGCTAAGTTTGAGATACTTTGTTGCAGCAGCTGCAGGAAGCTAAAGCAGCCAGCAGTTCTGCTTCTGTGTATCTATTTGAAGCCAGTCTCTGGAGGCCCCTACCGGGCTGTGGATGAGGGCGCTCCCTGGATCACCGGTTGCGGAGGGGGCCAGAGACAGTTGGTGAGACCCTTGGGGAGCGGTGGGCAAGGGGGAGGCCCTCTGTGGAGCAGGCCACAGGGCTTGGGGACAGGAGACTGCAGGGGGGACCCACAGTGCTGAGCGGGAAAGTAAGGCCACATGAAGGACAAATGAAAAACACAAGCACGTTCTGAGAAGTCGGGACAGTGCGGGTCTCTGGGTTGAGCAGCGCCTGGGAGGGGGCCCCGGGGCTCTGCACGGATGCTGGAACACTTCGTGTTTCAGTCCAGCTGCTGGGTGCCTGGCCGTGTTCAGTTCGTGACAACTCATCAGGCCTGCACTTCTCAGTATGAATATTATCCTTCAATTAAGAGTTTTGTATAATCCATATAAACAAAACAGGGACACACACCTTTCAAGGACGCCTTCAAGTCGTGAAGCCGCCTGTGGTGGGAAGGGTGGGAGTTGGGGGCGGGGATGGAAGAGCGTTCCATCCGGATCGGTGATGCTAACCCACCACCGAGAGCTGAGCAGCCCGAGGTTTCATGTCCAGGAGGAGGAGGAGGGGCCTCGCTGGAGCCCATGTGCAGTTGAGCTGGGAGGCCCATGGGAGCCCCTGGGGAGCAGATCAGAGGTGCGGCCTGCCCTCCCATCCCGGGAACGTTCAGATCTGGCCATGGAAGTTCACACCCCAGGTGGGGAGCTCTGTTCACGGCGCAGTGGTGTGGATGAGGGTGAGACCCCTGTCTCTGCCCTAGGCCACCCTGTCACAGGGAGGGTGACCTGGCCTGAATCGGTGGTCCCAGGAGATCTGAAAGGGTTCCTTTGTCTCCTCAGCATGGACAGAGTGCCAGCAAAGGGCCTGACTCCCTGATTAAGATGCTCATGCTGGGGCCGGCCCCGTGGCCAAGTGGTGAAGTTCGTGCACTCCGCTTCGGCAGGCCAGGGTTTCGCTGGTTCGGATCCCGGGTGGGGACATGGCACTGCTCATCAAGCCACACTGAGGCGGCGTCCCACATGCCACAACTGGAAGGACCCACAGCTAGAATATGCAACTATGTACTGGGGGGACTTGGGGAGAAATAGCAGGGAAAACAAAAAAGATGCTCATGCTGTAATTGGACCCATTGGAGGCCTGGTGTCCAGGCCTGCACACTGATGAGCTGGCCCCAGTCAGCCATGTCCAGATGGTCATCCCCCACCCAGGAGGGCCAGTGAGCTCAGGCTGGGAGCAGCAAGCCCAGCATCCCCCCAGACCCCGGCTGTCCCCCTGCCAAGGCCACCTGCGGACTTGGGAGGTGAAAAGCAAGTTGACTGAAACGTCAGCCTCAGCAAAGCCTCAGGGGCCTTCAGATAAACACAGCAGTGTGTAAAGAATCCACAGGGAGGGGTTCTGGCCTGGAGCGAGGGGCATTTCGGGCCTCACTCTGAGCTGAGTCAGGACCTACCCAACCCCAGGACAAATTAAGGCCATCATCCACCGCATCTCGGTGCCATTTTCGGTCCTGCCACGGTCTTGCAAGGGGAGGTGGCCCTCGACCTTGGAGCTGCATTTGGGGAGGCCATGGGTCCCCTCCCAGAGCACAGGGCTTCATGGAAAAATCGAGCCCAGGAGCTCACAGAGGAAATTCCAGGGTGCGTTTGCTGACGGACGCGTCCTGGAAGGCAGCTGGTTACCTTGGCTGGGTCCCAACACTCTCCCTCTCCCCTCTGCCCTGCCCTGCGCTCCCCAACTTCTCTCCTCCCTCAAACGAAAAAAATATCACAACCCGCAAGAGAGCCCTGAAGGTACAACCAAATCGACTGGAAAGACCCGTACTTTCTCAAGAAAAATGGCAAACCCTTAGAGGGTGAAATCGCCAGGAGCTTTGTGGACGCTCGTCTGTCTCTGGTTAAAGGCAGGCGGTCATGCTCTGGGGGCCACACACACATTTTTTAAGCGACAATCATTTGAGTAGTTACAATGTCCCAGCACTTTCTTTTTATTGAGGCATAGCTTAAATATAACCATGTGCACTGACGCGAAGCACACAGCTCGGTTAGTTATCATTACATGGGTGTCCCCCTGAGACACACAGAGCATTCTCAGGCCTCCCCGGGCCCCCACATCCTCCCTCCTGGTCAGTGCTCCCTCCCCAGCATCAGGAGACCCATTTCTGCCGTGGGTGGTTTTTCTGCTCTGGAACGTCATATCCGTGGAGCCACCCAGCACGCCCCATCCCGTGTTGGCGTCGTTGGCTTGTGACATCCATCCGTGTGTCGGGCCATGGCAGTTGGCTCTTTTCTATCGCTGGACGGAATTCCATTGTGTGAGCGAGCCCCGGTGTGTTTACACGCCCCCTGCAGATGCACATGTTGGTCGTTTCCAGCTTTTGGACACTTTGAATAAAGCTGCCACGAGCCTTCTCGTGAAAGCCCTCTGGTGGCTCAGCTCTTTACCCATGTCACAGTGTCACGATAACTCCTCCACCCAGCACACATACGGTTCTGAACATCCTCACCTCACAGACGGGGAAACCTGGGCTTGACAAGTCCTAGTGCCTTGTCCACAGTCCCAGAGTGAAGAGCAAGGTCGGGACTCCAACCAGATCCACAGGCTTGAGACCCAAGCTCTTAGCAGAAGACATGGCCTTTCAGGGGCAAAGTGGCTGAGGACCCCAGAGCTGTGAAGCTCGGGAGGCTTGTCCGGGCTGAGGGTCCCCCTCCTCCCCCCTGGCAGAGGGGCACCTGGCCTGTTCCCCGCTCCCCCTCCTCTCTGGCCCGCCCAGGACCAGCTGTGAGCTCAGGCCCGAGGGAGCCCCTGACAGCTGTATTAAATGTTCCAGGGAAACGCAGGCTCTGGGGGCTGCAGGGGCAAAGCCCTGCAAATCCTGTGACAAACAGCCCTAATCTGGTGTTTAATGTGGAGCCTGACGTCGACCGCAGCCAGCGAGGGCGCCGGCTTTGGGAAAGACGACCGGTGCCAAGGCTGGGAGCGCGCATCTGGCCCTCGAGAGGCAGTCGGCCCGCTGAGCTCCCAGCTGAGCGTGGCGGAGGCTGGATGGCCTCACGGCGGCCGCGTGGGCCTGGGTGGCTGACCCCCGGGGCTGTGAGCAATAATGAGATAATCTATGTGAAACGCCAGCACAGCCCCAGCGAATGTGAGCTGGCTTATTGTTTCTAATTGTCCAGAATGGGGGCTCATGGTCTGAGCAATCTATCCTCCAGGTCTGTTATCTGAGTTCCTTATCTGAGCCCCTGGGGCCCAGCTCTGTTTCGGAATTCAGAATCTGTTGGATTTCAGAATGTTAAATCATTGCTTATATTGTATCTCATTAGCAGCCCTGTGGGATCCTGGGAGCTGGGTACTGAAACTTGGTGCAGTTTCTGCAGCCGACGATGTGGGATGCGGCTAGGACAGCCCCCTGCTCCACTCTGCTTGGCTCTCCTGCCAAGTGAGCCTGCTGCAAACTGTGTGTGTGGGGGGCACTTTTGTGATCTGGGAACTGGTGATGAGAGGCTGGGACACCTCCCCTCCTGTCCTGTGTGGCCGTGGGCAACATGTCCCCGCCGGGGCCCCGGGGTGGTGCAGTCCTCGTGGCTGTGAGGTGGATGAGTTAGTCTCAGAGATGTACTTGGGGCAGAGCCCCCTGGAGCAGACCCTCTGGAGGTGCCCTCCATACCCGTGGTGTGGTCATCCTTGCTCATACGAATCCTGGTGCTGCTCATTCCTGGCCCCCACCTACTGGGTGCTCACTTAGATGTGGGGGGGCCTCATCGAATGTGCCCCACCACCTGCAAGTTCAGCCGCACACTCTCAGCACTGGGTGTGTGCGTGTGTGCACGTGTGGTGTGAGTGTATATGAGGTCTGAGTGTGTGCGTGGTGTGTGTCTATGATGTGGGCGTGACTGTGTGTGTGTGTTTTGTGAGTGTGTGTGGTGTGGGCGTGACTGTGGATGTGTGTGTTTTGTGAGTGTGTGTGGTGTGGGCGTGACTGTGGATGTGTGTGTTTTGTGAGTGTGTGTGGTGTGGGTGTGACTGTGGATGTGTGTGTTTTGTGAGTGTGTGTGGTGTGGGCGTGACTGTGGATGTGTGTGTTTTGTGAGTGTGTGTGGTGTGGGTGTGACTGTGGATGTGTGTGTTTTGTGAGTGTGTGTGGTGTGGGTGTGACTGTGTGTGTGTGTGTTTTGTGAGTGTGTGTGGTGTGGGCGTGACTGTGGATGTGTGTGTTTTGTGAGTGTGTGTGGTGTGGGCGTGACTGTGGGGGTGTGTGTTTTGTGAGTGTGTGTGGTGTGGGCGTGACTGTGGATGTGTGTGTTTTGTGAGTGTGTGTGGTGTGGGCGTGACTGTGGATGTGTGTGTTTTGTGAGTGTGTGTGGTGTGGGCGTGACTGTGTGTGTTTTGTGAGTGTGTGTGGTGTGGGTGTGACTGTGTGTGTTTTGTGAGTGTGTGTGGTGTGGGCGTGACTGTGGATGTGTGTGTTTTGTGAGTGTGTGTGGTGTGGGCGTGACTGTGTGTGTGTGTTTTGTGAGTGTGTGTGGTGTGGGCGTGACTGTGGATGTGTGTGTTTTGTGAGTGTGTGTGGTGTGGGCGTGACTGTGTGTGTGTGTTTTTGAGTGTGTGTGGTGTGGGTGTGACTGTGGATGTGTGTGTGTTTTGTGAGTGTGTGTGGTGTGGGCGTGACTGTGGATGTGTGTGTTTTGTGAGTGTGTGTGGTGTGGGCGTGACTGTGGATGTGTGTTTTGTGAGTGTGTGTGGTGTGGGTGTGACTGTGGATGTGTGTGTTTTGTGAGTGTGTGTGGTGTGGGTGTGACTGTGTGTGTGTGTGTTTTGTGAATGTGTGTGGTGTGGGTGTGACTGTGGATGTGTGTGTTTTGTGAGTGTGTGTGGTGTGGGTGTGACTGTGTGTGTGTGTGTTTTGTGAATGTGTGTGGTGTGGGCGTGACTGTGGATGTGTGTGTTTTGTGAGTGTGTGTGGTGTGGGCGTGACTGTGGATGTGTGTGTTTTGTGAGTGTGTGTGGTGTGGGCGTGACTGTGGATGTGTGTGTTTTGTGAGTGTGTGTGGTGTGGGCGTGACTGTGGATGTGTGTGTTTTGTGAGTGTGTGTGGTGTGGGTGTGACTGTGTGTGTGTGTGTTTTGTGAATGTGTGTGGTGTGGGTGTGACTGTGGATGTGTGTGTTTTGTGAGTGTGTGTGGTGTGGGCGTGACTGTGTGTGTGTGTGTTTTGTGAGTGTGTGTGGTGTGGGCGTGACTGTGGGGGTGTGTGTTTTGTGAGTGTGTGTGGTGTGGGTGTGACTGTGTGTGTGTGTGTTTTGTGAGTGTGTGTGGTGTGGGCGTGACTGTGGATGTGTGTGTTTTGTGAGTGTGTGTGGTGTGGGCGTGACTGTGTGTGTGTGTGTTTTGTGAGTGTGTGTGATGTGGGCGTGACTGTGGATGTGTGTGTTTTGTGAGTGTGTGTGGTGTGGGCGTGACTGTGTGTGTGTGTTTTGTGAGTGTGTGTGGTGTGGGCGTGACTGTGGATGTGTGTGTTTTGTGAGTGTGTGTGGTGTGGGCGTGACTGTGTGTGTGTGTTTTGTGAGTGTGTGTGGTGTGGGTGTGACTGTGGATGTGTGTGTGTTTTGTGAGTGTGTGTGGTGTGGGCGTGACTGTGGATGTGTGTGTTTTGTGAGTGTGTGTGGTGTGGGCGTGACTGTGGATGTGTGTTTTGTGAGTGTGTGTGGTGTGGGTGTGACTGTGGATGTGTGTGTTTTGTGAGTGTGTGTGGTGTGGGTGTGACTGTGTGTGTGTGTGTTTTGTGAATGTGTGTGGTGTGGGTGTGACTGTGGATGTGTGTGTTTTGTGAGTGTGTGTGGTGTGGGCGTGACTGTGGATGTGTGTGTTTTGTGAGTGTGTGTGGTGTGGGCGTGACTGTGGGGGTGTGTGTTTTGTGAGTGTGTGTGGTGTGGGCGTGACTGTGGATGTGTGTGTTTTGTGAGTGTGTGTGGTGTGGGCGTGACTGTGGATGTGTGTGTTTTGTGAGTGTGTGTGGTGTGGGTGTGACTGTGTGTGTGTGTGTTTTGTGAATGTGTGTGGTGTGGGCGTGACTGTGGATGTGTGTGTTTTGTGAGTGTGTGTGGTGTGGGCGTGACTGTGGGGGTGTGTGTTTTGTGAGTGTGTGTGGTGTGGGCGTGACTGTGGATGTGTGTGTTTTGTGAGTGTGTGTGGTGTGGGCGTGACTGTGGATGTGTGTGTTTTGTGAGTGTGTGTGGTGTGGGTGTGACTGTGGATGTGTGTGTTTTGTGAGTGTGTGTGGTGTGGGCGTGACTGTGGATGTGTGTGTTTTGTGAGTGTGTGTGGTGTGGGTGTGACTGTGGGGGTGTGTGTTTTGTGAGTGTGTGTGGTGTGGGCGTGACTGTGTGTGTGTGTGTTTTGTGAGTGTGTGTGGTGTGGGTGTGACTGTGGATGTGTGTTTTGTGAGTGTGTGTGGTGTGGGCGTGACTGTGGATGTGTGTGTTTTGTGAGTGTGTGTGGTGTGGGCGTGACTGTGGATGTGTGTGTTTTGTGAGTGTGTGTGGTGTGGGCGTGACTGTGTGTGTTTTGTGAGTGTGTGTGGTGTGGGTGTGACTGTGTGTGTTTTGTGAGTGTGTGTGGTGTGGGCGTGACTGTGGATGTGTGTGTTTTGTGAGTGTGTGTGGTGTGGGCGTGACTGTGTGTGTGTGTTTTGTGAGTGTGTGTGGTGTGGGCGTGACTGTGGATGTGTGTGTTTTGTGAGTGTGTGTGGTGTGGGCGTGACTGTGTGTGTGTGTTTTTGAGTGTGTGTGGTGTGGGTGTGACTGTGGATGTGTGTGTGTTTTGTGAGTGTGTGTGGTGTGGGCGTGACTGTGGATGTGTGTGTTTTGTGAGTGTGTGTGGTGTGGGCGTGACTGTGGATGTGTGTTTTGTGAGTGTGTGTGGTGTGGGTGTGACTGTGGATGTGTGTGTTTTGTGAGTGTGTGTGGTGTGGGTGTGACTGTGTGTGTGTGTGTTTTGTGAATGTGTGTGGTGTGGGTGTGACTGTGGATGTGTGTGTTTTGTGAGTGTGTGTGGTGTGGGTGTGACTGTGTGTGTGTGTGTTTTGTGAATGTGTGTGGTGTGGGCGTGACTGTGGATGTGTGTGTTTTGTGAGTGTGTGTGGTGTGGGCGTGACTGTGGATGTGTGTGTTTTGTGAGTGTGTGTGGTGTGGGCGTGACTGTGGATGTGTGTGTTTTGTGAGTGTGTGTGGTGTGGGCGTGACTGTGGGGGTGTGTGTTTTGTGAGTGTGTGTGGTGTGGGTGTGACTGTGTGTGTGTGTGTTTTGTGAATGTGTGTGGTGTGGGTGTGACTGTGGATGTGTGTGTTTTGTGAGTGTGTGTGGTGTGGGCGTGACTGTGGATGTGTGTGTTTTGTGAGTGTGTGTGGTGTGGGCGTGACTGTGGGGGTGTGTGTTTTGTGAGTGTGTGTGGTGTGGGTGTGACTGTGTGTGTTTTGTGAGTGTGTGTGGTGTGGGCGTGACTGTGGGGGTGTGTGTTTTGTGAGTGTGTGTGGTGTGGGCGTGACTGTGGGGGTGTGTGTTTTGTGAGTGTGTGTGGTGTGGGCGTGACTGTGTGTGTGTGTGTTTTGTGAGTGTGTGTGATGTGGGCGTGACTGTGGATGTGTGTGTTTTGTGAGTGTGTGTGGTGTGGGCGTGACTGTGTGTGTGTGTTTTGTGAGTGTGTGTGGTGTGGGCGTGACTGTGGATGTGTGTGTTTTGTGAGTGTGTGTGGTGTGGGCGTGACTGTGTGTGTGTGTTTTGTGAGTGTGTGTGGTGTGGGTGTGACTGTGGATGTGTGTGTGTTTTGTGAGTGTGTGTGGTGTGGGCGTGACTGTGGATGTGTGTGTTTTGTGAGTGTGTGTGGTGTGGGCGTGACTGTGGATGTGTGTTTTGTGAGTGTGTGTGGTGTGGGTGTGACTGTGGATGTGTGTGTTTTGTGAGTGTGTGTGGTGTGGGTGTGACTGTGTGTGTGTGTGTTTTGTGAATGTGTGTGGTGTGGGTGTGACTGTGGATGTGTGTGTTTTGTGAGTGTGTGTGGTGTGGGCGTGACTGTGGATGTGTGTGTTTTGTGAGTGTGTGTGGTGTGGGCGTGACTGTGGGGGTGTGTGTTTTGTGAGTGTGTGTGGTGTGGGCGTGACTGTGGATGTGTGTGTTTTGTGAGTGTGTGTGGTGTGGGCGTGACTGTGGATGTGTGTGTTTTGTGAGTGTGTGTGGTGTGGGTGTGACTGTGTGTGTGTGTGTTTTGTGAATGTGTGTGGTGTGGGCGTGACTGTGGATGTGTGTGTTTTGTGAGTGTGTGTGGTGTGGGCGTGACTGTGGGGGTGTGTGTTTTGTGAGTGTGTGTGGTGTGGGCGTGACTGTGGATGTGTGTGTTTTGTGAGTGTGTGTGGTGTGGGCGTGACTGTGGATGTGTGTGTTTTGTGAGTGTGTGTGGTGTGGGTGTGACTGTGGATGTGTGTGTTTTGTGAGTGTGTGTGGTGTGGGCGTGACTGTGGATGTGTGTGTTTTGTGAGTGTGTGTGGTGTGGGTGTGACTGTGGGGGTGTGTGTTTTGTGAGTGTGTGTGGTGTGGGCGTGACTGTGTGTGTGTGTGTTTTGTGAGTGTGTGTGGTGTGGGTGTGACTGTGGATGTGTGTTTTGTGAGTGTGTGTGGTGTGGGCGTGACTGTGGATGTGTGTGTTTTGTGAGTGTGTGTGGTGTGGGCGTGACTGTGGATGTGTGTGTTTTGTGAGTGTGTGTGGTGTGGGCGTGACTGTGTGTGTTTTGTGAGTGTGTGTGGTGTGGGTGTGACTGTGTGTGTTTTGTGAGTGTGTGTGGTGTGGGCGTGACTGTGGATGTGTGTGTTTTGTGAGTGTGTGTGGTGTGGGCGTGACTGTGTGTGTGTGTTTTGTGAGTGTGTGTGGTGTGGGCGTGACTGTGGATGTGTGTGTTTTGTGAGTGTGTGTGGTGTGGGCGTGACTGTGTGTGTGTGTTTTTGAGTGTGTGTGGTGTGGGTGTGACTGTGGATGTGTGTGTGTTTTGTGAGTGTGTGTGGTGTGGGCGTGACTGTGGATGTGTGTGTTTTGTGAGTGTGTGTGGTGTGGGCGTGACTGTGGATGTGTGTTTTGTGAGTGTGTGTGGTGTGGGTGTGACTGTGGATGTGTGTGTTTTGTGAGTGTGTGTGGTGTGGGTGTGACTGTGTGTGTGTGTGTTTTGTGAATGTGTGTGGTGTGGGTGTGACTGTGGATGTGTGTGTTTTGTGAGTGTGTGTGGTGTGGGTGTGACTGTGTGTGTGTGTGTTTTGTGAATGTGTGTGGTGTGGGCGTGACTGTGGATGTGTGTGTTTTGTGAGTGTGTGTGGTGTGGGCGTGACTGTGGATGTGTGTGTTTTGTGAGTGTGTGTGGTGTGGGCGTGACTGTGGATGTGTGTGTTTTGTGAGTGTGTGTGGTGTGGGCGTGACTGTGGATGTGTGTGTTTTGTGAGTGTGTGTGGTGTGGGTGTGACTGTGTGTGTGTGTGTTTTGTGAATGTGTGTGGTGTGGGTGTGACTGTGGATGTGTGTGTTTTGTGAGTGTGTGTGGTGTGGGCGTGACTGTGTGTGTGTGTGTTTTGTGAGTGTGTGTGGTGTGGGCGTGACTGTGGGGGTGTGTGTTTTGTGAGTGTGTGTGGTGTGGGTGTGACTGTGTGTGTGTGTGTTTTGTGAGTGTGTGTGGTGTGGGCGTGACTGTGGATGTGTGTGTTTTGTGAGTGTGTGTGGTGTGGGCGTGACTGTGTGTGTGTGTGTTTTGTGAGTGTGTGTGATGTGGGCGTGACTGTGGATGTGTGTGTTTTGTGAGTGTGTGTGGTGTGGGCGTGACTGTGTGTGTGTGTTTTGTGAGTGTGTGTGGTGTGGGCGTGACTGTGGATGTGTGTGTTTTGTGAGTGTGTGTGGTGTGGGCGTGACTGTGTGTGTGTGTTTTGTGAGTGTGTGTGGTGTGGGTGTGACTGTGGATGTGTGTGTGTTTTGTGAGTGTGTGTGGTGTGGGCGTGACTGTGGATGTGTGTGTTTTGTGAGTGTGTGTGGTGTGGGCGTGACTGTGGATGTGTGTTTTGTGAGTGTGTGTGGTGTGGGTGTGACTGTGGATGTGTGTGTTTTGTGAGTGTGTGTGGTGTGGGTGTGACTGTGTGTGTGTGTGTTTTGTGAATGTGTGTGGTGTGGGTGTGACTGTGGATGTGTGTGTTTTGTGAGTGTGTGTGGTGTGGGCGTGACTGTGGATGTGTGTGTTTTGTGAGTGTGTGTGGTGTGGGCGTGACTGTGGGGGTGTGTGTTTTGTGAGTGTGTGTGGTGTGGGCGTGACTGTGGATGTGTGTGTTTTGTGAGTGTGTGTGGTGTGGGCGTGACTGTGGATGTGTGTGTTTTGTGAGTGTGTGTGGTGTGGGTGTGACTGTGTGTGTGTGTGTTTTGTGAATGTGTGTGGTGTGGGCGTGACTGTGGATGTGTGTGTTTTGTGAGTGTGTGTGGTGTGGGCGTGACTGTGGGGGTGTGTGTTTTGTGAGTGTGTGTGGTGTGGGCGTGACTGTGGATGTGTGTGTTTTGTGAGTGTGTGTGGTGTGGGCGTGACTGTGGATGTGTGTGTTTTGTGAGTGTGTGTGGTGTGGGTGTGACTGTGGATGTGTGTGTTTTGTGAGTGTGTGTGGTGTGGGCGTGACTGTGGATGTGTGTGTTTTGTGAGTGTGTGTGGTGTGGGTGTGACTGTGGGGGTGTGTGTTTTGTGAGTGTGTGTGGTGTGGGCGTGACTGTGTGTGTGTGTGTTTTGTGAGTGTGTGTGGTGTGGGTGTGACTGTGGATGTGTGTTTTGTGAGTGTGTGTGGTGTGGGCGTGACTGTGGATGTGTGTGTTTTGTGAGTGTGTGTGGTGTGGGCGTGACTGTGGATGTGTGTGTTTTGTGAGTGTGTGTGGTGTGGGCGTGACTGTGTGTGTTTTGTGAGTGTGTGTGGTGTGGGTGTGACTGTGTGTGTTTTGTGAGTGTGTGTGGTGTGGGCGTGACTGTGGATGTGTGTGTTTTGTGAGTGTGTGTGGTGTGGGCGTGACTGTGTGTGTGTGTTTTGTGAGTGTGTGTGGTGTGGGCGTGACTGTGGATGTGTGTGTTTTGTGAGTGTGTGTGGTGTGGGCGTGACTGTGGATGTGTGTGTTTTGTGAGTGTGTGTGGTGTGGGTGTGACTGTGGATGTGTGTGTGTTTTGTGAGTGTGTGTGGTGTGGGCGTGACTGTGGATGTGTGTGTTTTGTGAGTGTGTGTGGTGTGGGCGTGACTGTGGATGTGTGTTTTGTGAGTGTGTGTGGTGTGGGTGTGACTGTGGATGTGTGTGTTTTGTGAGTGTGTGTGGTGTGGGTGTGACTGTGTGTGTGTGTGTTTTGTGAATGTGTGTGGTGTGGGTGTGACTGTGGATGTGTGTGTTTTGTGAGTGTGTGTGGTGTGGGTGTGACTGTGTGTGTGTGTGTTTTGTGAATGTGTGTGGTGTGGGCGTGACTGTGGATGTGTGTGTTTTGTGAGTGTGTGTGGTGTGGGCGTGACTGTGGATGTGTGTGTTTTGTGAGTGTGTGTGGTGTGGGCGTGACTGTGGATGTGTGTGTTTTGTGAGTGTGTGTGGTGTGGGCGTGACTGTGGGGGTGTGTGTTTTGTGAGTGTGTGTGGTGTGGGTGTGACTGTGTGTGTGTGTGTTTTGTGAATGTGTGTGGTGTGGGTGTGACTGTGGATGTGTGTGTTTTGTGAGTGTGTGTGGTGTGGGCGTGACTGTGGATGTGTGTGTTTTGTGAGTGTGTGTGGTGTGGGCGTGACTGTGGGGGTGTGTGTTTTGTGAGTGTGTGTGGTGTGGGTGTGACTGTGTGTGTTTTGTGAGTGTGTGTGGTGTGGGCGTGACTGTGGGGGTGTGTGTTTTGTGAGTGTGTGTGGTGTGGGCGTGACTGTGGGGGTGTGTGTTTTGTGAGTGTGTGTGGTGTGGGCGTGACTGTGTGTGTGTGTGTTTTGTGAGTGTGTGTGATGTGGGCGTGACTGTGGATGTGTGTGTTTTGTGAGTGTGTGTGGTGTGGGCGTGACTGTGTGTGTGTGTTTTGTGAGTGTGTGTGGTGTGGGCGTGACTGTGGATGTGTGTGTTTTGTGAGTGTGTGTGGTGTGGGCGTGACTGTGTGTGTGTGTTTTGTGAGTGTGTGTGGTGTGGGTGTGACTGTGGATGTGTGTGTGTTTTGTGAGTGTGTGTGGTGTGGGCGTGACTGTGGATGTGTGTGTTTTGTGAGTGTGTGTGGTGTGGGCGTGACTGTGGATGTGTGTTTTGTGAGTGTGTGTGGTGTGGGTGTGACTGTGGATGTGTGTGTTTTGTGAGTGTGTGTGGTGTGGGTGTGACTGTGTGTGTGTGTGTTTTGTGAATGTGTGTGGTGTGGGTGTGACTGTGGATGTGTGTGTTTTGTGAGTGTGTGTGGTGTGGGCGTGACTGTGGATGTGTGTGTTTTGTGAGTGTGTGTGGTGTGGGCGTGACTGTGGGGGTGTGTGTTTTGTGAGTGTGTGTGGTGTGGGCGTGACTGTGGATGTGTGTGTTTTGTGAGTGTGTGTGGTGTGGGCGTGACTGTGGATGTGTGTGTTTTGTGAGTGTGTGTGGTGTGGGTGTGACTGTGTGTGTGTGTGTTTTGTGAATGTGTGTGGTGTGGGCGTGACTGTGGATGTGTGTTTTGTGAGTGTGTGTGGTGTGGGCGTGACTGTGGGGGTGTGTGTTTTGTGAGTGTGTGTGGTGTGGGCGTGACTGTGGATGTGTGTGTTTTGTGAGTGTGTGTGGTGTGGGTGTGACTGTGGATGTGTGTGTTTTGTGAGTGTGTGTGGTGTGGGCGTGACTGTGGATGTGTGTGTTTTGTGAGTGTGTGTGGTGTGGGTGTGACTGTGGGGGTGTGTGTTTTGTGAGTGTGTGTGGTGTGGGCGTGACTGTGTGTGTGTGTGTTTTGTGAGTGTGTGTGGTGTGGGTGTGACTGTGGATGTGTGTTTTGTGAGTGTGTGTGGTGTGGGCGTGACTGTGTGTGTGTGTGTTTTGTGAGTGTGTGTGGTGTGGGCGTGACTGTGGATGTGTGTGTTTTGTGAGTGTGTGTGGTGTGGGTGTGACTGTGGGGGTGTGTGTTTTGTGAGTGTGTGTGGTGTGGGCGTGACTGTGTGTGTGTGTGTTTTGTGAGTGTGTGTGGTGTGGGCGTGACTGTGTGTGTGTGTGTTTTGTGAGTGTGTGTGGTGTGGGCGTGACTGTGGGGGTGTGTGTTTTGTGAGTGTGTGTGGTGTGGGTGTGACTGTGTGTGTGTGTGTTTTGTGAGTGTGTGTGGTGTGGGTGTGACTGTGGATGTGTGTTTTGTGAGTGTGTGTGGTGTGGGCGTGACTGTGGATGTGTGTGTTTTGTGAGTGTGTGTGGTGTGGGCGTGACTGTGGATGTGTGTGTTTTGTGAGTGTGTGTGGTGTGGGTGTGACTGTGGGGGTGTGTGGTGAGACTGCACAGTAAGTGGCAGCCCTGACTCAGACTCGGGTCTGCCCAGCTCCCAGGGCTGCTCGTAACCCCTGTGAGTTCCGGTCATCAATTGCTGTGTGACAAACCACCCCAACTTAGTGGATTAAAACAACACTGTTTGTTTGTCTTTGCTCATGAGTCTGCAAGTTGGGCAGGGCTGTGTGGGGACAGCCGGGGCGGCTCGGAAGCTGGAGGTGAGCAGACGGGTGGGTGCTGGAGTCACCTGAAGGCTCGTCCCCTCCCGGCTCTGGCGGGGGATGCTGGCTGTCAGCGGGGACCTCCGTGGGGCTTTGTCGGCTGGACAGTCAGTGCTCAGTCTCCCCTGTGGCTGCCTGCGCTTCCCCCAGCCTGCAGGCCACCTTCGAGGTGTACAAGGTGGAAGTGAATGGTGTTTTTATGGCTTATGCTTGGTGGTCATTTCCACCATACTTTCCTGGTATAGACAAAGTTCCCCCACATTCAAGAGGAGGGGACACAGAACCCGCCACTGGGTGGGTCAACGTCACATCCACAAGAAGAGCGTGTGGCATGGAGCAAGTTGTGGCGGCTGTCGCTGGAAGACACAGCCCGCCACAGGAGCTCTGCTGCCTGCCTCAGACGGCCTCCTGGCTCCCCTGGGAGACTGTCAGGTCCCCTGAGTCTTAACGTCTCTCCTGCTGAGGCGCCGACCGCCATTTGCTGCCCAAGAACCGGTGGTCGTTGCTAGCCTCAGGACATTTAGGCTACAGAGACTTAGTGGCCGCCTTATTAGCGGTAATCCTCAAAAAATATTTTAAATATAATTTTATAATATATTGATTTGTAAACATGGATATTAATTTCATATAATTATATTTTATTACTTATTTAGAATAAAATTTTCATATCTATGTTATATATTTATTTTTATCTTAAAAATATTTTATAAAATTATATTTTTATTTATAATTTTCTATAATAGTTTTAATATTTTGTATAGAACAACTTGTATATCATAAATATAATCCTATTTATAAATGTAAACTATATCTATTTGTATATAAACATTTTGTAGTAATTATAAAACTTACCACTTTAGTTAGTAATATAGCGCCTCTAGTAAAGACGAGAGACTGTAATCCTATTGGGAACGTCTGTCTACGTGGTGGCTTTTCAGTGAGAACTCCACCTCTTCCAAGAGGGAGCATTTGCTGGGGATACTTTTGGGGGATATTTCAGCACAAACGGGAAGAGTTACTGGCAGCGAAAAAGGAGCAGTTGGAAGATGTGACAGCCAGTCACCCGGCCAATGAGTTATTCCAGGTTAGAACGGTTAAGAGAGAAAACAACTTTACACAGGCTCATGGATTGCCTAAAGGCAAAGGAGCATACTATCCACCTTCATTTTCTAAAAAAGCCGTGGGCGTCAGAGCTGGAAGGAAGCCTGGGCACCAGGTAATCCTGCGCATCCTAAACTGGGGCGTGCGCACCCCCAGGTAGACAGGGTGGGCAGAGAGCTACAGCGGAAACACACCAAGCTTTGATTTTTCCGAGACGCCAAGTAATCCAAAACATTTTCAATATTCAAACAAACATGGGTATGTTTTGGAGTAGAATGTAAAATCTCCATGTATTTTTAGGATAAAACAGAAGACTTCAAAGAAATTCCATACTGGCAGCAGCCTGGCTGGAGCGAGGACCACAGATGCCTCCCGTCCAGCCCTCTGAGGTCCGAGCCTACTCTCTCTGCGCTGGGGGGCGTTTGGGGGCCGTGCCGAGAAGCGGGGTGCCAGCTGGCCGCTCCGACTGCGAGCTCTCGCCAACGCTCACTCCTCGGGCAAGAAGTGCTGAGAAAAGAGAGAGAGGAAGAAGATGACGGGAGGAGGTTGTTGCAAGTCAGTCTCCTCCAGCAGTTGGAGCTGCTGCCTCAGCCCCCGCAGCGTGCAGCCTCAGACTAGAAACAGGGCCGGTTGGAATCATGGTGTCTCGTGCGTGTTAAAGACCCTGGCTTTCAAAAAAGACGAATGCAAAGCATCTCACTCATTATTTCTATTGATTACATAAAGAAATAATATTTTGGGTATATTGGTCAAATAAACACATTTGTTTCTTTTTACTTTTTTAATGTGTCTATTACAAACTGAAAATTATTCATGTGGCTCGCATTGTATTTTTATGGGATGCATTGGGCTAAAGTATAAAGTGACTGCTAATGTGATAGACCACGGAAGCCTGTCCTTCCCATAACGTCTTGGGTGACTAATTTTGGGCAAAACAGGCTGCTGAAAACACTGCTTTAGGAAAAGTTTTTCTCTTTACTGACCACCAAAGAAACACTGGCCCTTCCCGCCTCCACCCTTCGGTTGACCCCGTTCTGCTGGGAATTCCCACTTCTCTTGACGGTTCCAAGCCAGCCCACCCTACAACACACAGCTCCAACCTCTACTGGGGAGAGCATTCTCCATGCCGCATCCTCCACCCAGATCCACAGATAATCTCTGCTTCTTGAAAGTCTTAACAAGCTCACTCTGTCAATAATTAACATGATAAATGGATGCTTCAGTCCCCAGTACTCTTTATTCTCTTAAGTAGTTAAAAGCAGCAGTGACAGGGCTGTTTGTTGTTTCTTCGGGATGTTGCTCGCAGCCTCTCCTCGTTCAGGGGAGGATGAGAGGGTGAGGCACTCGCTCAGGCTGGCACTGGAAGTTGGCGGGAAGGCCAGAAGCCCCGTTGTGCCAAACTTCTTCCCAGCTCTCAGTTCCTTCAGCTGCATAGGGCTGCATGTCCCCATTCTTTCCCACAGTCCAACGTCCCATAGCAGAAACTACTATAGAAACACCAAAGGCCCCACCGATGCCTTTCTCCAGCTACAAAGGCCTGGATGAGCCAGATTCGTGCTTAGCCTTTCATGAAGCCAAGGGTGTGAAGTGACTCCATTCTGGTCAATAAGCCAGAAGAAAGTCAACAGAGAGTTTCAGGGAAGAGTTTTCTTCCTTGGTAAAGAAAAGGAAGTCATGTGAAGGATCATGTGGAGAGATTCTTGTTTTTACTGCCCTGGCTCTGCTCTTCTTCCTGCCATTGAATGTGGTTGAGGTGACCGGCGTCACAGCAGCTGTCTTGGGACCATGAAGTGGTACCCTAAGGGAGAAAAGTTGAGGATGGCGGAGCAGAAAGATGGAAAGAATCATATGAACGATGACTTGATTGTGTTGCCAAGCCAATCCCATGGCTACCTACTTAGGGACTTATTAAAATATGATACAGCTTCGTGTTTCTATCGTTTAAACCATCCTTAGCTGAGCATTCTGTTCCTTGCACCAGAATGCCTCCCAATTCGTATGCTCCCCACATTATCCCACAGAGAAAGAACTCACTCAACAACTAAAATATGCAGTGTAAATTAACCCTACCACGAAACCAGAAATGGGTGTTCTCGCCTTCACAAAGTGTTGACCAACCTCACTTGAACAGTCTCAGCAGCTAGGGCCAGGCCTGGTGGCAGGTGATCAGCAATGTCTCATTTAAGTGTCCTGACAACTCTGTGAGCAGGCGCTCTTACCACCTCTCCTTTACAGAGGAGAAAACTGTGGCTTGAGAGGGTGACGTCATGTGTCCGGAGTCACGGGGCCGGGACTGAGCCGTGGGAACTCAAGTCTGAGCCCAGCTCTCATGCGCACTTGACCTGAGCTGCGTGTGTGTCTTTCGTTTGTAACGAGGCCGCCACATACCCCAAGCCTAGCTCCTCTCCAAGTAATTCCAATGAAACTGTGAAAAAAAAATAAAGAAAACAGAGAGAAGACCTGAAGTGCCATTTCTCAAAAGACACGTCTCTTCCGCTCTCCCAGGCGGGCTACCTACTGTTCATTCGTCAGCTGTTGTAAGCTTTTCTCTCCTTCAGGTAGGCAGTTTCTAAATGGACAAATCACGTTCTTGATCTGAAAATAACACATGAAAGACACAAAAAAGAAAAAATATCCACCAGGTTCATAATCTCTCCCTTGTGAACAATAAACAAAGGAGGCAAGAAGGTCACAGTAAAGACCGGCCGACCAACCTCCCAACATAAAACGCACTCATCAGAAAAGGCGAAAAGTGTTCGTGGAAAGGAGCTTCGTTCTGCTGGAACTTAGCTTTAAATGAATCTGCTCAAATTGGGTCTGGCCTGGGATAAGCTTGTGGAAGAAATCAGTGTTCTTCAGAGAGAGGAGGTGAATTTGTTCCTCCAGAAAATAACCTAATCTTACAAGCATCTTTCGCAGTGTGTGGTCTCTGTAGAGAAACAGATGAATGAAAGGGAATCTTTTCAGCCAGTGTTTCAGCATTTTCTTCTGTTGTTGGTACAATCAGATGTCGCGAGAACTACCTTCTCCAACATCCTCGGTTCCAAGCAGAATCACGGATGAATTTCTTTTAAACACTCAAAAAAAAAAAAAAAAAAGAGCCACAGACATAAAATATTAGAAATAGTTTGATTTCTCTGTGTTGTGGACTGAGCATAACTTGATTCCAGACAGACTTGATGACAATAATACTATTTTTAAGTGCTGACTATACGCCAAGCATTGTGAAAAGTGCTGCACGTGCATTAGCTCGTTACAGCCTTGCAGAAATCTTGCACGCTGGTTCCAATACTCTCCTCATTTTACAGATGAAGAAACTAAAGTTTAAACCCCTTCTCTGAGATCACGCAGCCGGTATGGGAAGAACTCAAATGGAATTTTAGGTCTGTGTGATTCCCCAGCCCTTTTCCCAAACTGCTAGTCTATTCCAAAATGAGGCGTCTCTCTTGGGGTTCCTACAGGAGCAGACCCTGAGACAAGGACTTAGATGCCTTCATTTCTCATGGATATGTACGTAGGAAGAGAATTGTTAGGCTACAAGGTAGCTATATATTTAGTTTTGTGGAAAATGACGCGCAGTTAACCAAAACAGTGGCACCATGGACCCTGGTAGTGCAGACAGGTCCAGTGGCCCCAGTTGATACCATCAGTCTTTTTGGATTTTAGTCATTCTGATGAGTGTAGTGTTATCTCAGTATTTGCATTTTCCTAATGAAATGTGATGTTTAGCACTTTTTCATATGCTTTTTGACCATTTCCATCTTTTGTGAATTGCCTCTTTCAGGCTTTTGCTTATTTTTTAGTTGACTATTTTTTCTTTTTCTTATTGATTTGTAGAAGTTCTTTATACGTTCTGGATATAAGTCCTTTCTCAGAATGTGCATGGCAAATATCTCCTCCCATTTGTGACTTCCTATTTTACTTTTTAATGGTTATCTTTTGATGAACAGAAGTGTTTAATTTTGACAAAGTCCAATTTACCAGTTTCCTTTTTGGTTAGTGCTTTTTGCATCCTGCTTAAGAAATCTTTGCCAGTCCATTGATTTTTAAAGCAAAGGTGCCGAAACGCCTGGCCTTTTCCTTGAGAGTGTGAGTGCGGTCGGCATTCGCGAAGAATAGAATAGCTTGCTTATTCGCTGGCCCCAGTGCTCACCATGGATTCTCACTTGCAGTGTCCTCAGAGGGAGCCCTCCTGGGATGAGGCCTTGGGGAAGAGGCGTAGCTTCTGGGTTTTGGATGAGTGGGTGAGATTCCCACATCGGCTGGAAAGTACATCCATTTGGATGAAAATTCTTTTGAGGAGAGGTTTTGCTTCATTTTCAGATACAAAAGTGGAAAGTAGTTAGGTTTCACTGGAAAAGTATGTCTTTGAGCTACTGGACTTTTCAGACACTGTGTCTCTGTTTGTAAAATAAACAGTGAAAAGACGAAAGGGGAGAATGAATTTTAATGTGCTCCTTTGCCGGGAGGGGGCCGCTGGCATTCTTTGTATTTCATTGCTATGCAAAAATGAGAGAAGGAAACCCAAAGCCACCCGTCTTGTGAAAACAGGGCCATGTTTAGACGGCAGCCCTCCCAAGGTTATCCCAGCGACAGCTTTTTTAAGGAGAAGAAAAGTTTGCTATGTAAGAACCCAGAGTTTTCTAACCATAGAGCTGGGGTTGGTGGAAGAAGGGTCTATGCCTCCTTCTCAGTGACGCACCCTCAGGCTTCAAAAGAGAAAAGGAAAGGAGGAAAGAAACTTTGCAGAAAGCCCAGAGGCCATTTATTGTCTTCCTCCCCGCTCTCCCTCCTTGTTTTCCTCTTGTTTTGCTCTCTCCACCTGTTCCATCCTCACTGAGTAACGTCCTTTGGCCTCTGGCCTCAGTTTCCTCATCTTTACAATGGGGATGATAATGCTGTCATCTCACAGGGTTGCTGGAGGAATGGCCGAGTTGGTCCATGAAGGCTGAGAGCCGTGCCCAGCACAGAGTGGCGTCCAAGAAATGCCAGTTGTCATTGTCACCATTAATGTTGTATCTTCAACTCAAGAACGGGTGAACTCTATTTTGTTACACCTTTTTTGGGGGCACCTTTTCAAATTACACGCTATAGAGATTTGATTTGTCACAAGAAAATTAACTCTTTATCTTGGAGTTTTGTGACTAATCCTGAGGCTGACGTTTGACTTGACATTTTCCTATTTGATTCTTGGAACTACTTTTCATCTATAGAAATGAACCACAGCCACCTGCTTATGACTCTTTCCAGCAGTCAAACTGTCTTCCAAGAAACACCAACATCCAAAAGCAGGAAAAGTGTTGAGAAGTGGCCAGTGAGTAGGTGCCGACACCAGACAGACCGAGGCCTGAGTAGGATTCCCTTTTAAGAATGTAAACAAATGAGAAAAACGTTGTCTCTTTTCAGTTCCGTTTTGTGAAATGCTATATATAAAATAGAGGTAGGAAAGAAAGGAAGAATCTGGCTAAAGCATTTTTGTAGGACATTTTGTATCAATGGCCTGATTATAAATATTAATATCTTCAGTTTATGGATGAAGAAACGACTGAGAGAAGTTACAGGACTTACTGAAGAACCCACAGCCATTTAAGGATGGCCTGGTGGGAAGTTGCCAACATATCTTGTGATTTACCTAAGTAAATCTAGAAACCAGATCTTTTGGTATGTAAGGTCTTCTGACCTTCTAGAAACTTCCAGGATGAGATGTGATCAGAGTGCAAGGCTTGCTCCTCTTCTGGGAGTTTCAGGACCCTCCTTGGACTGGGGAGGGTCCACAGATCAGAGCTGGGATTACGTAATCTCTCTGCCTGGGCCCCACTGCCGGTTCTTCTTCTTTGGGTAATGCATCCTGAGCCTTCTTCCCCAGTTTCCTTCCTTGCAGTTGAGTCAGGCTGTCCTCACTCCTCACGTTCCTGGGTCAGCCACTTCCCCAAGACCTATCAATAACCAGTGTTCAGCCCCGTGAAAGCACGTGTCATCTCAGGGATGCACACATGACCCATGGTCATCAACAAGGCTGGCTACAGCATTTTGGCTGGAGGTATTGGGGATGTCACCAACACAGAAGAGCTGGGCCACAAGGTGGCAAAAGTGAAAGGCCGAGCCTTGATGACATTGTGTGAGCCCCTGTCGCTGAAGGAGTCCAGGCCAGTACTGGGTTTGACCTGGATAGTTTAGCCGAGGCTAGAAAGAACACCACGCAGAACTTCCTGTCACCATCTATCCTGCAATAACAAAGTTCTTAAAATGAAATTTAAAGTGCAGGGAATGCCACGCTTTAGAGAAAACCCAGGCAACGTACGGGACCATCCCAAGAGGTCAGCGATGACAGTGGGGCAGCGGTGGACTCTGCCTGGGTCTGGCTCTCCACCTCCTGGGTTAGGATCAAGTCACTTTGCTGACGTCGTTTCTTCAGCTGTGAAACGGAGACCACAGCACCCCCTAGAAGGGTCATTTCGAAGATTGGATGAGAAAATGCTTGGAAGGTTCATGGCTCAGAGAGCTGAAGAAGTATTTGCGGGGAAGAGATGACTTAGGGGCCGATCAGCCAGATGAATCCTATTACTACTAGTAAATAATAGCAATAAGAACGACTGCCACCAGTTGCTGAATGCTCACTGCTTCAGTCAGCTCTTACTGCGTAACAAGCAATCCCAAAACACAGCAGCTGAAAGCACCATTTTCTTGGCTCGTGATTCTCCGGCAGTTAGGGCCCGGCTCCGCTGGGTGTTTCTGCTGGGCCCGGCTGGGCTCATTCAGGCATCGGTGGCTGTCTGCTGGGTCAGCACAGGGCTGGCTGGTCTGTGCTGGGGCGAGCTCAGCGTGGCGGCCCTGGCGGCCTGTGTGGTCCCTCATCCTTCCGCAAGCTGCCTGGGCTGATCTGCATGTGTGTGCCAGGCTCCACAGGGACGCTGCGAGAGCTCTCGAGGCCTGGATTCAAAACTGTTGCACCACAACTCCTGCTACACTCTATGGGCCAAAGCAAGTGACATATCAGCCCACGTTCAGGGGGTGGGGACACAGACTTTTCTTTGAGGCGGGGGTGGCAACATCTCATGTCTGAGGCCATGAAGACCCTGGGCCACTTTTGTCCGTCTGTCACACTTACCTTGGTTCACACGCTGTTCTAAGTGCTTAAGACACGTGTCCTCCTTCGGTCATCCTCTTGGGCAGCTGTGTTGCTGATGCTGTTGTCTCTATCAGCCCCAGGTGTTTGGGCGTGTGGCTGTGAGGGCTCAGCGTGTTCTCAGGTGAGCATGGGGAAGAGGGACCGACACCCGAGCTCTGTTTACGTAGCTGAGTCCTGCGTGCCTCCAGCCCACTGTGTCCTGTGAATGACAGGACAGGTACGGGCAGCAGCCACGATTGGCTGAGGGCTGGCTGGGAAGCCTCACAACAAAGTTGCCCGTGCCGGGACCACGGTTGTCTCCATTTTCCAGAAGAGGAGACCGAGGCACAGAGAGGTAAGTGCTTTGTCCAGGGCACACATCTAGAAAGAGAGGAGACGAGACCACCTGTGCTGGACGTCTTCTATTCTCCCGCCTTCCCCACCTGCTCTCTGCCCCAGGAGCCTGACTTCTACACGCTGCATCAATGGCCTCCTTACTCTCCGGCTCCTGCTTCGGTTTGGCCAACAGGAGGCATGGCAGGGCCCAGAGGGCAGGAGGAGACAGTTCGGAGGATTTGTTCCCTCAGCACTCTTCCCGCCAAGCCCCTCCAGCGGAGGCTGCGGCCCCAGGCAGGTGACCCTGAGTCTGCGGCTGCCTCCTCTGCACTCTGGCGCCTGTTCCTCCTCCTCTCTCTGCAGCCCTGCAGGAGGCACCACCCCTGTCTCACTACTTGGGGCTTCTGCGCGATCCCTCGTTGTTGGTTTCCTTAAATTCTGCCTACACCTTTGGCAGTCCCTTTGTTAAACTTTCCTCAAATTCCCTCCTCCTTTTTTTTTTGTTGAGGAAGATTAACCCTGAGCTAACATCTGCTGCCAATCCTCCTCTTTTTGCTGAGGAAGACTGGCCCTGAGCTAACATTCGTGCCCGTCTTCCTCTACTTTATATGTGGAACGCCTGCCACAGCATGGCTTGCCAAGTGGTACCATGTCCACACCCGGGATCCGAACCAGCGAACCCCGGGCTGCCAAAGCGGAATGTGCACACTTAACAGCTGTGTCACTGAGCTGGCCCCTCAAATTCCCTCCGTTTATGTACCATCTGAATCTTGATGGGACCCCGAGTGAAACATGAGCTGACTCAGCACTCTCTGTTTAACATTTATTGAAAAGGGGAAAAGACTAGAATACTAATGACTAAAGGGCTAGGTGATACCCAAAGCTGAACTCCTTGAATGATGAAATCAAAAGTCCGAGATGAAAATGAGAAGAACGAGGTCATCTCCATGCTGGCCGCAGGCAGGAGGGTCTGCTTCTCTCTGGACGGACACCGAGCATTGAAAGCTGTTTCTGTGTTTTTTCCAAAAAGCTTGGATAGCATTTTAATTAACTTGCCTGGAAATTAACATACTCCCCTTTTTCCGGAGCCAGACTCCAGAAAAAAGAATATCCTATTGTAGGGAAATGCTTCCACAAATCAGGGCGAATGTGGCACTGGAGACAGAGGAGAGAGGGACATACTCATATATAGGTGTTTTATATTCTGCTCTTGTGCAAAACTTTAAATATATATTTGCAAGAGGCATTTTCCAGACCGGCAGCCAACAAATCCTGAGGACATTCTGAGTGAGGTTGTTCCTCTGTCTCCAAGAGATATGTCACAGCCGGCACACCTGTTTGTGCTGGGTTGTAGGCAGAGGAGAGAAAAGTCAGATCAGACTCGGAGTCCGGTCAAGCTCTGCCATCCACTGACTGTGTGACCTGGGCCATGATATTTCACCTCTCTGAGCCTCGGTTCCCTCATCTGTCAGCTAAACCAACGTTCAAAGGGGAGGCAGGCAAGGAGGGAAAGCTCCCAAAGCCCTCAGGCCCCCTCTCCAGAGTCCAGCCACAATCTTTTCCACTGGGTGGTCCCTGGCTGGATTGCAGCAGCGAAGGGGACCCTCAAATTCTCAGACCTGCGCTTTGCCCCGAAGCAGTTGGAACAGCTAATGGGCTGCCCGCGGGACTGTGTCTTCTTATGGGCACGTCAGGAAGTCTGATTTGCAGCAGGACTGAGAGGACGTCTCATGGAAGAATGCGTTCAAACCCGACTCTATCTCTTGTTGGCTAGGTGCCAACTCTGGGGAGCCGCCCTCACTTCTCTGATGCTGCCTTTCCTGGATGGTGGAACAGGATGAGAACGGTTCTCTTAGAAGAGTGCTGGGAGGGCTCGATGAGATGCCGCACACACAGAGCCCTCAGCCGCTGCCTAGCACGCAGTGAGTGCTCAAAGCACGGCAGCAGAAGCCGAGCAAAAGAGAGAAATATGGACTTGCAGAGCCACCAACTACTGACGGGCGCCTGCCTGCTGGGCTGTCCACCGCACTAACGGGCAGCAGAGGGAGGAGTGAGGCAAACAGTCTCTGCATCTGGGGGAAGAAAGGCATTTTATCAGCGACACAAATAACTGAAGAATTACAATTTTTAATAAGGTAAGAAGGAAACAAATGAGAAGCAGGAGAATCAAGGACAGGCTCCTAATTTAGAGAGGGCATAATCGAGACAGGCAGTGGCGTATAAGCTGGAGATGGTGCTGGCCAAGGTGATGGCAGCCGTCGCGCAGATAACCCCCCAGTGTCAGTGCCCAACACAATAGGTGTCTATTTCTTGCCCGTGTGACACTCCATTGTGGATTTCCCAGGCATCTTCCCACGCGGTGGTTCAGGAACCCAGGCTCCCTTGCTCTTGGGCTCAGCCGCAATGATAATAAAGAGGTCAGCAGGTTTGCAGAATACAAGATCCATCTACAAAAGTCAGTTGTGCTTTTATACACTAGCAATGAACAGTCTGAAAATGAAGTTAATAAAATAGTTGCACTGACAATAGCATCACAAAGAATAAAATACTTATGAATAAGTTAACTGAGGAACCACAAAACTTCTACCATGAAAACTAGAAAACATTGTTGAACGATATTAGTGAAGACCTAAATAAGTGGAAAGAGCCTATGTCTCTACCCTGGACATAGAGAAATAAGGTACACGTATGAAAATGCTTCCTAGCTCATAGGATAGCTTGGGGGTATTCAGCGATGCATTGTGTATGGCCACATGTATACAAAGACTATGTATGAAAAGTACTTTTCAGATCATCGGACAGCTGCGGGGGGAGTCAGTGATAAAATGTATATCTGGACCTATGGAAATAATATTTATGTAGGAAAGCTTCTTCCTACATCCCAGGAGAGCTGGGGGTTCAGGATACGATGTAAATATGAACATATGTGTACGATGTTTTTCTATGGAAACTTCTCGCTAGATCTTAGGAGAGCTGGGTCTCCAGCGACTCAATGTACCTGATGCTACATATGTAGACGATATACGCATATGAACACTGTTGCCTGATTCAAGGGCCAGCTGGGCGGTCAGTGATACAAGTGCATCTGGACACGCCCACACGATATGCGTGCACAGAGAGCGTGTGCACAGTATAACTGAAGCATGACAGTTCCTTTCCAGTGCAAGCTTGCCCCCGAATTTCTGATTGTTTTAATAGTAATTGACATTGATTGAGGGCTGACTATGTGTTAGTTACTCTTCTAAGCTTTTTACCTCTGTTATCTTGTTTATTCTTTCCCAGAAACCTTTGCAGTTGCTCTTGCAGCACTCAAAGGCTCAGAGAAGATAGGTCACTTGCCCAAGGTCACACAGCTAGTTATTGGCAGAACTGAGACTTGAACAAAGTCTGTCTGACTTGCAAGCTCCTGGCTCCAGCTGAAAGGACAGAATTGTTGTCGCTGTGTGCCGTGCTCCCTGCTTGAGTTCCAGAGGAAGGGGAAAGTGCTGGCCGCCTCTGCCACATCTGTGGGACATGGAGCCTTCACCCCCACCCCCCGCCCAACTATGGTCACTCGTGAAGTATTGCCCTGGGCCCACAGGGCTCTGACCGTGAAGGTGAGAGTGGCACCAGGCTGGCCCCCGCCTACCTGGTGAAGCTCTGGAGCAGCCTGAAGGACGATGTCCTGGGGTGGCCATCAAGGCCTGTGGCTCTTCCTCAGGGCGCGTGATGCCTGGGAAATGCTTGCTGTGAGCTTCCCCAGAGATCGCCACCTTCACAGAGCCCTCTGTGCAGGCGGGCGTGTTCGAACAAAACAGAAAACGAGAACCAAACTCCGAAGAACTCAGGCCCAGGGGGCTGCAGTCTGTGCCCTCGTCCCGATTTGCCTTCCTGTGAGTTAAGCTCAGGGAAAGCCAGTCCTGACAGCTGTCCTGGGGGTCCTGATAGAGCGGCAGGAAGGCGGCACCACGCTGCTGGGCGCCCCCTCCCGGTCGGTGGTCACAGCCCTGTGAGCGCTGCTGTGGGGGCAGAGGTGCCCGCCTGTGAATCTGGCGCTGCCTCCGGATGGTTGAGCAGCCTGGCAAACCTCGCTTCTACGACCTGAGCACCCTCACCTGTGACACGGGGCTAATCGCCATCTTAACACTGTGACACAGCCGTTGTGAGCATTGAGTGAAATCTAGAGGGTTCCAAGAGGTTGGCACATGGTGGACAACTGCTTAATGAATACTTTTCCTTCTAAATGGTTAATAAATCTGCAAGAATAAATATAGATGACCTTGGGCAAGGGTGCTGGCCTCTCTGTGCCCCACACCACACAGGGTTCCCCTCTTTGTGTTCTAGAACACACACTCTGCACGCTGGGACTCATCTTTGTTGTCCTCGGGAATGCACCCTTTCTAAGCTCTAGAGGGCAATCGTCTTTATGTTCTAGAATGGTGATTCTCAGACTGTGTTCTTCCTATGCAGACTTGGGGTTCTGCGGCAGGGACCTGGGGTCATCTCAGAGAGCATGGGGCTGTGGGCCTGTGGGCTGAAGGTTTCTCACCCCGCCGGGGCGGCTCTGGTTGGCAGATCTGTTTCACATGCTGGGAGAGATTTTATTGGATGAAAATGACCCGTTCTGGGTTATGGACTGAAGCTGCAGGGTTAACATGTTCTCTGAGCGCCAAGACACCGAAGTTGGAAAATCAGCAAGTTGCAGGGTTTCGGTTACTCTCAGAAGGAGTGAAAGAGGGGCGGTAAGCAGGGGGTCGGCTGAGCCGTGTCCGGGGGGTGTCACAGGGCAGTCTTTGCATTTACCTCTTGGTGCCACCAAGTATCCACTTACAGGGTTAGTTCTTGGAGGCAGGGTGGAGAAAACCTTTGCTGGGTGCTCACGGGTCCCTCACAGCTCTCAAACACGTGAGAGCAAGGCTCAGCTCAGAGTCATCAGAAGGCAATTGTAGCTAACTTGGTTTTTTTGTATTTATATTAGCTTATTTTTATAGGAAAATGATACTAGTGTTTCATTTGTGGCAGGGGTGTGGTATTTCCTCTTAAAATAGTTAAGCAAAAAGTGAGTCGATTTAGAGAAAACATCAAGTTGACTCAGGCAAAAATCACCGATGGATGCTGCCGGCAGGAGTGAGTTTGTTGGGAAGGGCCTCGGCCCTGCTCAGTGGATGCCCCGGGGGTCACTTCTTAATTACAAAGGAAAGAACAGGTGCTCATACAGAGGAGAGTCCTGGGGGCCCCCACCTTGGCCAAGTGACCAAAATCACAGCACCATTCATGGGATAGATGACACCATGGGCCCCTGGAAGGATGCCCCAAGAAGGACACAACGTCACTTCTGGAGTGTTCCTGCCCAAAATGCACAGCCTGAGTCTGAGGATGAGGAAACATCAGACTAAGCCACACTGAGGGACATTCTACACGACAATTGGCCCGTACCCTCCAAAAATGCCAGTGTCATCAGAAAAGACCAGAGCATGTCCCAGATTTAAGGAGGCTGATGAGATGGGACAAGCCAAGAGATGTCACATCACCTGGGTTGGGAAATGTTGCTGTAGAGGACATAGTGGGGACTCGTGGGGACGTTGGGATATGAACTGTCCATGTGAGACAACCTTCCAGAGTGTCATCATCGTGTCATGGTTTGTAGGAGAATGTCGTTGTTCTCAGGAGTTGCGTACTGAAGGGGTGTGGAGATGTGGTGTCTGCAAACAACTCTCAAAAAGCTCAGCCATAATGCGTGAGTGTGAGCGAGTGTGAGGGAGGGAGAGAGAACCCTAACGTGGCAACATGTTAACAGGTGAATCCAGGTGAAAGGCATGTGGTTCGTACTTGACTTGCAACTTTCCTGCAGGTTTGACATTTTCGAAAATAAAATCTTTAAAAAAAAAGACAAAGCACACACCCGGTAACGAAGCGGGGTGTGTTATGAAGCGGGTGGTGTGCACGGGCGTGAGGTGGGTGCAGCACTGCTCAGTCCTGCAGCCAGGAACAGCTCTCCCCGCTTCTCCTTTGAGGGTGCCGTGCCCACCAGCAAATAAACTGCGTCCAGATATTCCACCAAATAAAGCGAGTTACAGTTTAGCTGGGAAAGCAAAACAAATCATGAGATTCAGCAAGTACCGCACAGGGGCCTATAAACGTGCAGGTTCCTCTCGTAAACGGAGCCCATGAGAACACATTCTGACTTCCTCCTTCACCAAACTCTCTTGTAACTCAACAATCTCTCTGACCCGGTTCTTTTCTTTGTTCTGCCCTCCCCCTGCCCCTTCTGGTGAGGTTTACTGGTGAGTTCTGTTTGGTTCTTGCCATCCTGCAGTCAGAGTTTCTCCAAGTGCCCGTTGTTGTCGCTGGCTGTCTATTTGTTGTATCTCCGGCAGAATAAACAGCCCCCTGAGAGGTCTGTTGAGTTTCTAAGGCGGTCCTTGTGAAAGGCTGAGACCCCAGCTGCAGCCTGCAACCTTCGACAGCCAGGCAGCCCCAGAGCAAAGGACACCTGTGCCTGGGCCTTGAAATGAAGCCTGAACACAATGTCCTCTGCCATGAGCACCCAAAGAGAGCGGCTGTGTCTGTTCCTGAGCCTGGCAGGGAGACGGGCCACCGGTAGGCGCTGTAACTGTGGGGTGCGCCAACCTGTTGTGCGTGGGCTTCCAGGAGCAGCTGCATATTTGGAGACGCCTTAGAAAGAGGTTCAGGTTACCAGGGATGTGGACCTGGGAGGGCTGCGATCAGCTTCGAGATCCCTCTCTCAGCTGCACCCGCTTCTGCTTTTCCTTCCTGGGTGCTGACTCCCCTGCCCTGGCTCGGGCCTCTGCAGTGGAGAGGCCGGCTCAGGAGTCAGCACTGGGGCTCCTCAGGAAGTCAGCTTCCAGTGTATTGGGGGATGGACGGCTCTATATCTGCCTCCCAGGTGATTGACGGATGTCGGGGAGGCTAGGCGTCTGAGGCGTCTGTGGCTAGGAGTACGCCTTCGATGTCTCAGCTGAGTTTGCCAAGGGAAAAGGGCCTGGGGTTTTTCTAGGACCAGCTCAACCACTTGCTCTGTGCCCTTGGACCAGCCGCCTGCTCTCTCTGGCCTCTGTAAACTAATGTGGTTGAACTGGACTGACGGCTTGTCCAACCACGTCCCATGAAGTGCAAAGGATTACAAACCCATAATAGGGTGTTGTGAATGGGTCTAGTTCCTCTAGGGGTCCACGGAAGCTTTCTAGGAGTTACATGAATATGGGTAGTTTTAAGAGAATCAACTTTCAGAGAATTGAACTTGCCTGCTTTCCTCTTCTCATTTTTTTCACCTCCCCCTTCGCAATGCTCTTCCCATATTTTATTGGTGAAAAATATAGAATTTTACTATGATAAATTACTCCCAAGGTTTAAGACAAAAGGGGGCTTCAGGAGTACATGATCTCTGAGGGTGATCCTCAGGGAGGCAAAGTGAAGAGAGCTTTCCTAAGACATTTTTAAGCCTTATTTTATCCAGGCGACAAAATCAAGGGAAGTCTGTATTCCTTGCCTTTCCATCCATCCATATATCCATCCATCATCTCTTTCTATCCATCCATCCATCCATCCATTCATCCATGGATCCATCCATCTATTTACCCATCCATCATTTCTTTCTATCCATCCATCCATCCATCCATCGATCCATCAGGCTATCTGTCCATCGATCATCTCTTTCCATCTATCCACCCAACCATCCATCCATCTATCCATCAACTCTTTCCATCTATCCACCCATCCATCCATCCATCATGTGTCTTTCTATCCATCCATCCATTTGTCCTTCTACATTTCTATTTAACTAATATCTGTCTTCTATTTATCTTAGAATTAGAATTCCCGTATGAGATGATTGTTCTTGGAGGCATCTATTAACACATGTATTTGAATGGACAAAACAGAGACGATTCGGTTTTCGGTTGGAAAGGACGACTGATTTGAGTGGTTGACTGGAGGACTAGCTCTGTCCTTCTATCGCACGGCAGGCATTTCCCTTACGTTGAATCAGCTCCGTACGTTTGCAGCTCTACGGTTTTGATGAAACATACGGTACACACTATGCTGAAGAGAACAACTGCTTAACTCCTGATGAGAAACTTAGAACTGGATGCTGCGTGCTTGCACAGAGGCACCGAGAACGCAGCAGCTACAGGGGAGGGTTGAGCACAGGGGTGTCTGTTGGTGACTCAAATGCCACCAGAAGGATTGTTGCTAGCAGTGTGATTTTCTCACGGGGTGATTATCCTTGGGAAAGTTCGGAAGGAGCAAAGTACAAGCCTCCCTTGATGTGCACAATAGTTACATTTCCGAGAAATTTAATGCACATTGGAACATTGTATTTATGCGTAAAACCAGGTTACATGGACTCAGATAATTATGAATGGGATTTTAAAATTCGCGACAGTCCAGGGTGTATTTGAAAGTTCTGTGGGACCCAGGACAATTTAGCACTGCAAGCTGCTGAATCGGGAGGTAAGTTGCTTTGCAGCAATAAGAACTAAACACCTACCGTGTGAGGCTTCTGAAGCGGAAGGTTACAAAACAGTCGCCTGCTTTGGGATGCCTTTTACCAGATGGGAAAAGTGGAGCTGGGAGAGGGTAAGGACGCTGCTCTTCTCACACAGCGAACGATCTGCAGGGCTGGGTTCGGGGTCAGCGCCCCCTCCTGAGCCCGCGCATCCTCCTGAGCAGAGCTCTTGGACCCCAACACGCACTGGGCTCCCCGGGGACCAAACGCAGCTTCCCAGTCTGCAGGGCGGGGCGGGCCCGAGAACACGCATTTCTAACAACCTCTCAGACTGAGGTTTACATTCCAGGGGACCACCTTCCACCCATTCTGGGGAAATCAGTCCCCAGGACAAACCTGGGTTTCCTTCATGTCGTAAAACCCATTTCTTTTATTTTTTCCAGCTTTATTGAAATGTAATTGACATACAACATTGTGTCGGTTTAAGGTGTGAAATGTGATGATTTGATACATGGGTATGTATAAAGGATCGCCACAATAAGGTCGGTTAACACTTCCATCACCTCACATAGTTACCATTTTTGTGTGTGTGGTGAGAACATTTAAGACCCACTTTCTCAGCAACTTCTGAGTGTACAACACAGTATTGCTAACTTCAGTCACCACGCTGCACATTAGATCCCAGAACTTATTCTTCTTAAAACTGAAGTTTATACCTTTGGCCAACGTCTTCCCATCTCCCTCACCCCCAGCCCCTGGCAGCCGCCATTCTACTCTCTGCTTCTGTGAGTTTATAAAACCCACTTCTGACTTGGGGGATCCCAGGGCGCCGAGGGAGACACTATTTTCACACATCTCACACATTTCCCCACAAAATGGAGCTGCCGCGGCTTATGACAGGGCCCCAGGCTGATTCCGTCAAACCCTGTTTCCAATCAGGTTTAATAGGCAGGCGGGGGAGTGCTCCCCGAGATCGGGAGGGAGGGCGCTTTGTCAGTAACGATCAATGTCGACAGATGGACGCTGCACAGGGCACGCCTGATGGGAACCACATGCGCTCTCAGGGACCGTCTCCAAAGAGCCCGTGGCATTTGTGTCTTTGCTGCTCCTGGCGTCCCAGGGGCTGGGGACTTTGCCATCCTGTGGGCTGGTGGGATTTGCTGTTTTCCTCACATGTGGAGTGCCAGGTAGGCCAGAAAAGAGCCTCCCAGTGCAGCAGTGCACGCCTGCCCACGGCCCTTCTAAATGGCGCTGTGCCACGTGCCATTAAGGCAGCGACCCCTGCGGGAGAACAGACTTTTAGAAGGGAGACTGGCTCAACTCTGTCCTTGACAAGGGCCTACCCTGAGCTGAGGAGCTGGGCAAGAGGCAGTCCCGATGTGGAGAAATCGGAACCCTCAGGCATTGCCGGGAGGGAGGTAACATGGTGCAGAAGTTCCTCAGTCATTTCAATGCAGAGTTTGCTTCTGACCCAGCAATTCTGCTCCTGGGTATATCCCCAAAGAAGTGAAAACAGGTGTTCAAATACGAACTTGTACAAGGATGTCCATAGCAGCGTTATTCACAATAGGCAAAAGGTGGAAACAACCCAATGTCCATCAACTGATGAATGGACAAACGCATGAGATCCATCCATACAATGGAATATTATACAGCCATAAAAAGGAATAAAGTACTGACGCATGCTGCAGTGTGAATGAACCTCAAAAACATAGAGAGTTAAAAAAGCCAGTCACAGGGGCCACATACTGTATGATTCACCAGAATAGGTCAATCGATAGAGACAGAAAACAGATCAGTGGCTGCCAGGGGCTGGGGGAGGGGGGGATGGGAGTGACTGCTGACAGCTGTGGGTTTCCTTTTGGGTAATGAAATGTTCTGGAACCAGATAGTGGTGATGATTGCACAACACTATGAATGTGCTAAATGGCACGAATGGTAAATTTTATGTTATGTGTATTTTTCCAAATTAAAAAAAGTTTAAAAAGAAACAATTCTTACCATAGTAGACACTGCAAGGGAGCATTTCCCATTGACAAAGGCAGAGTTTGGACTTGCTTGCTGTGGGCGTCCTGTTGACAGCGGGGTTCCTTGGACTCAGGAGGGGCGTTGGAGGCACCCCCAATGCTAAGATAAAGCTCTGACCACAGACGGTGAGTACCATGTACTATACACCAGGTGTGGATCTAAGTGTCTACGTGCATTATCTCTTTTAACGCACACAATCACCGCCCCAGAAGGAAGGTTCTATTTTATTGTCATTTTACATCTGAGGAACCCAAGGCACAGAGAGATCAAACAACCCACCCTAGGTCACAAAGCTAGTGAGCTGCACAGCTGGGATCTGACTGAGAGGTCCACTCAACAAAGATCTGTTCAAGCATTGCTGTTGTTGAAGACAGCGAATGTGTGGCAGAGTCCTGGACTGGGGCTCCGCGGGCCCAATGTTGCTGGCAAGAAGATGTCACTCTTGGAATTACCAAAGTGTCGTGCATTGTCAAGCTGAAGAAACTGCCGACAGCAACTCCCTTAGCTTTGGTTTCTTCTTCTAGGAGACAGAAAGCCCGGATCTGAGAAAGCCAGTGACCAAGATGGCGGCACTGGGTCGAGGACAGGTTGGGGAGGGGAGGCAACCAGCGCTGCTCAGTCATCCTCCCAGTGGATCAGTGAGAAGGTGCTGCCATTCCTCCTACTCTGTAGGTTAGGGAACAGAGGCTCAGAGGGGCAACAACACTTGTCCAAGGTCACGCAGTCAGAGAGTCTAGTCTGACTGAGATGGGAGCGTCTGCTCTTCACATTGTACAGTGCGCCTCTCCTGACTCCGCTGGTGATATTTTGTGTCCTGTTTCTTGTGCTAAACTAACATATGCTCATGTGGAAAATTAAAAAATACAGAAAGAAAAAGCCACTTAGAAGGAAACAGAGATCACTCATCACGTTACTATCCAGAGAAATCTACCATTACCCCTTCCATATATTGCCTGATATTTTTGTCTATGTTGATGCGTAAACACACACATGTTCATCTATCCTTACAAAATTAAGACTGTATAAACATACAGTTGTTTCATACTTTTTATTTAATATTTTGCTATGTTTTCTATTGTTTTTTTATGGGAAAACTTGATTTTTGATATCTGCCTGGTCTTCCATCATCTGCATCTTCTGGAATGTAACTGTCCCACTGACGATGGACGTGGAGGTGGTTTCCTAGTTATTGCTCTCAAAATCAACACTGCCATCATGGTCCTTTGACATAAATGTTGTATTTGCATATAGTAGATACTCAATTAAAATTTACGAGTTAATGAACGATGGATGACTGAAGGAATTTCTTTAGGATGGGTCCTTGATGTACACTTGCTTGGTCTAAAATAGATTGCCCACAGCTCCAGCTTGCCCATATAGGTCCTGTTTCCTCCTGTTTTCCTGATGTAACTAGTAATGGTACTCCCTGTTACTCTCAAAAGTGTCCTGATTTGCAGGACGAATCATAAGGTCACCCTGATCAACTGGTATGAATCTTTTTGAGGTTCTTTGTACACATTGCTAAATTGCTATACAGACGTATTGTACCAATTTACACCTAATCTGTAATCCATTCGTAAAAGAAGGGGGCTTGATGAAAAAGGTCTTGATGAAAAATTTGGGAAATGAGATTAACCTTGTAAAAACGGAATTAATGTTGTGGAACTCAAAACTATCTTGTCTATTTTCCCCCTAAATTTTCATGGTCTTAGAATTCACACAGGTCACATGTTGAGTTTGCTATTTATTATTAAGCATTTTAATAAAAAGATATTCATTCTAACGATTATAGCGTTTGGATGGGAGCAATCACGATCCGGAAGCTGTCTGAGTTTGAACCCCAACTCTATCCCTTGCCATCAGCTGTAAACTTTGAACAAGTCCCGTGACTGAGTCTCACTGTCTTCCTGGGCAAAGTGGAAATGGACATATGCTCATTTCAGAAAGTCACGAGGATTGGACATCAGTGCTCAAGCCGGGAAAGCCAGTCTCATGCTGACTCTATCCAAATCCAGTCTTTTGCCTGACGAGCCCTTCACCCCATCCATTTAGCAGGAGTACCTCGCCCTTTCCTGTTTTCCACGTACTTGTTGACTTCTCATTCTTACGACATTCCAACCTGGTCCCAGAGCCTGAAGGAGTTGCCCTGCTGGGTTAACTTATTGGAGGATTAGTCAGGCACCTGACAGTGGTGAAAGGCTCCTTGCTTGTTCAAAATGCATCCCACATGCAGGTTGTCCCTGTCTGAACCCCACCCTTTCAGGGGGTTAGCCTAGTGAGTCGTGGCCGAGAGGACTGCAAGATTAAGAACATGGTTGCCTAGGAGATTGTGGGCAGGGCACACCTCCGATTGACTTACCCTGTAGCGAGAACGGAATGTCACATTTAGGGAGCTGTGGTAACTCCTATTTCCTCACCCTAGCAGGGCAGTAGCCCTGACACAGAGTCTAGTCATGATCAGCTGGACATGTGAATTTTGAGATGGTCCCTGGCTGACTTTCGGATGCCAGAGGCCAGGGCAGTTCTAACGCTCAGGAGTAGGCTGTGGGTGGTGGTATTGGTGGGTGAGGAAGACCACTGAACTGCCAACTCTCCTTCTCAGTCCAGGGAGCCAGGGGAAAGACGCCAGGGGAATTTGACCATTCCCATATTGGCTGTGGTCTCTTGTGTTTTGGTCTGTGTTGGCACCGGGGGCCTTCATTTTGGCTGAGCTGAATCAGGAACCCTGAAGTCAGAGGCAGGTCGTGCCCAAGGGAGCAAACACATGTTCTCCCGGAGGCTTGTATGTGCCAGCATCCTAGGAGGCAGTTTCCTGGGACACTTACATAGAAACTTATCTGATCCCATAATCGATGGCTTAGCCACTTCTCATGGGCCTGACACTGTCCCAGAGTGGGCCTGAGTTGTGCAGACTTCCACAGCTGTGGGAGTGACCATCTGCTCCCTCCCGGAAAACAGGAATTTTCCTTTATCCAAATGAAGGAGTGACTAAGCCAGTGGCCAAAAGGGTGTTTGCACTGGTGGAAAGAGGAAGAATGGCTCATCCTCCTGGAAGTGAACTCAACCCCCTCATCCAACTTCTGATTGCACAGAACCCGGCCAGCTCCAGGGCTCTCAGCGGAATCCCCTCCTTTGGAACTTGGACTGGGGATGGACTCCAACTTGAAGCCAGCATGGAATACTTCCTGGGTCAAAGGGAAGGCGGAAAGAGCTCTCTGTGCAGCTCAGAAACAGGCATTTTGACAATTTAAGTGAAGTGAGTGGAACCCTGGCATTGAATTTCTCTTGGATACCATGGCACCTAAAAACATCAAGGAAGGGGACTGAGTGAACATGGAGTGCGTTTGGCTATAATGAAAATGTTCTGAAATGACCTTGGGAATGTTCTAGCTAAACCCAAATTGGGGCAGGTGAGAAGCAACCCAGGATAGAATCAGCCACCTAGACCTTCCAGCTTCTACTCATGCCAAGTGTAACCTGGCCAAGGGCTTCTCTGTTACAACACCAGAAAAAAATTACCTCGGTGATTGGATGGGGTAGACATCTTCTACTCCAAAAGGTAATTGTGAAAACACAATTTCACTGAGTCTTCATGTTTCTGAAACTAAGCAGGGAAACTGTGATGAAAGTGTGTCCTCACCTCCTGCTCCATTCCTCCCCCAGGGGGACAAGGTGGTGTTGTCTCAGAGCCACCAAGTCTGGGAAAGGATTTACACACAAATGTGAGCCTGAGTTGGAGCCAGAGCCATCGTGCCAGGAGCGTCTGCTTGGTGAGCGTCTCTACTGCTGAGGAGCCCGCTGGACGTGAACCGTAGTGACATTCCTCAAGCTGGTGTTTCACAGGATATGATATAAGTATTTCCACACCATTTCAAACCTTTGTCACTTTCCCCCAAACTTGACTTTCCTCCTTCCTTCATTTGCAGGAGTTGGATTTGTTCCCTACTTCACAGAAGCCATCAGGTGGGAAACTCAACTTGTGCTCCCAAAGATGTTCTGGCAGATTGTTTGATTGTGACACAAATTCTCATATTCCACATGCCCAGCCCCCAGCTGGAGCACACTGCCCTCTCCAGGGACTTTGAACTTGGTCACCTGGCCTGCTTTGACCAAAGGAAGGTGGGCAGAAATGACAGGGCACAGTTGCAAGAAGAGGCTGTGAGAGTCACTGTGAGTCTTCACTCCACCTTTCTGCTCCTGCCGTCTGCCACGAGAAGACCATGCCCAGGTATCAGGTGCTCCCTGGAATCAGGGACACATGGAGCAGACTGAAAACTGAGCCCAACTGAACTCAGCCAAGCCGTAGACTCAAAAGTGAGAAATAAAATGTCCATTGGTACAAGCCACTGAGATTTTGGAGTTGTTTGCTATATTGATTATCCCAGAAAAACTTGACTAATACAGAAACCAACCTATACACACCAATATTTATTCCATTGCTACTCCCTCCTGTTACAACGAAGAACGGTCCGTTCTCATATCTAATGCCCATCCTTCCACTTGACTTTGCATCTCATCTTCTCGGGAATCTTAGTAATCAGGAGCCTCTTCTTTCTCTTGTAACCTCCTTACCATTTACTATTTACTTTACTTTACTTTACTATTTACTTTTTAAATTAAAATAGTAAAGTAAAGTACTTTTATTTACTTTACTATTTACTATTTACTAGTCCTTCTCATCATTTTAAGCATGACCAACTCCCCTGACTTTCATTAGGACATGGAAAGCTGAGAATTGAATATAAAGAGAAAAACTTAAAGGCACCCAAGGAAAAAGGACACGTCACGTACAGAAGAGCAGAGATTAGAATGACGGCAGAGTTCTCCGCAGAAACTGTGCAAGCCAGAAGGCAATGGAGTGATATCTTTAAAGGGTGGAAAGGAAGAAAAGGATTAACCTAGAATTCCACTTCCGGTGAAAATTATCTTTCAAAAATGGAGGATAAGTAAAGGCTTTTTTTCAGACAAGCAAAAAATGACAGAATTTATCATCACTAGACTTGCATTACAAGAAATATTACAGGAAGTTCTTCAGGCAGAAGGTATATGAAACCAATAAGAATCTTGGATCTAAAGATTGGATAGAGGAAAAAATTAAAAATCTTGAACAAAAAGGGGGCCGGCCCCGTGGCCGAGTGGTTAAGTTCGTGTGCTCTGCTTCGGTGGCCCAGGGTTTCGCCTGTTTGGATCCTGAGCGAGAACATGGCACTCCTCATCAGGCCATGCTGAGGCAGCGTCCCACATGCCAAGACTAGAAGGACCCACAACTAAAAATATACAACTATGTACCAGGGGACTTTGGGGGGGAAAAGGAAAAAAAAATAAAACATCTTAAAAGATTGAATAAAGAAGTGAAAAGCACTGGGCACGGCAAAAAGGAAGAAAAATGTGAACTTTATTTTGTCTTGTGTTTAATTGCTCTAAAAGATATTTGAGTGTCTAAAGCAAACGCAGTCACAGTGTCCAGTGTGTTATATCATATATGAGTGAAACGTACGACAGGAGCGAAAACAACGTGAGGGAGGGGCTGGGAGTACACTGTGTAAGACTCTACTCCACGTGAACCCATACGAGATTATTCGAAAGTAAGCTCTGATCAAACAAAGATATATATTGGGTAACTACTACATTTTAAAAAAAATATATATAAACTTGACCAATTCTCTCATGTTAAGAACAAACATTCATCAGCCCCACACCGTCCTCCAGCTACCCCCTGATCACCCCACTCTCCTTTCAAGCTACCTTTCTCAGGAGTATGGCCTCTCACTACCTGCTGTGTTCATTCTCTAACCTTCTATAGACTGTTCAGTCAATTGCAATCTGGCTTCCACTTCCATTGTTCTAATCAAACAGCTTCTGCAGAAGTCACCAACGACCTTCATGTCACCATATCCGGTTAGGCATTTTTTGGACCTGACTTCGGACCACTGGCCACTTTTGCCGCTGTTGGCCACCCCATCCTTCTTGAAACCCCCCTCTCTCGGCTTCCATGGTGTGCACTCCCCTGGTTTTCCTCCTGCCTCTCTAGATGCTTCTGCTCTGTTCTCTTTGCATGTTCTGCTCCTCTGTTTGACCACGAAATGTTTGGATTCTTCGAAATTCATTTCTAGGCTCATTTTAATTTCTGCTTGACACTCTGTCCCCAAGTAAACTCATTCCTACCCACAGCTTTCATCGTTCCCTTTACCCAGAAGAATACAGCTCTGTATATTCACCCTGCAGCTCCCCTCTGAGCTTAATTCATATTCTAAACTGCTTAACTGTTGTCTCCTGTGCGCATCTCAAAGGTGACTCAAATCTCAACATGTCCAAAAAAAGGTCATCCTTTCTTCCCTTAACCTCATCTTCTTTGAGGATTCTCTATTGTAGAAAATTCTACTCCCGCCATCATTTATTCGTTTAAAAAATTGTTCGTTGAGCACACACTTTGTGTAAGAGGCTGAAGATCTGGCGAACCACGGACAAGGTCGCTGTCACCAAGAAATTTATACCCCAGTGAGGAGAAAACGTTAAGCAAGCAAAGAAACAAACATACCACCTCAGGTCAGGAAAGGTGGGTGCCATGAATAAAACAAACACCTGGCGAGGGCAGACTGGCAGCTAGGGTCCGTGGGTGGCTGGATCAGACCGAGGCTTCAGGGAGGACTTCGGGAGGTGAGAATTGAGCAGAAACTCCCATGCCATGATGAAAAGGCCCAGAGGAAGAGAAGAGGGGAGAGCGGGTACCAGGGCAGCAGAAACCTACGAATTATTCTTTGCTCTTGGCTCTTCCCCAGCAAACTTCATCATCATGGACTCTTGAAAACTCTCATTTCTCCTCACCTCTGTTTCCACCCCTGGTCCAGAGCACCCTCCCTTCTTAGACTGTGGTCCCAGCACCCACCTGGTCCCCACGAGCACCCTGCTCTCCCTTCGCATCCGTTCCCCACAAGGCAGCCATAGTCATCTCTTTGTAAAGCAAGTCTATTCATGTGATTCCTCATCCTTCTCCCCTACTTTTCCACTGTGCTGGTGCGAAAACAAAAGGTGGAATCTCATTTTCTTCCATCTGAATATGGGCTGGCCTTGGGGACAGCCTCAGCGAGAAGAATGTGGCAGAAATGATGCTGCATGACCTCCGAGTATAGCCTGCAAGAGGTGACACGGCTTCCATTGGGTTTCCCCCGGGAAAACCGCCCTTGGAATCCGCCTCAGTGTAGGCAGGAAGCCCAGGCTGCGTGGAGATGCCGCGTATGGGTGTTCTAACTGGCAGCCCAGCCAGTCCCCAGCTGGCAGTCAGCACTGACCAGCAGACGTGTGGGGCCCAGCCTTCCAGCCCACCTGCCTGATGCGGAAGTGGAGCAAAGACAGCTGCCCCCGCTGAGCTTCGCCCAGATTACAGGCTCATGAGCAGAATAATTATCACTGTTTTAAGCCATTAAAGTTTGGGATGGTTTATTTCACTGTGAAATAGAACCAGAACATCTGCTTGTCAGTTAAAAGTATATTTATAACCTGGCCTTCCACCAAATGCAAGTCTGATCTCGTGACACCCCATCCCTGCTGCCCAGCGACCCTTCCAGCCACGTGTAGCTTACAAATTGTGACAGATCCCTGCCCAGACCATCATGTTACTAACTCTCATCCCACAGAACCCTGTAAGCATCCTTTCCTGACTCCCCAGTTTGAGATTCACGTAGTTACTCTCGGTGTGCTCTCCCTTGCTCATCAAACTAATAAACCCGACATGGTTGCCTGTAGCCATGTGTCTGGTGGACCTGGACAGGGGGCTGGAACGTAATAGTGCACAAAATGGGTACTATGGTTGCTAAGAGTCCCGTGTTCTCTGCCCCATCTCCTTTCCAGCCACATCTCCAGCCGTACTTGTCCTGACTCCTTTGCCTTCATTTTCCCGGCCTCTGCTGGTCCTCAAATCTGCCATGTTCTCTCCTCCCAGCTCCTGAGCTCTCGTGGAGCTCTCTGCTTGTAACGCTCTCCACGGCTTGAATAGTTACCACCTCCTCCGTTGATTTGCTCCTTCCGTGTCACTTTGCACCACCAACATCGCTTCCTCAGCAGGGAAGCCGTCCTGGATTTCTCAGGTCAGGTCAGCTCTGACGACTTTAGGATCCTAACGCTTACTACAGTTGTAAGTGTACTTCTGTGTGTCTGAGTTTATTGATATCTATTTCTGTCGCTGGACAGAATTCCAGGAGGCCAGCGGACGGGTCTGCTTTGCTCACCACTGTGGAGCATGCAGTGCTCACAAGATGCGCAGCACCTTGTTGCCTAATGCGGCAAACTCGTGTCCACCCAAAGTCCAAAAGCCCAACCTGTGCCGGAGATGCCGACGGGACACGGGTGAACAGGTGCTTTCACAGGAAGACCTCTCGGAACCCTTGATCCTCTGTGAAGGAGCTCTGTGAAGAGTGCTGGAGGAAGCAGCATTTCCCAAATTAATGGAATGCCGCCTCCAGGTGCCCCGTTCCCGCCACTGGGATCTTCCGCACACGACTGGAGAGGAATCGGAGCCCAAACTAGTCCAGGGGCAGCGCGTGCCGCCTCTGGGCTCAGACGTGACTAAGATATGAATTAGGGGCTGATCCAGACGGATGAAAATGCAAAAGATGGTGACACCTCGGGCTGGCTGAGGTGTGGGGACACGGCCACTCATAAGTTGCTGTCGTTGTGGACATGGCTGCAAGTTGGTGAAGGAACAAAATCTGGCATTTGTCTTGGAAATTTGAAATGCACATAAAATGTGACCCTGCACCCCGGCTTGGAGGAACCTCATTTGCACAATCACAGCACCAGGGTGTGCTGACACTGTAGGATGCCTACCACGGTACACATAGTGGCACAAAGCTCGACACAACGGGGGTCCCTGCCATTAGGGGGGTGGCGGCTGGATTGGGCACATCCAAAATATTGACTGGTGCACTCCTGTTAATGGGTTAATATTAACAGCCCTGCACGTGTTGATGCAGCACACGTGGTGTGTCAGACAGCAAGTAGTTGAGTGGCCTTGAAAATAAGCAATACGTGACCCACGGATGGGTTGCCAGGGTCAGAAGAAGGTGTGGAAGAATCCTCATTGCCCCACGGGCCCTGCCCGCCTTGTGCGGTGGGGCTGGAGGTGAGAGAGACAGACGGAACAGTGCAGGCTGGGGGAGAGGCAAAGAAACACCTATTCCCGTAAAAAGGAAAGAGAATAACGCAGGTGACAGAGGGGAAAGTCATTATATTGTTGATCACATTAATGTGGCTGATAATTTGGGTGGGGAGAGAGTTTGTTGGGCAAGAAGAAAAGGGGGTTCTGTGATGGTCTGGCCCCTCAGTTCTGAAGGGGTGAGGCCCTGGGGGCGTCCCCTCCATCTGCTCACAGCGTCCAAGGGTCTCAGTTGTCATGGGTCTTCTCTGACATTAGTAGATGGTGGCAGTAGGGTCTGCCAGGTCACTTAAGATGCAAAGTCCCAGCTCGGCCGGTGACTGTCATCTCCTGACTCGCTCTGCTGCTGTGTGGCCCTGATCTGGTTTAGGTAACACTGTTGGTTTCTGTGCCTGGCATTTTCCACTTGTGAATTCCCTTTCTAGGCCGCGGTGTTGTTCGTCCTGCTTTGTGTTTGTTTGTGGTGGTTACGCTGAGTCCCGCAGCTCCAGCTGAGGCCCTGACTTATGATGGAAAGGAAAGGGACCGAATGCAAGGAGGCCAGGCCTGTCGTGCTGGCCGCCAGTGCGGGCTGATTGTCATCCTTGTCACCCTAGAAGTTTAAAACGAAGTGAACTAAGTGACCCCGACTCCCCCCGGCTCTGGTCCTGGCTCCACGGGGTGCGGCGTGCAGTGTGGGTTGTATCCTCCGGTGTGTCTGGTGTGTACTCACCCGCGGTGCCAGGCTCTCTTGTGCACGAGTTTACTAACTGCATCACTGTTTATAGTTGCAAATTTGATACAGTAAACATTTTCTTATGCGCCTTTTCCCGTTGACGAGAACACGTGCTGGGCAGTCGGGTTAAAGGCCCCCTGGGATCTTGGAAGGACCACGCCGAGGGGAGAGACTGCCGAGACCCCAGGGCAGGGACTGTGCTCATTGCTAAGGAGAAGTGAAGTGAGGATGTGGGGGCACGGCGGCTCTGCTCTGCCCGTCGCTGCAGAGGCCGTCACACACCGTCACACAGGCGCCATAAACCAGGTGTTAGGGTCCTGGTTTTGCTGATGAAAGAGCTGAGGCTGTGCAAGGTCAGCAATTCACTGCAAAGCAAGAGGCACAACTCAGATGTCCAAGCCAGGCATTTCTGACTCTGAGGTCTGAGTGCCTGCCCCACCTTGTTCACACAATTCCTCATGGATTGTGCTGGAAAGCTGTCCATCTTCTCATGGAAGTGCCCAGACAGAGGGACTGCACCTCCAGGGTCAACCTGTTCCAGGCTCCCCAGGAGAGGGTGGGCGCCGGAAGACAGAGCCAGAGGCCGCCCCGTCCTCGGAGTCGGCGCATTCCCGCATCCTGGTGCCCGCTCCTGTGTGATTTTTGGCTGAGCTGAGCCTATTTTCATCACAGTCTCCTCTGGTTCCAGCATTTCAGCTTGGGCTTCCTGTTTCCTAAAACAGTTCTGGTAAAGAAACAAAGGGAGTGAAACTTTTTCCCCTTAGCTCTTGGGTTTTCATAACCAGCCTCAGAAAGAGGCGCCCCTAATGTGGCCTGGGCTGACAGGAGGCCGGTGGAGGCGGGGCCTGGCTGTGGGCTTCAGACCCCAGCTCAGCCGCTTCCTAGCCGTGCAGCCACCGAGACTCGGCTCTCTGATCTGTAAAACGGGCGTGTGATGGCACCTCCACAGAAGGGCCTGGCGGAGTGTGGCGGGTCATCTGTGTTAACCCCTGTGAGGTACTGAGCCTGGCCTATTGGAAGTCCCTGGTAAACATCAACTGTGACAATTACTGCTCGTGCATGGTTAGTACCAGCTGAAGTTTATTTGTCAGTGCCAACCACCAGTTAAGAAGTGCCGTAAAAACATCCGTGCCTCTGTCTAGAGGACACCGCGGAGGAAGGATGGGGATGGGGTCAGGTGTGCTGGGCATCTTTCATCCTCACCACCTCTTGACTGCTGCCCCCCAAAGCCCCCAGCTGCACTGAGTGTTAACGAGCCTCTTTGCTTTGGAGCGTGTATTTTCTGCAAGACATCCTCTGTTCCCCCCTCCTCCTAGCCCCGTGAAGTAGGAATGAATCTGAGGGTGAGGCGATAGAGCCAGCTTTAGAGGTCTGGAGATTGGCTGGTGCTGTCTGAGCCAGCAAGGGCCAGGAGAGAGGCTGTGACTCACATCGCTGGGTCTGATGCCCTCAGACCCAGTGCTCGGAGCCCCTAATTGCCCAGTTCCTTGGGGGCGTCGGGCAGTGGATTCGCTCCCTGCGCTCCTGCGGCTGGATTTCCGTAGCGCGCGGCTCAGGCTGCCTGTGAGTTCGCTCTAGACGGAACGGAAACCGGCGCAACCCACGGATTCACGGTGTCTTTCTCTCCGTGCGGGTTTGAGATCACGGGGCAGCCACCCCGATAAAGCTCCCGCAGAGGAGCCAAAGGGCAGGAAGCTGAGTTCGTCCTGTCGCCACCTGGTGGCGCCACCGCGGCTGCAGGACCCAGCCGCTGCCGCCTGGACTCACGGCGTGTGGCGTGCGGGCCGGTGTAGATGCGGCCATCTGCGCTGTGGCCCCTCCCAGCGTGAAGCTGCAAAGGTCGTCCCTTGCGGACCGGGTGGACAGGGCGTGTCTGGCTTACGAGCACCTCTCTCTGTCTCTCTGTCACTGTCTCTGTCTGTCTGTCTCTGTTCCCCCATCTCTTTCTCTCTCTCTCTCTCTTTCTCTGTCTCTATTTCCTCACTCTGTCTCTCTCTTCCTCTGTCTCTCTACTCTCCCATCTCTCTTTCTCTCTCTCTGTCTCTGTCTCTCTCTCTTCGTCTCTCCCTCCACCTCTCTCTCTGTCTCTCAGCAGGGACAGGCCCCTCTTTTTTGTCAAGGCTGGTAGTGAGGACCCCATTGAGGCAGCAGGCCCCCCCAGGTCAGCCATCACCTCCCAGTCTGCACCCCAAGGTGGCTTCCTCCTCCGTAACCTGTGTTGGGTTTGCAGACCTGATCTCAGAGGGCAGGGCCAAGTGATCCTGGTGACCCTGGTGGACAGGCTGACACTTGACTGTAAATTGGATAGAACCGGCTGCGAAAGGAAAGCAGGCTTTCGGTTTATTTATAGAGATCATTACGCTACACTCAGTGCAGTGGGACGTTGGTGTGAAAATAAAAAATGAACGAGAAGACTATTAAAATAACTGGCTTTTCTCGCTGTAACTGCAGCACAAGAATCGGGCCACCTCTGTCTGCTGAACCCGGTCTCAGAGCGTGTCCCTCAGGTCCAGAGCCAGCACAGAAGGGCCTCCGATGGGGGAGACCAAATAGCTGTGTGTGTGTGTGGGGGGGGGGTTGTTTTGTTTTGCACTTTCCTACTTTTTGAAAGTCCTTTCCCAGGAAATACCAAATGGGAGGAGAGCAGGCAAAGGAAAATTCCTCCTAGCGCTTCAGCAGTGAGGTTTCTGTTTATCAGTGGGCTTCATTTTTTGCAGTGGTTTTAGGGTTACAGAAAAAACGAGCAGAGAGATGGAGTTGCTACCCCCGTCCTGGCCGCTGCCTCAGTTTCCCCGCCAGTAACATGCTGCGTTGGTGTGGAACATTCGGTGCAACGACGAGGCAGGATCGATACATCGTTATAAAGTCAAGTCCATAGTGTACTGGAGGGCTTGCTCTTGGTGATGTCTGTTCTATGGGTTTGGACAAACGCATGGTGTCATGTACCCCCCCTTACAGTGTCAGCCGTATGAGTTTCACTGCCCCCCAAAATCCCACAAAATTTTAAGACAACTTAAAAAAAAAGAAATCGGAGCTGTCCCAATCTCAGAGCTACATAAATGTCCTCGGAACTGGGTACCCGACAAACACGCACATGAGACCCCATCCTCCACAGGCCGCACAGGGGCCGGCTGGAGGGTGTGTTAGGGGCCACCGGAGGCCGGAACCGGCTCAGGAAGGAGTGGAGAATAATATGGGGGCCCGTAGAGATAATAATGTTAGTGTATGTTCTCATCTTAGAAGAAAAGGAAAGGAACGTCCACAGGCAGGCGGGCGCCGGCCCACGGAGGAGGGCTACACCGCCCTCCTGGATTTAGGAGGGGAGCTTTTGGGGTGCGAGGGGCTTACTGATTCTCGTTTACAAAGCATCTGCTGTCGACGTGTTGCCACATGGGCGACACGTCTGCTGCCGGAATGTGTCCTCCCTCCCCGGGCAGCGGCACGGTGCGAACGCAGAACCGCCAGCAGCCTTTGCTCTGGGATCGAGAGGTGACAAAGCTCTCTTGCTTTCTGTGGGTTCAGGCGAAGTGAGGGGGTGGGCTGGCTCTCAGGTCCACGTGGCAGCGGCTCACTGAAATGGCACTTGCCGCTCCTGGAGCATCTTCCGGGAGAGCCAAGAAGCCTCGGCTTGTGCTGGCCTCTGTCCTAAAATAGACTCCCACAGTCCCCACTTCCAAAGTTTAGGGCCCCCGGTGGTGTTTGTGTGTAAATGAGACCCTGTCGCGTCTGCGTGTGCCTGACTCACGGCTCTAACTCATTATAAGTTCTCTCCTGCAAGGCGGGGGCTCTGCGGTTCCTGGGTGCCGGTGCCTTCCTTTCCCACCCAGAGACAGTCGGGCAGCGTCCAGACTGTTCTCCAAAACCTCTCTGTGCTTTGAAGACATTCATCTCTGCCATTTTTCCTTCCTGCACTCCATGGCTTTGGCGTTGAGTAAGACGAAGAAGCCCGAATTCGTAATTCGTCCCTGAGACCCTGAAAACACGCACCCCTGGCTTTCTTCAGACAGCGGCTGCCTGTCGCTAGCAGGTCAGCTGAAATCAGACATTAGGGATGCAGGGTCTGTGGGGGGAACTGATGTTGGTGGCCAAAATGGTTCTAAATATTAAAAATAGGTTAATTTACTATACTCCCTGCATTTGCCCTTCCAGCTGAAATTTTCCTCACTTTTTTTTTCCCTTTCACTTTATTAGGTTAATAAAACTCCGTTTTCAAGCATTTCGCTGCCCCAGGAGGGCAATGAGCCCCACGTCCAGTGCATCAAGTTCCTAATGAGTGGCCCCGGAGGCGGCAGCCCATCCATTCCAGAAGTTCGCTCTGCCTCGTAAAGGTGAGACCCACGGGCGGCGGCACTGTATATTTGGTCTGTTGGTTTCCCAAATTCTCTTGCCAGCTCAACTGTCACTTCTCGGGATTTATACGGGGCCGACAGCACCACGGGGCAGCTCCCCTCTGCAGCAGAAACCTCCTCCCCTGCCCGCTCCTCACACACACCACACACTACGAGCCATAAAATAATGTTACTGCAATAAAATGGAATAGAAATGTGTCGATGCCAGCAGTTTGGAACATTCCAGCAAAAGGGCTCTGGGAAATGCCTTCGTTTACATTAAGGAGGGAAGCGCTGGCAGAACAGGGGATAAAATAGTGTGAAAAAGGCTTTTAGTAAGAAGAAATAGTCTGGTATTTAAAATAAATAAATTAAAAATAAAATTGTGTGTGTGTGTGTGTGTGTGTGTGTGTGTGTGTGCAGTCTCTAAATTCTTTTTACACATACATTTCTGCTTTCCCTGGTTCATTTTTGGTGTTTCAGAGAGAGACTGGTGAAGAAGAAAAGTGGATGTCACTGGCCGTCCGGGCCTGGGGACTGGGTCTTGTGTCTTTCTAGAACATTCTTCTTTTTCTTCCCCCTGCAGTCTCTCTTGCCTTCGCCGAGTTGTCAGGACTCAGCCGCTCCAGGCTTGGGGCCGTGTCTGCCCCGACATGGTTGGAAGACCAGACTGAGCCCCGAGAGCTCCAGGTACCCACATGAGCTGGCTGCTGGGGAACCAGAGCGAGGCGGTGGGTGGGGCGGGTGCTGGGTGGTGGGGTGCCCCCGACAGCCCTGCCTTGTAGGCATTTGTAATTAGTGTCCTGGTTCCTCTTCTCTGGTCGGAGCCTCCAGGAAACAGCTCGCCTCTAACGAACTGCTCTCTTGCGGGGCATGTGCTAATAAATGGCTCCACGCGCCCTCTAACTGCTTCCCCCTCTCCTTCCAGCTGCCCGCCGTGCCTAGAGTGTGGGAGGGACGGCGCATGGAGGGGAGGTGGCGCTTGCTCTGCAAGCAGTAGGGGGACAACGGGACGGCCGTCTTGCCTTCCCGGGGGTGTCCGCTGCACTTAATCACCCACTTGGCCACCAGGCCAGTGAACAGACCCCATCCAAACAGTTGGCTGGGAACTAGGGGACTTCTTTTAACCCCTGGGATGAGGAGCAATGAGACCTCTCCCAGGCTGTGCGGGAGTGGTAAGGATGCTGTCGGTCTTCTGCAATCTCCTTGCACATGTGGAGGAGGAGCATTCTGGAAGGTGTCTGAGGTCGAGTGGAGCGTCCGTGGCCGGCTCACCCATGGGGAGACTGGCACCAGCCGGCACCTCCGTTCTTCAACGTGAAGAAGACACAACGTAAATTGCATCGCCCTCAGCAGTGACCTCAGAGTGTCCCCACACCCCAGAACTTGCACCCCAGCCTTGCACACTCTTGCCTGTTCCCGCCAGGCCCAAGGATTTCTCGGCCGTGTCGGTGCCTTAGAGTCCGCATACGGGAGGCCAGGAGCAGCCGTTTGGATTGGGGCTCGGAGGGAGCAGGCCTGGTCACGCCCCTGAAGCCCCTCCACCGGGGGCTGCCCTTTCGGGGTCTCCCCGGTCCCATCTCCAGGCGGCAGGGGCCTGGCTCCTGCGCACAGGTTCCCACGAGGGGCTGCCCTACTCCCCCGCACGCCCCTCTTCCTGGGCCCTCGCTGAGCATTAGATTATCTTCTGAAAATATACTCTGAAGGGTCTTTGTTTTGTTTTATTTTCACTACTTGACACTCTTGAATAAAGGAGGCCATTTGTCTTTTAGGCAGAAGGATTTCAACAGTTAAACTGCACACTTTGAGAGGATTGAGGCTCCATGCGCAGAGGTAGTTTTGATTTTTTTCGTCATGAGTTTATTCTTGTCTCCGCTTCCCCCTTAACTCTGCAGCTTCTCCCCCCACCCCCCTGACTAATCCTCCATCTGCAGTGCCCTCCAGCCCCCTCGGGTCCAGCCCACCTCCAGCTCCGCAGACTGAAAGGAGCATTCACGCCCGGGCCATCTGTTTGTTTAAGCTCACCCGTGTTAGTCCATGTTAAATGCAACAGAATGGAGAAAAATGTAATTCTCTGTCGGCTTTTGATCAAAGAGAGGACTTTAAAAAAAAAATTCAAGATGGATTTCTGAAGGACAATGTTATACACATTCTGTGTGTTTCTGAGCTTCAGTGTTTAGTTGATTTGGGGGGAAAAAACCCTTTTTTTAAATCTCTTTTTGATCCCAGGGAGAAAACACTCTCACAGACACATCTCGGCACCACAGACGTTGCAGGACGGCACTTTTCCCCAGGCTCCTCAGCTGTGAAGCATAAGGGTGTTGCCTTTAAATGGATCAACAACGCGAGAGAATTTGAAAGACGGCCCAGCAGCAACGTGCAAACCCTGTCTTGCTTCTGTGGGCATTCAAGGCAGCATCACTCTTGTTTGGGGCTAATTCAGGACGAGGATGCTCGCCCCCGCTCAGAAACACGCACACGTCCACGCTCGCTCCATCCATCTCGGGTTCGCGACCAGTCATTAAATGTACAATCTCCCCCACTCCCTCGGCTTCAGAGCAAATGCAAATAAAAATCGCTTAAAATGGTTAACATTTCCTGTCACTGAAGGCATTCGTTCGAGGTGGGGGTCGCTGAGTTTTAAAGTGTATTTTCATAGGAAGACTCAATTCAGACCCGTGGCAGGAACTCAGACCGTTTGGCAGAGGGAATTTCGGGGTTTTCGATAAGCCTCCATCCGTGGCAGTCAGTCGAATGATCCTTTATATTCTGTGGTTGTAGGAGAGAAATAGCCAAATTCGAACTTAGATTAACCTGGGGCCCAGCTCAGCTCACAGGAAAAAATTAAAATATGTTCTCTCCCCCCACCTTCTCCTTCCCGCACTCTCTTTTCCTTTATTGGAGAAAAAACCCAAATTTGGTGTTTTAATTTGTGGTGTTTCCTCTATTGACTGTTTAGCTAGTGATTTTGCCAACTTCCTGGATGTTCATTTCTGATTCTGCACAAAAGAGCCACATTTCCTTTTGAAATCAGGACCAGGAGACAGACAGCTGCAGACACTGGAAATTGTGAGTACTCGGTCTTTCTCCTGCGCCTCTCTGACCCCGTTCGCCCGCCCTGTCCTGCCTCTCCTTTCTCTCTCTACCAGTTAACTGTCCCTGGGGCTCCCCGCCGGAGCCCCTCCGGTCAGCCCTCAGCGCCATTCCCCACTCTTAGGAAAAGAGTTTCTACAATTTCTACACAAACGTGGGGAAGGAAGGGCGGGCGAGCGTGCTTACCAATCGCAGTGACTTCAGTTTTCATTTTAAGGCTCCGAAAGATGGAGAAAGTAAACAGGAGCAGGCTGGTTTATTTCAGGGGCGAACAGTGAGTCCCTACTGAATTTGCCTAATAAAGTGAATTTTTAAAATATTCCTTTTCTCATTTCATTCCAGCAGAAAACGAGTTTGCCTTTATAATGTCCAGACCTTTCAAACTCTATTGAGTGAGAAATTAAGTTACAAAATGTAAATACTTTGGTAGATACACATATATATGAAATGAATATATATCTGTGAAATGAAGTAATTTGTGACTGTAACATAACAGTGAACCTGACTTTAGGCTCCTAGGACGCTTAAAAATTTTTATGATCTGTAATAAAGGAAAGTAAGATTCAGTGAGAATGTTTCTTTTTAAAATGGGGGAGTTGTGATACTTAAAAAATTTAATTGTAATTTTCATTGAACATAAATTGTCCATGTTTTTAAATCTCCCGAGCATCTTGTCAAGGGTTTACAAGGGAGGATTGTAAAGAAAACATATGTTAATATTCTGGGCCACAATTGACTTCTTTCCTTTCCATGAAACTATTCCAAGGGGTATGGGAAATTGTAAAACAATGTTGTTCTCTCAGGAAACAGATACCCTGACTTTAATTACCAAGAGAAAGCAATTAATGCTCAAATTTCAAGGCAGATCCAGTGATCAGCGAGGAGCAGGAAGGAGGGAAGCAAGACACTTATTTGCATAAGAAAATCCAGAAATCGACATCAGGCAGATGTATAATCGGAATGTGATTATATTTATAAGGAAGAGTTACATAAACTTCAAAAATGGTAGTTGTTTTGCTTAAGTGCCTGAAAAAAGAATTTAGAATAATATTTGGGTTATCCCAGTTTTGTGCTCTTGTGTTCGAGAAGCCTTGTTAGGTTAAAGAAATCCAAATGCGCGATGTGTGTGGGAGTGTGTTTGTGTCTGTCTCCTCTACGCCCCCAGCCCTGAGGAAATGTGGGAGAAAAACGTGAGAGCTGACCGGTGCAAAAACCCCTTCTCTGCAGAAATTTATAACTGACATAAAACTCTTAGAAATTAAAAATAGCACTTCCCTTGCTTCTTTTCCTTTTTGTGGGGTTATCGCGGGGATAGGGCGATGGGCTAGAGACACTTTTCAAAACTGCTCCAGACCAGAGGTGTGAAAAAAAGGCTATTGCCACTTTCCTGCACTTTTGATAAGAGCGTCTTGTTCTTGTTCTCGGTCCGTGAAGCTGTGTCATGGTACATCTTAAATATATTTTCTAGGCTTTCTAATTTGCATTGCCGAAACAGAAACCTTTTCCTTCTCAGGGAGGGTCCCCTGTTGTCCAGTAGATGGCGATGTTACTTCTAGAGTGATCATGGGGGTGGGGGTGGGGAGGGTGGTTTAGCCCGAATCGTGTCAGGTCCCCCCTCACCTCTCTAAGAGGGTGACCAGTGAGCTCTAAAGGGAAGAAGAGAAACTTTCTGAGGCCTCGCCTGAAACGTGCCACGCCATCCAGGAGTATTTAAGTATTTAAGCCAAATGTTAATTACCAGTGTCTCTCCCTTGACGGCGCCCAGCTAGAGTTCAAAGAAATACTTCCCGGAAATGTTCGAGATAAAGAAGGAAGAAGCTTAGCCGCTATTTCAATATTTTATCCATTGCCTGTCTATGTTTTAAGAAATAAAAGATATCCTTAACGATCTTCCTATAATAGCTATGAAGGATGTACAGGTTACAGTACTCCATGGAATTTTATATGCGTACAAATGGCCAATTAAAATCAGGAATGTGCACATAATGATATTGGAGTCTCCCCTTCTCAAAAAAGTGTCTCCTTTTGTTGTGGTGAACGTATGTGGGAACATCCACCCTGGATGCTGTATTTCACTGTATCAGCACCTGCTAAAATGGTATCACCAGCTTTTTACAGTTTTAAACCACCTCCCAGGAATGACTGCAGGATAACCCCTCCTCCGCTCCCACTGGGAAAAGTTCCTGCTTTATTTCAAAAGCAAACAAACATTTTTCTATCCCCATCTCTTGCTAGAGCGAATCTCAAATAATGATGAACACATTCGTCAACATATTTAATGCTAAAATGGTTTTCAAACATTTTAAAACATGATTTCCACGTTTTGATCCTTCAAGGGAGAACGCGATGTGTTTTATGGAATAATTTGCCATAGCATTTTTTTTAATTTAAAAAGAAATAGTGCTCATGTTGACAACTATTTTAAATAAACTGAGATTCTGCAACAGCAACAAAAAGATTTCTTTCTTTTCCTAAAAATGATGCTCTCATTTGTCCTTGGAAAAGAAAAAGATGAAGGGGGATTCATTTGACTCCAAATGTAAAATACTATTTTAAGACACAGAAATATATAAACGGGGTACAGTATACCGACTTACTGCATCATGTGTGGTAGTAATTAATCATGTATTGTTCTTTGAAAATTTAATTGAATGACATGCCAACTTTTATACCTGTATGTATTTCCAAACTGGGAAGTGACCCACTATTCATAACTCAAGTCTGCGTATTAATAAAATGATCGTGCAAAAAACCAGCTGTTTAAATAAATTCTGTTCTGCTTTAAAGATTTTGCCCTTTGGGGAGAGAGTCATTTAAGTATTGAGTGGCAGTGACCAGGGAACAATAGTTAAAATGAAAATAAATCTTCCTGAAACTTGTTCTAATTTTCTTGAGCAAGATACTAACCCATAAAAAATAAACACTGTTTATTGAACCATGTTTGTATCAAGTGAACCTCTGTAAAATGATACGACGAAAATCTGAACTTGCCCGTCCCCAGCACTTTGTTTCCCCAGCAGAACAGGGAGCGCCATTTGAGACACAGAAACTGAAGAAAATAAAATTAGCCATTCTGGAGAGAGACCCATTCAGACTTGTGCAGGCCCAGGGAGGTGATCGTATTAGAATTAACACAAAAAAATGTGTGTCACTTGGCACCTTGGCTTACGGGATAATTTAATTACACCACCCATTAATGTTGACTTACATTTCTGCTCCGGCCAACCTTCTTACGATCTTGTTTATTTCCAGAAATCACGTTTGTGACAGCTCTAAAAGGCCATTCAACAGCGAACATTTTCTCATTTAGTTGAAAATATTTCAGGTTTCAGAAACCCAGCAAGGAAAAGCACTTTCAGACCATGTATATGAATAAACTTGTCTGGGGCAAGATTTTTTAGAAAATGAATTCAACCAGCCTATTTGACCAATTTCAGCCTAAAATATTTTTATGTTTCGATTTGCCAATCAGGCTGATAGGACCTCAGCTGAGGCAAAGATTATTGCCTCTTCTGGGCTATATATATTATATGTATATTTTGCTTTGTTTTGTTTTTGGTGGAAGGGTATAACGTGGACTGGGTACCATCTTTGCGCATGGGTTTACAGAGATGCACGGAAGCCTGCGTTACCAGCCAGCACGTCGGACTGACTGCACACAGCACCAGCTGGAGTGACGGCCCTATTGTAGATTCCTAGTCCTGTATTTGTAAACTTTCCGCTTTCTGTTTTTTGAGAAGTCACGTTTGATCTCCGCCAGTGAAGGTGGGGGGCATATTTATTTCTCTCTTAACAGCTGAATGCAATCAGGGCGCTTATTTTGTGTTGTGTTTTAGTTAAAAGGTAAAAGAGAAGAGAGAAACACACCCGAATAAACCAGAAGACGCATTTAGTACCCAGTCTCCCATCCCAAGCAGACAGTGCCGTCAGCGGGGGAGTCGTGCTGGCGGGCACCACGCGTTTCCCCGCCTCCCCCGAGAAATTCCCCTGGAAGGAGATGGGGAATCGTGGGGATTCCGTTTAAGGGTCAGCTAACGTGTTTAAGCTGCGTGTCAGGAGAAAGGAGGCTGAGATCCTTTGTGCAAACAACCGCCAGAAACGCAAATGCCTGCCTGTCTCTCAGAAATGAGCTTGCCCAACGTCTTCCGAGGGGTCTGGAGAAATGAGCACTTGAGGCCACCCTTTCAGTGGCCTTGCCGTCACGGCCTCTGTGGGAGGCGTCCAGGCAGGAGCTATGCGAGGGCCCAAAACATTCCAGGGTGAATCTCCTCCAGGAGAGGGTCGGGCACCCAGGTCTGTCCCCGGGCTGTGGCCGAGCCTGCTTGGTGAGGAGACGGAATGCATCCCCGTCCCGGCAGCTGTCGCATGTCCACAGAGCAGGAGCTCGCCCAGTTCCACAGCGCTGGAGGCCCAGCCTGGACACGGGCTCAGACAGCGCCCTGCTGCTCTTACACGGCAGTGGCACGCCCTGATGTCCCCATAGCACCACGCTTTCTTGGAATCCTAATCTCGGACACTTGGTCATTTAGCAGATTCCTTACTTTTCTGAGGTGTGTGTTGACTGTCTCCTCCACCTGGAATCTGGGCGTCATGATCGCTGCATACTTACAACAAGGGTTGATATTTATCCAGAGGCTGCGATGGGACAGGTGTTGCCTGGGATAACAGGGTGGCGCCTCCCAATAGGTCGCTGGGGTAGGGAATGTCATTATCTCTATTTGACATTCAGGAACTGAGTCCCCGGGAGGTTGGGTGGAACCCCCAAAGTGCCACAGCTCATGTGGCCGGGTGGGGAGGACTGGGCATCTGAATCCAGCTAGCTGGATCACAGACCCCACGTTCTTAACCAGGGCCTCCGAGTGCATTGCTAAATCAGTGTTTGTTGAGTGGCTAGATGAATGGGTGACTTTGTGAGGCAGTGGGGTGTAATGCCCAGAGTGAAGTTTTCAGAGCAAGGCAGATTTGGGTTCAAAGAGGGCTCCACCCCTCATTCGCTGTGACCTTGGCGAATGCCTTAAATTTTCTGAGCCTCGGTTCCTCCTACATAAAATTGAGCTGGTCATCTTCCTTTTTCAGACTGTGAGGGCTTAAGGTTGTGAATGAAGAGGTTGGGACCATAGAATGTGCTGGATAAAGACTGAGTCACGACCGTCTCTGGGCCAGTTCCGGGAAGCCCAGAAATAAATGGGCAGATGGGCTGCCCGGCATCGCATCTCGGCCACCTGCGACCTGAGCGACCCTGGGTAAGTCTTCTGGACTTTGCTGGGTCTTGGTTTTCTTTTCTGTTTCTGCCTCAAAGGCTGGCAGAAGGAAGGAGAGCCAGGCGCATAATAAATACCAAGCACACGTCCGCCCGGTGGCCCCACGAGGGCGTTTCCACATCCCTGTGGCGCTCTCTGCTCATGGCTGCCACGGGAGGCGGGGCCCACAGACCAGCAGCGTCAGCACCGCCTGGGAGCCTGCTGGAAATGCAGAGCCTCAGGCCCCACCAGCCCTCCTGAGCCAGAACCAGGGCCTGGCGCACACTGGCCTGGCCACTGGAGACGCGATGCCCTGGAGCAAGTGGGGGACAGAGGCCACCTGTCTCTGAGGGGGCTGTGGCCCTGGAGCTCCCTCTCTGCGAGCTGCCCGCCCTCGGCCCCTCCCTGATCCTCCAGCATCTGCTCTGGCCGCAGGGGCTGCATTTCGAGGCTCTGGGTCACCCCGCTTCTGGCAGGGTCTGGGCTGAGAGGCACAGGAGAGAGGCCAGAGGGAGGGCTGGAGGAGGGGGGGTCCCTCCCTCCCCCCACCGTCTCCTCCTCCCAGCTCGCTCTCAGCAGTGGTGCTGCTCGCTCCCTGGGACAGGCCCGGGCCAACCCTGGCTGCTCTCTGTCCCTCCAGCCCAGGGGCGCTACCTGCTTCAGGACAGTGCTTGTCCCCCGGGCTCTGCTGGTTGCCACTGAGCTTTTCCATCACCAGAGCAACAATTTCCACGTATTGAATTCTCTGTTCTAAATACTCAGCGAAGTTTCTGTTTTTCTTGGTTGGATCTTGTGTTCCACCCAGGCTCACGCCGCAAAGGGTAGGGGTCTTGGAGTCACATGGTTTGGACAAGTCCTGCTGACTTGTGCTGCGACCCTGGACAAGTCACTCTTCAGACACCCAGGGAGGAACCGGGCTCAGTGAGGCCCCTTCTCGCCCACTCCGAGGCCTCCTCTGGCCCTGGTCCAGGCCGTCCTGGCCTGCAGCAGCTGGAATGCATGAATGGCCTCAGGTCTTCACCCTTCCCTGGTCAAGCCCTTTGCCGAGGGCTCTGTTGCTCCTTCTACCAAGAGGCGGGTAGATTTCCTCATCCCTGGTGTCTGGGTTTCACCATCTGACTTGCAGTGGGATGTGCAGACATCGTGCGAGCAGAGGCTTGGAGAAACACTCACCTGTTCCCACTAGCTATCCTGCGCCTCTGCCGTCAGCGTGAGAAATGCGCATGCTGGCCCGAGGAAGGACGAGAGGTACGCAGAGGGAGTCGCCCGTTCACCCCAGCGGAACTCATGGCTGCGTGAGTAAGTCAGCCCAGCCAACGTCAGCAGGGACACCTGGCTGACCGCCCCAGATGCACCAGCAGTAAATGCCATCCTCACACGCCCCGAGGTTTTGTGCTTTTCTCGCGCAGCATGAGTGTGGGAAGAGCTGACTGATGCATCATCGCCAGGGGGATGAGCAGCTCACTTCCTATTGCTCCAGAGGCATGAGATGTGGGATAAACTGGCACTGAGAACAATGTGTGTGGAGCCAGGCAGACCTAGACTGGGATTCCAGCTCTGCCCCTTCCTGATGGGTGTCCTGGGGACAGTCGGTGTTTCTCTGGGCCTCAGTTTCGTCCTCTTTAGAATGTGGATAATAATAGAACTTACCTCATGGGGGATGTAGGGATTGAGATGATGTATGTAAAGTACCTAGAACATAGTTAGCACTTAGTAAATGTGATCATTATTATAAGCAGAAGTAATGATAACACTGTTATAAACAACCACCACCACAATCCAGCCTTTGACTTCCTCTCTCCACTCCCTGACACGTGCCCACAACTTGTCATTCCTCAAACTCTCTATGTACTCTTATGCCTCAGTGCCTTTGCACATGCCATTCCTTCTCCTCCGACTAGTGAATCTCCTCCTTTCTTCAAGACCCCACTTAAGTGCAGCGAAAAACTGAAGGGTGATTATCTGAGCATTTCACTCTCCCTCCTGTCCTTTTTGGGCTGTTATGTGCAAGAGCATATTTTTCCTTTAACTCTGGGTCACCCTGGGTTAGCCATCTCTCCGTTGCGGGGTGTGAGAGTTCTCTCACACCTGGGCCCACGTGATGAAACTCTCACGGTTGTATTTCCCCGCAGGTACGAGATGTAAGGCCACAGCATTGTGGCAGAAAAAACACTCACGTGGCAACACGAAACTTTGCTCTGCCAGATCTCCAAACACAAGGCCGCCAGGAAGCCCCGGCACTCACCGACTGTTCGGCTGGCCGGCCGCTCAGCAGGCAGCGGATCTTCATGGAGCAGCTGCTCTGCGCCAGGCCCTGGGGCGGCTCTGGGTTTACAGCTCTGAACAACAGTAAGGTCATTCCGTGGCGCCCACAGTCTCTCGGGAGGACAGACAGGGCCTGGGCCGCTGCAGGCAATAGGGGAGCTGTTTGATGGGGCAGTGGGCGTCTGAGTGGAGATGGGAGGGGTCAGCCTGGAGGGGGATGGGGCAGGGGTATCCCAGGCACTGGGGAGGGGGGCTGGGACCTCCCAGTGGGCCAAATGGGAGAGCGGACTGTGAGGGGCCGTGCTCGGAGGGCCTGCTGAGGCCAGAGCACAGAGGCCAGGGCGGGTGACTGTGCAGGAGCAAGCAGGTGAGGTCTGGTCGCCCCCATTCTGCAGACGGAGACACCCAGACCCACTCCTGTCCTGAGAGGCATCTCCATTAGCCACCACGTGGGGAGGAAAGGACAGGTCCAGGGGTGCTGCACTGGGTGTCACATTTTGGGAAACCTGGAGGCTGGTTTCACCAAGGAGATAAACAAATAACTAAAATAAAATAAACAAATAAATAAATAGTGAGTAGAGGCGGCTCACTTTCTGGCGTCGCCAAGAAGACAGAGAACATTGTGATTGGATGGCATTGCTGTCAATCACCTCAGATAGGCAAAGGGGAGGCGGGGCCCTGGCCTGGGTGGGAGTTGTTTCCATGGAGACTGGCTCTAACCCCTTGTGTTTGCTCCTCAAAGATGCGGGGGTGGTGGCAGCTCCTTAGGTTCAGATGCACATGGGTAGATCAGTTGGGAACTTGTTCAACCGAAAACGACAGCGGGACAGGTTGTCTCAGGCAGGGGAGGCTGGAGGCAGGTTGTCAGGCAGGGACCCTGGCTTCATCCATCTTTTGAGCTCTGTGCCTGTGGGCGCACATGACAAGGTGAGCACCACAGCTAGGAGGCTCGTGTCCCAATCCAGGAAGGATAGAATGAAGGGGGAAGACGCACTGTCTTGTTCTGCAAGGACTGTCTTTCGGCAGCTCACCTCCACCGCGTTGGCTGGGGCCATGTCACCTGACCACTCTCCACCACAAAGGAGTCTGGGAAACTGCATATTTTCAGTCGGGTTCATTGCCAAGCCAAATAAAACCGGAATCCTGTCAACAAGGAGGAATGGGGTGGGGAGCAGATGTGGTCCGGCGACCAGCAGAGGGCCGAGACCGCCGTGGGTCAGGGCTGACTCCTGCGTGATGCTCCCTGGATGCAAAGATGAGAGTGACACTTCTCTTTACAAAAACCCTTCTGATGAGGTGCTTCTCTCTTAGCATTCTGAATATTTCACTCACGGCTTCATTATAAATAAAATGAATTAATGTGTTTCTGCGAGTTTGGAAAATAAGGAATCGGTGTTTTTGGCCAAGACTTCCCTTAAGGTAGGTAGCTTCTTTTATGGCTGTCATTTTACAGAGAAGGAAACTGAGGCACAGAAAGGTTGGGGGATTTGACCAGAGTTACCAGGGGGTGAGCATCAGAGTGGGGTGTGGACTGCAAGCGCCCGCCCGCCCCACAGCCCTACAACCCCAGCCTGTGGTGGTGAGGGCGCCCTGGGGGAAAGGCTCAGGGTGGCGCCCCTGGGTGCATGCGCTTGCTCAGGAGGTGGGTGCCGGCCCTCTGCATCACAGCCCTGGGGTGCCCACTGCTTCCCTCCTCTCCTGCTGCCCCCATGCCTCTTCTGGGCTCCCAGGTGACCCAGGATTTCCTGCAAGTCAGTTCTGTGAGCTCAGAGCCTGGCCCCGGGAGAGAATTCTCGGTGCTTCTGGCTGAGAGCCTCCGCCTGCCCTCGCTGTGCTCTGTGGGGCCGCGGAGAGAGCCCCGGGTGTGCCATCAGCCAGGTGCTCACACACACCCAGCTCCACACATCTCAGCATGGTGGGCAAGACGCCGAGTCTCCCTCCGTTGTGTGAGTGGTCAGCTCAAGGCCCCTCACAGGGATGTTGTGAGGAACGAAAGAGGAAAGTGGGGCCCAGGGAAAGAGCACAGGAGCTGTGGTCACCATGGCAACGCACGCCTAGGTACAGGCCCTTGGGTACCATGAGGAGGCATCTATGGGAGTTATCATCTGTGGTCAGCATGGCAACGCACGCCCAGGTGCAGGCCCTTGGGTACCATGGGGAGGCATCTATGGGAGTTATCATCTGTGGTCAGCATGGCAACGCACGCCCAGGTGCAGGCCCTTGGGTACCATGGGGAGGCATCTATGGGAGTTATCATCTGTGGTGACCATGGCAACTCACAGTCAGGTACCCTTGGGTACCACGGGGAGGCATCTATGGGGTGTGGGAAGATCAGCCCCTTTCTCGTGCTGTCACTTAATCCCTCTCAGCCTTGGATTCCTGGCCTGTATGTGAGAATGTTCCCCAGACTTCCCGCAAAGGGTTACTGTGAGTACTAGAAAGAAAACCATTTTGATAGTTCACAGTTACTGAGCACTGGTCATCGGCCAGGACCTCTGCTAAACCTCTCTGGACCATCTCTTTCATACGTCCTGGCATCAGACCACACTTGGAGCCACGAGGAAAAAATGTCTGCCCAGCTTCTCCAGCTCTTTCCTGCCCAGCGAGCCTCTCTGGCCCTGGTGCCCTGTGCCCGGCACCAGGAGGCGGGTCCCGACCAGCGGCCCGTGCCTTCCCAGCTCACGGTTGACGCACACGTCTGTGAATGGGCAGGGGCAGTCCGGCCTCGTACCGCAACTCGTTCCTAGAAACCCAGTGGTAAAATGGGTGACAAAGCAGATGGGGAAAATACACTTAGAAATTACGCGACTGTAAAACTGTGTTCCTGAAACAGGGCTGTCTGTCAACAAGTGTGTCACTGATGGACAGCCCGCCAGAACCCAGCCCCACGTGGGGGCCTCACCTGGAGAAGAGTCGCCCCCAGCCCTGCACGGGGGCAGCTGGGAGCACATCCATAACCCCAGGGACCCTCCTTGACTGCAGACAAGTGCACTCTTCTGTCCCCTGAAATAGCTTTTTTGTCTTAGATCCACTTTATGATGCACGTGGAGTTAGCAATCGGGCTCTCTTTGTAGCATATTGAGGGCTTTAGGGCATTATCTGGAGGAAAACGTTTTCTCCAGAGAACTGCTCGAGAACTCTCGTCCTCCTATAGCTTGCTTTCTCGGATGAGGGCCCAGAGCCTTCCAGAATTCATCTTCAGACCTCAGGCTCCTGTCCCAGGTGTTGAATTCACGTTCTTAGCTGCTGATGCTGTTTCTCTGTCACGAAAGGAATTTTGAAATAACAGCTTCCCTAGCGGACACAGGTGCCCATCAGGAGTGTGTTCAGCTTCAAGTCACACAGAGGCCGTTGTGTCGTGGCTCCTTCCTCCGTCTTCCACGCCAGCAACGCTGCATCTCTCTGCCCTCCTTTTGTCAGCACTTCTCTTTCTCTGATCTCCTCTCTGCCTCCCTCTTCCACAGTTAAGGACCCCCTGATTACATGGGGTCCACCCAGATAATCCAGGATAATCCCCCCATTGCAAGGTCAGCTGATTAGCAACCTTGGTTCCATCTGCAACTTTAATTCCCCTTTGCTATAAAACCTAACACTTCACAGGTTCTGGAGAGTAGGATGTGCACGCTTCTTGGAGGACATCATTGTGTCCACCACATTGCCATTACCTGGCCTGTCATGGTCTCAAGATGGCTGCTGCATCTCCAGACATCACGTCTGCGTTCAAGGGAAGAAAGGAGCAGAGGGTTTCCAGGACTATATCAGCTGGGTCTGTGCTTTTTGTCAGGAAAGCAAAAGCCTTCCCAGAAGTGTCCCAGCAGACTCCCTTTACATCTCATGGGTCACAACTGGGGCATTTGGCTGCCTCCAGCTGCAAGGGAGGCTGGTAAGTGACACAGTAGGCTTCTGGCCTCTAAATAAGGAGGCAGTGAGGGAGAAGATGGGCACCGAGCACTCCAGGAGGCACATCATCCGTGTCTGCTGCAGCCCCCTCTGAGCTCCCGAACTTATTTCACCAAATCCTCACAGACTGGGCCCCAGGGGGCAGGAAGCGGTGGCCTCCAGGGCACATCTGCAAAGCTTTCCAGAGGAATGTAGTTGACTCCCAGGGTCTTCTGGGGGTCCTACAAGGGAACTTTAAAGTCTGCCCCTGGAGCTGTCAGGGAGGCTCCAGGCCTTGGAACGGGCTGTCCTGGGTTCTAGCACCTTCTTGACTTGAGAACGAGAGACACCGTGTGCAAGGCGCCCAGCACGTCTGGTTGCTGCTGGGTGCTCAGTACAGCACAGGTGCCACCCGGGGCAGGCGTGGGACCATGGGCTGGTGTGGCCGCGGGCCGGCCCGAGATGCAGGAACTGTTCTGGCCTCCACACGGCAATGGAGAAGGGGGTCTGCCCACGGGGGGCTTCCATTTGATGGGCAGTTCTGTTCTTACCAAAGGAGTCATGCACATATCCAACAGGGTGGCCTCATTAGGGGTTGTTAGCACATCAATGCCCTGTGTATTCTGCCTGGAAACCCAGGACACAGCTCTGTGTTCCTGGCTGGGTTCTAGGACCCCTCACTGTTGATTTCCCCTCAAAACACACCGGCTCTACCTGAACTCATTCAGCTGACCTGGAGTTCTGGAAACAAATCTGGGGGCAGTGTGGGTCCCTCGTAGAGGCAGGAGCTACTGAGTACCCACTAGGCGACCCCTCGACCCCCACACGCCTCAAACAGCATGGTGCCTCCTCCAGCCCGTCTGGACACCACGTCCTCGAAACAATCTGGGAAATAAAACCAATTTGACTTACGCTTTTCAACTCTCCATCCACTGGTCACTGTGCCGCCATCCTGTGGGGACACAAAGAGGGACATGGTGAGACCCCACCCTCAAGAAGGAAAGGGACTCACAGAAAGAGAGCTCCCGAGTGTCAGGTCCTGGCACCGTGCAGGCGCTCTACTCCCATTAGTAACGCTGGGTGACATTGGGCAGGTACTTAACCTCTCTGAATCTCAATTACCTTGCCTTCGAGATGGGGCGACTAACAGCACCTCCCTCCTAGGGCCACTGTGAGGGACCATCGTATGGAAAGTGCACGGAAGGCTCCTGGCATGTGGAACGTGCTGTGCAGGGCTGGCTTTCACTCCTGAGCTCACTATCATTTCTGATGTACACTCAGCCTTGGGGTTGAACCGAGCCTCACGGCACAGCCCCACAGAGTGAGAATGGAATTTGAGTCAACTAGAGTCCCGCCTTCCAGGGGGCTCTCAGAAGGAGCCTTCCGCGGCAGTGGCGAGCGTGGCCTCTGGCTCCAAGCCCGGCCCACCTGGCTCCATCAGCTTCTTCTCCAGGCGGCACACCGGCTTCCTCACTGAAATGATGGAGCTTGTGCCAACGCCAGGGCCCAGGACCACAGGGACGTGCTGGGGACGCGGTGGATCCTCCACAGACGCCAGCAGTTGGTCTGCACGCAGGATGGCAGGAATCCTGGAAGAATTCGGGAGGTAGTTCCCACCCACAGCCCCATTTGCAGGTGGGGAAACTGAGGCGCAGAGAAGCCCAGGCCCCACAACCAGTGCGAGGGAGGGCGGGCTTGCAGGAATGGGCAAAACAGGTGACTGGGGTCCCAGCTGGGCATGAGACCCCCTACCCCCAGGTCCCCTCCGGAGTGGGGGAGGCGGAGGGGGGCGAGAGCTCCCCAGCAGCGAGCGAGCCCGGGCATCTTTCTCACGTTTCTGGAGCTCCTGCCCGCCCGCCCCGCGGTCCCCAGGGGGAGGCAAGAACCTGGGAATTCTCTTATCTCTGCCGAGCAGGATGCGGCCTGTGTTGTGTCCCCACCGACGTTTCCAAGCACCGTGATGAGCTTGCAGATTTCGCGGGCGATTGCTCGGCGCCCTCCGGGCCAGCTTTGGGGGGGCTGTGGTTGTTTGCCAGGCCCCTCGCCCGCGGCCGGGCGCCCCGTGTCCCTGGCTTCTTCAGCTGCTCCTGGGCCCTGGCTCCTCGCTGGCAGGCCCGTCCCAGGACAGCGGTGTGAAACGGCAGGGGGAGTTCCTGCCCGCGGGGCCCTTTCCGCCCATTCTTTGTGGCCGGGGAGGGGGCTGGGGGGGCGGCAGTGCTGACGCTGTGCAGGCAGCCGGGGCAGGGGAGGCCTGCCTGTCTGGGCTGGGCTTCTGTCCTCCCCGATGCCACCAGTGCCACTTCTGAAAGATGCTCTACTCAGCCACGAGTGGATGGAAAGGGAATTAATCTGGTTCTGTGATGGAGTGTGGGCAGTGGTGCTCCATCTCACCTCTAGTGACCGTGACTTCAAAACACAGACTCTCAGGCCCACCTGTTTCAGAGTCAGGCTCATTAGGACTTGGGCAGGACCCATAGTCCCTCATTTCCACCAGACCCGGCTAGTTCTTCCGACATGGCACGTTTGGGGAAACGCTGGCCTGGCAGCCTGGGCCAGGCTCTGGAATCAGGAGGCCGAATTTCTCCTTCACGGCCACCCGTCCTGGTCGCTGTGCATCTTGGAGCTTCTCGGAACCTCAGCCTCCTCCTCTACTGACTGGGATGATGTTGTCTCTCTAACAGGGTTGTTCGGAGGAATCCCAGGATGCTCTGCACACAGCAAGCCCAGAGAGGGTGTTCGGAAAAGGAGGAACGCTTACTGTCAACACTGATGTTCAAAGATGTCACCCAGGCAAAGTTTCTGATGATCGCAGACCCTGGGCAGACCACACCGAGCTGACAAGGTTGCAGTCCGAAGCAGAGACCTTGGGTGGTTTATTTATTTATTTATTTTTTTGAGGAAGATTAACCCTGAGCTAACATCTGCCAATCCTCCTCTTTTTGCTGAGGAAGACTGGCCCTGAGCTCACATCCGTGCCCATCTTCCTCTACTTTCTATGTGGGACGCCTATCACAACATGGCGTGCCAAGCGGTGCCATGTCCTCACCCGGGATCTGAACCGGCAAACCTGGGGCCACCGAGAAGCGGAACGTGCACACCTAACCGCTGCGCCACCCGGCCTGCCTCGTTTTAGGTACCAGTGCTCTTTGCCGTGGAAACTGCCACACGTTGGCAGATGATACAAAGGACTCAGCTTCCCCGCTGCCCCTGGGTCCAGGATCCCTGCCTCAGGAAACGCTGAGCTGCTGGGATCCTCAAGCTGAGGGCCTCGGGGCCCCAGAGGGATTGACTTGTCTCAGGACATAGCGAGTAACAAAGGGACTAGGACAAACGCTTGAGTTTCCCATGAAGAAAATTTACGACAAGGAGAGGGCCCTGCAGGACCCCTCAGAAGCGCTCCCATCTGACGGGACCAATGAGCTTCCTTCTGGAAATGTCTGCAGAGGTGACCTCAGGCATCTCGTCATGCAGAGAAAACGCAAGCCCAGGAGAGCTGAGGAGGCGGGGTTATTGTTCCAGCTCTCATTCAGCTCCGCCCCGGGCCTATCATATACCTGTCGTGCCTCAGTTTCCTCCTGCCGGAGATGGGGGTGTTACCAGCCCTTGGAGGCCTGAGTGAGATATAGTGTAGGAAGCGCCCAGGGCGCACGGGGCCGGATGCGCACTGAGAGTCAGCTGACGGCGGTGGTGGGGTCCCTCACAGACGAGGGTGCTGGGAGAAATTGCTCACTTGCCAAGGACCCCCGCTGACCAGTGGTGCAATCTGGGCGTGTCGGGAGAGCTTCACCGCCATCATATCAGCAGTGGGCAGGGCTGCGGGGACAGTGGCAGAGGCCTGGGAGGCAGCCGGTTCCCGGGCCGAACCAGCAGGTTCTCGGGGGAGGTGGTCCTCCGACGGGTCTGCCCCTCCGTTTATCCAACTCCTGCCGTCTTTTCCCAAAGTCGGCATGGAGGGGAGCCCGGCGGGGCCCTCCGAGTTTGGGGCGCTTGTCTTTTGTGAACTTTCCACTTTGTCACAGGGACGCCCCCCCACCCCCGTAGCCCCTCATCCTGGGTTTCTGTTGACCGGAAGCGGGAGGCTGCAGGCTTGGAGCTGGGATGACGCTCATGGCGTGTCTTCCCGACGCAGGACTGCAGTGACCCGGGGAACGCGGTGGCCCCCGGGTGGCCTCCTTCTGTCCTCTTGAGGCTTTTGTTTTTTGGGGAGGAACATAGACACACGTACAAACATCACACACGCACACACTTGTCAGTGCACACATCACACACACACGTGCACACATCACACACACGTGCACACATCACACACACACGTGCACACATCACACACACACGTGCACACATCACACACACACGTGCACACATCACACACACGTGCACACATCACACACACACGTGCACAATCACACACACACGTGCACACATCACACACACGTGCACACATCACACACGTGCACACATCACACACACACACACGTGCACACATCACACAGACACATGCACACATCACACACACACGTGCACAATCACACACACACACGTGCACACATCACACACACACGTGCACACATCACACACACACGTGCACACATCACACACACGTGCACACATCACACACACACACGTGCACACATCACACACACACGTGCACACATCACACACACACACATCACACACACACCACACACACACACGTGCACACATCACACACACACACGCACACACATCACACACACGTGCACACACACACAGACACATGCACACATCACACACACACGTGCACAATCACACACACACACGTGCACACATCACACACACACACATCACACACACATCACACACACACACGTGCACACATCACACACACACGTGCACACATCACACACACACACGTGCACACATCACACACACGTGCACACATCACACACACACATCACACACACACGTGCACACATCACACACACACGTGCACACATCACACACACACACGTGCACACATCACACACACACACGTGCACACATCACACACACGTGCACACATCACACACACACACGTGCACACATCACACACACACACGTGCACACATCACACACACACATCACACACACACGTGCACACATCACACACACACACGTGCACACATCACACACACGTGCACACATCACACACACACGTGCAAACATCACACACACACACACACATCACACACACACATCACACACACACACAACACGTGCACACATCACACACACACGTGCACACATCACACACACACGTGCACACATCACACACACACGTGCACACATCACACACACACACGTGCACACATCACACACACGTGCACACATCACACACACACGTGCACACATCACACACACACACGTGCACACATCACACACACACACGTGCACACATCACACACACACGTGCACACATCACACACACACACGTGCACACATCACACACACACACGTGCACACATCACACACACACACGTGCACACATCACACACACACGTGCGCACATCACACACACACGTGCACACATCACACACACACATCACACACACACACGTGCACACATCACACACACACGTGCACACATCACACACACGTGCACACATCACACACACACGTGCACACATCACACACACACATCACACACACACACGTGCACACATCACACACACACGTGCACACATCACACACACACACATCACACACACATCACACACACACACGTGCACACATCACACACACACGTGCACACATCACACACACACACATCACACACACACCACACACACACACGTGCACACATCACACACACACACGCACACACATCACACACACGTGCACACACACACAGACACATGCACACATCACACACACACGTGCACAATCACACACACACACGTGCACACATCACACACACACACATCACACACACATCACACACACACACGTGCACACATCACACACACACGTGCACACATCACACACACACACGAGCACACATCACACACACGTGCACACATCACACACACACATCACACACACACGTGCACACATCACACACACACGTGCACACATCACACACACACACGTGCACACATCACACACACACACGTGCACACATCACACACACACATCACACACACACGTGCACACATCACACACACACACGTGCACACATCACACACACGTGCACACATCACACACACACACACACATCACACACACACATCACACACACACACAACACGTGCACACATCACACACACACGTGCACACATCACACACACACGTGCACACATCACACACACACGTGCACACATCACACACACACACGTGCACACATCACACACACGTGCACACATCACACACACACGTGCACACATCACACACACACACGTGCACACATCACACACACACACGTGCACACATCACACACACACGTGCACACATCACACACACACACGTGCACACATCACACACACACACGTGCACACATCACACACACACACGTGCACACATCACACACACACGTGCGCACATCACACACACACGTGCACACATCACACACACACGTCACACACACACACGTGCACACATCACACACACACGTGCACACATCACACACACGTGCACACATCACACACACACGTGCACACATCACACACACACATCACACACACACACGTGCACACATCACACACACACGTGCACACATCACACACACACACATCACACACACATCACACACACACACGTGCACACATCACACACACACGTGCACACATCACACACACACACATCACACACACATCACACACACACACGTGCACACATCACACACACACGTGCACACATCACACACACACACGTGCACACATCACACACACGTGCACACATCACACACACACATCACACACACACGTGCACACATCACACACACACGTGCACACATCACACACACACACGTGCACACATCACACACACACACGTGCACACATCACACACACGTGCACACATCACACACACACATCACACACACACGTGCACACATCACACACACACGTGCACACATCACACACACGTGCACACATCACACACACACGTGCACACATCACACACACACACACACATCACACACACACATCACACACACACACAACACGTGCACACATCACACACACACGTGCACACATCACACACACACGTGCACACATCACACACACACGTGCACACATCACACACACACACGTGCACACATCACACACACGTGCACACATCACACACACACGTGCACACATCACACACACACACGTGCACACATCACACACACACACGTGCACACATCACACACACACACGTGCACACATCACACACACACACGTGCACACATCACACACACACACGTGCACACATCACACACACACGTGCGCACATCACACACACACGTGCACACATCACACACACACATCACACACACACACGTGCACACATCACACACACACGTGCACACATCACACACACGTGCACACATCACACACACACGTGCACACATCACACACACACATCACACACACACACGTGCACACATCACACACACACGTGCACACATCACACACACACACATCACACACACATCACACACACACACGTGCACACATCACACACACACGTGCACACATCACACACACACATCACACACACACGTGCACACATCACACACACACGTGCACACATCACACACACACACGTGCACACATCACACACACACACGTGCACACATCACACACACGTGCACACATCACACACACACATCACACACACACGTGCACACATCACACACACACGTGCACACATCACACACACGTGCACACATCACACACACACGTGCACAATCACACACACACGTGCACACATCACACACACACACGTGCACACATCACACACACACACGTGCACACATCACACACACACGTGCACACATCACACACACACACGTGCGCACATCACACACACACGTGCACACATCACACACACACATCACACACACACACGTGCACACATCACACACACACACACACACATCACACACACACATCACACACACACACAACACGTGCACACATCACACACACACGTGCACACATCACACACACACACGTGCACACATCACACACACGTGCACACATCACACACACACGTGCACACATCACACACACACACGTGCACACATCACACACACACACGTGCACACATCACACACACACGTGCACACATCACACACACACACGTGCGCACATCACACACACACGTGCACACATCACACACACACATCACACACACACACGTGCACACATCACACACACACGTGCACACATCACACACACACACACACATCACACACACACATCACACACACACACAACACGTGCACACATCACACACACACGTGCACACATCACACACACACGTGCACACATCACACACACACACGTGCACACATCACACACACGTGCACACATCACACACACACGTGCACACATCACACACACACACGTGCACACATCACACACACACACGTGCACACATCACACACACACGTGCACACATCACACACACACGTGCACACATCACACACACACACGTGCACACATCACACACACGTGCACACATCACACACACACGTGCACACATCACACACACACCACACACACACACGTGCACACATCACACACACACACGTGCACACATCACACACACGTGCACACATCACACACACACATCACACACACACGTGCACACATCACACACACACGTGCACACATCACACACACACACAGTGCACACATCACACACACGTGCACACATCACACACACACGTGCACACATCACACACACACACACATCACACACACACATCACACACACACACAACACGTGCACACATCACACACACACGTGCACACATCACACACACACGTGCACACATCACACACACACACGTGCACACATCACACACACGTGCACACATCACACACAACACGTGCACACATCACACACACACGTGCACACATCACACACACACGTGCACACATCACACACACACACGTGCACACATCACACACACGTGCACACATCACACACACACGTGCACACATCACACACACACACGTGCACACATCACACACACACACGTGCACACATCACACACACACGTGCACACATCACACACACACACGTGCGCACATCACACACACACGTGCACACATCACACACACACACGTGCACACATCACACACACACACGTGCACACATCACACACACACGTGCACACATCACACACACACACGTGCACACATCACACACACACACGTGCGCACATCACACACACACGTGCACACATCACACACACACATCACACACACACACGTGCACACATCACACACACACGTGCACACATCACACACACGTGCACACATCACACACACCCGTGCACACATCACACACACGTGCACACATCACACACACACGTGCACACATCACACACACGTGCACACATCACACACATACACACACACATCACACACACACATCACACACACACACACACGTGCACACATCACACACACACACGTGCACACATCACACACACACGTGCGCACATCACACACACACGTGCACACATCACACACACACATCACACACACACACGTGCACACATCACACACACACGTGCACACATCACACACACGTGCACACATCACACACACCCGTGCACACATCACACACACGTGCACACATCACACACACACGTGCACACATCACACACACGTGCACACATCACACACATACACACACACATCACACACACACATCACACACACACACACACGTGCACACATCACACACACACACGTGCACACATCACACACAACACACGTGCACACATCACACACATGCACACATCACACACACACATCACACACACACACACATGCACACATCACACACACACACGTGCACACATCACACACACACACGTGCACACACACACGTGCACACACACACGTGCACACATCACACACACACACGTGCACACATCACACACACACACGTGCACACATCACACACACACGTGCACACATCACACACACACACGTGCACACATCACACACACACGTGCACACATCACACACACACACGTGCACACACACACGTGCACACACACACGTGCACACATCACACACACACGTGCACACATCACACAGACACACGCACACATCACACACACACACGTGCACACACACACGTGCACACATCACACACACACACACACGTAAGTGCACACATCACATTCATTCACATGCGCCAACACCCGGGCGTACACACGTGCACGTTAACACAGGTCACACACTCCCCCACACACACACACACACCCCTCTCAGAAGGAGACTGACTTTGGGCCTTAGAAAGCACGTCAATCTATTTCCCCATCCCACCACCCCTAAGCTCGTCCTTCCCTCCTCTCGGGGACAGGGGTGTTTATGGGCATTCGATAGGTCTGTTCCCACTGAAATTCAAGTTCTACTGCTGTGTGACCTTGGTCATTTTGCTGACTGTCTCTGATCCTCAGTTTCCTCCTCTGTAAAGTGGGCACGGTAATAGTCCTTACTTCATAGGCTGTGTGGAGACAGGAAAGCGTCTGGGAGAACAGGTGGCCCACCCAGCCGAGGCCCCCGAGGTCGTGAGCGCGTCTGAGCCGCATCCCAGCTGCTCTTTCCCACCGGCTTCTCTTCCAAAGCCTCATCCGCGTCGCCAGCCTGACGGTCGTCTGGTTTTGCTGGAGCCACACGTTGAGCAAGTCACTTCGTCTGTCTGTGTCCTCCTGTGGTAACAAATGCGGTCTCATTTTAACTTGGGGACAAACAGGGCCCTGGACCTCAGCGGCAGGTCTGCGGAAAAAGGCTTATTGAGGAATGGAACTGGTGAGGTTCATTTGTTCGCATGTGGATGGCGCCTGCCCCCACCAGGCACGGAATACACCCCATCCCTGCCCCCCGGGGCCCATGTTCTGGGGGGTACGAGCAAGTGAGGAAATGAGCGATTACGATGCTGTGCGACCTGCATCCCCAGGCGCTGACCACCAGGGGCCAAGTGGCTTTCTGGGCCTGGGGCAGAAGGGTGAGTCAGACAGCTCCAGCCCCCATGGGCAGAGACGCGTGGCCAGGGCAGTCGGCAGGGGGACGCGGCTGTGGCAGAGGTGAGGACGGTGTGGGGGTGCAGAGGGACGCCTTCAGTTCCGAGCCGGCGTCCTCCCGGTGAACAAGGGAGAGTGACACCTCAGGCTACAGAGGGGCCGATGTTAAGGCTCAGAGGCAGGAGCTGTGAGGCGCATCAGGGGCTGTAGGTGGCAGCTGTGGCCGTGGTGTAGGAAGAGGTCCCTCGGGGACAAGATGGGTCTGCCATCGAGCTCCCTGCTAGCGGACTCTTGGCTGGCCCAGAGGGTTCTAAGACAGGTGGGCTTTTTGTAAAAATCTAATACAGGTGGCTTCTGAGTCCTAGAGTTGTCACCGCGATCCCCCAGCTCATGCTGAAATAAATTTGTTACCTGCCAGATAATGTCACCATTGAAATGCACCACTCGCCTCATTCAAGGCCTTGTTCCGCAGGACTTTCTATCACAGAATATTTCACAGAGTAGGCTCCCCTTTCCGGGAGTGTGGACCAAGAGGAAACCTGCCCCAACTGGGCCATTTTGGTATCTCTTTACATTAAAAATTCATATCATTTTTGCTTTGCATTCCAGATTACAGGCAGAGGTATTTTAAAAAGCCATTGTACCCCTCCCACTATTTTAGCAAAAATGATGATTTTTCCATGCATCGTATTTATTTTGGGACTTCTTATAGTCTCTTCGTTTGAAAAGCCAAGGTGACCTTAAGGTGATAGATAGCCTGAAATGCAATCTCAGCTCCTAAATGTCAGTCATTCACACCTTAGTAAGAATGGCAACACAACCTTAGCAGTAGGTTCTCAATGACAACATGAGATGAGACTGTTAAAACCCGGGATGCCTGTAAGGGTCAGGAAGAGGGAATACTGACGCCCTAAAAAGAGTCAAATATAATGAAGGAGGCGGAACAAAGACATTTTGCCAGTTTCCCTCTTGGGTCGCATTCTCTCGTAGTTCTCTGGTCTGTGGTCTGTTCTAACCAGAACCTGGCAAAGATCAGGGACAAGATTCTCCCATGGAAACTTCTCTCCCTGTCCAAGAGCTCGAGTGTCTGGTGCCTCCTCCATCCCCGGCTGCTCCAGCCCCTCACGGAGAAGCCTTCTGGTTTGCCCTTCTCTTTGCCTCTATCCACTTTCTTCAGTTTGCCAGGGCACTGAGAACATTGGCATGGGGGGCTGTTCTTGGAATAATCGGCATTTTCCAGACTCTTATACAAACCCTTACCTGGGTTCAAATCCCATTTCTGTCCCTCACCCGCTGTAGGACCTTGGGCAAGTTACTCAGCGTCTCTGGGCCCCAGTTTTCTAATCTACAAAAAGGGGGATAAAACCAGCAGCTGGGCTATCGTGAGGATAGAGCAGTCGATGCCTGGGAAGTCCTGGACGTGGTCCCCAACATGCACAATGGTAGATGTATGTTAGCTCCAGGACTGTGGGAGGAGTTGCCCCGTGCTGGGAAAGAATCATTTAACTTTTCAAAACAGACAGTGCAGTTTGATCCTCTGCAGTTCTAGATGGTTCTTCCCTCTAGCAAAACCTTCACCAAGGAGTTATTCCAGCTCGAGTGTGTTCGAAGGGTCTGAGTTGATATAGGGCTGCATGCAGCCTCGTGGCAGCACGCTGATCCCCACGCTGGTGCCCACCTGTCGGTGCTGTTTTGGGGGGCAGTACTAGAAACAGCTCCTCCCTGGGGGGCTGCCTGGGGGCAGACAGCCCTAAACAGCAGCCTTGGGGGACACAGTCAGCTTTGAGCCTCCGGTTTGCCAGAATTTGGCTCCTGAAACAGCCCACCTGAGCTTTCGAGCTGCCTGGCCCCCCCAGATGCACTCCCGGGCCTCTCAGGGCCTCTGTGATCTCCCCAGGCAGTCCTCCAGGGGGGCTGTGCACGGGAGGCCCCTCCGTTTGCAGTGGGACGCATGCCATTTGTCAGTGGCGTGGGGTGACTCGCTGGGCACCCCTTGAAGCGAGCTCGCAGAGTTCAAGGCTGGTCGCCCGGGCACTCATTATCAGATCTAATTGTGGGCTCAGATTTCACAAACCGGGGGGCTGGGCAGGTGGAGGACAAGCGGCAAAGGTCACGCCTAAAAGCTTATTAAACCGCTGGTGTGAAAGGTAAGACCATCTGGATGCCATTTGACAACTTAAGTGGCAATTACACCGTTTGGCGCAGGAATTAGCGAGAACTGTGGCTTGAACTGTGGCAGGGGACAACTTTCTTTCGGAGGGGGTGGTTCGGGGGCCGTCCCGTCCTAGCATGTCGTGGTCCTCACCCCCACCGTGGCCGGAGGCTCTGCGCCGAGCTCTCCGCGCGGACGGCAGCGGCAGGCATCCCCGGCGGGCAGCCGTGTCCCCTCGCCCGGCCCTCAGCCCTGATAACCAGGAACACCTGCTCCCCAGCGCCCCCGGCCGGGAAGGGAGGTGGGGCGGCTCCCAGCAGCATTCCACCCGAGCAATATGGAAGTGTTTAAGCGGGGTTTGCACCAGGCAGGGTAGCTGAGATCTGAACCTTTAAATTACAGCCATTCCCGGGGCCGAGGAAAAGTAAATAAACAGTTGACAGCTGCAGGCAGCTCCACAGAGAAGGGGCATCTCTGCTGATTGCCAGACGAGTAATTAAGTGGGGAATGTGAGCCCTCGCGTCAGGGGAGATGATAAAGGTCTGGGGCAGTAAATCCACCCAGCTCCGGAGGCCTCTGCTTAACCCTCGCGGGGCCAGCGGGGGTGCGGGCGAGGGCCTGGAGGTGAGAGCCTGGAGGCGAGGCCCGGGCAGGAGCCCGCGCTTGGGACTGTCAAGGGCTCCCACCACTAAGTGCCAGGAGCCGCCTCGCTGTGCCCTGATTAGGGCACATAAGTGAGGGCATCTGGATTCTCAGCATCAAGGCCAGCAAGCCCTTCCAAACAGGTGCGTGCGGGCTGCGCTTCCTGACCCCTCCGGGCGGAGCTGTGTCCTCCCATGTTCTCACGCTGATGCCCTGACCCCCACGACCTGGAATGGGACTCTGTTTGGAGATGGGGCCTCTAAGGAGGCGATTCCGTTAAACAAGGGCACTGGGCTGGCCCCGATCCACTAGGACTGCCGTCCTAATAGGAAGAGGAGATCAGGACGCAGACACGCGCAGAGGGACGAGCATGTGAGGACCCACGGAGAAGACGGCGGGGCGTCCACCCGCCAAGGAGAGGCCTCAGGAGAAACCCACCCGCTGACACCTCGACCTCAGACCTCCAGCCTCCAGGACTAGGAGGAGAGAAATCTCTGCTAAGCCCCCAGCCTGTGGGCCTTTGTCACGGCGGCCCGAGCTGGCCGGTCCCTAGGTCTGCCCGTGTGCAGAGAGCGGCATGTGCTTATAACAAGCACTGACAGTGCCGGGGTGGATGGTCTGTGCCAGGCCCCTGCGAGGTGTGTACGTCGTATATGGCTCCTTGTGCTCACCAAAGCAACACACTTCCCACTTCACAGATGTGGAAACTGAGGCCCAGAGAGGCTGAGCAAATAGCCCAGGATCCCACAGCTGGGATGTGTGGAGGGAGCCTGTGTCTGAGAGCTGGGCTCTCAAACCTGGCTGCACAGTGGAATCGCTTAGGAAGTCTTAAAAAGCACCCCAGCCCAAGGGGATGAGAACCCAGGCCGCAGTTTTCAAGGGGCCCCAGGTGACTTTCACAGAGAGTCAGGGTTCCAGACCACTGCTTTCTACCCAATTCCACTTGCTGGAATTCTTTTTGAAAAAAGTGATGGCTTAGCAGGGGCTCAGGGCTCCTGTGTCACCTCCCATCTTCCCACCTTTCCCCTGGAGGAGCCTGCTCCAAGGTGACCCTCACATCCATTGTCAATGAGCTTGTGTTTATGGGACTCCCAACACAGGCCTGGGTTCAAATCCAGACTCCATCACGTGCTTGTTGTGTAACCTCAGGAAAATCACTCGACCTCTCTGGGCCTCAGTTTTCTCGTGTAAAATGTGGATAATGAGAGGACCTACCTGCTAAGATTGTTATTAACCGAGCTAACGTTTGTAAAGTCCTTAGAACAATACCTGGCACATGAAGGGTGTGAGAAAAGTGTCTGTTAGAAATAAAGTAACTGTCTTGTATATTTACCCCCAGGTGGGGAGATGCTGGGTGGGGGTAGCGGTGGGAGACAGAGGCTGAGTCTGAGTGAGCTCAGTGTCTCCCCAGGGCACAGAGGGGCCTCAGGGAATTTTTGTGGGAGGGACAGGGCACCCTCGGTCCAAGGTGTCCACCGTCAGCGCCCTCCGCCCCCCCACCCCCATGAGGGGCATCCCGACCTCGACTCGTTCTGTTCACAGGTAAACCATGACACTGGGGTCTGGAAGTCATAGGGGGATGCGCACAGCATCTGTGGTGTCATCGCAACATGGTTTTCTCAGTGGAGAAAGAGGAGGAGCGCGAGGCGCGGGGTGGCACTGGCCTGTGTGGGTGCTGGCCGGCTGGCAGACGAGCCTCGTGTTGTCCTGTATTGTGTGTCTTCCCCCTTTTCCTCCTGTCCCGAGTGTGTGCCCCTTTTGTGATAAAACATAGTCGGTTTTTAAAATTTTTTTTAATTTATTTTTTTGAGAAAGATTAGCCCTGAGCTAACAGCTGCCGCCAGTCCTCCCCTTTGTGCTGAGGAAGACTGGCCCTGAGCTAACCTCTGTGCCCGTCTTCCTCTACACATGGGACGCCTGCCACAGCACGACTTGATGAGCGTTGTGCAGGTCTGTGCCCGGGATCCGAACCCACAAACCCCGGGCTGCCGAAGCAGAGCGCTCAAACTTAACCGCTGCACCATCAGCTAGCCCCATACAGTTATTTGTTTTTGAAGAATGATATAAATGTTGGCTGAGTCACCGCAGGCAGATGCTTCCCTGGGGCAGGTTTTAGCACTGTCTGGACGTCCTGCGGCCCGGGAGGGCTGGACGCCCCTCTGCCTCGCCCGGGGAGCACACGCCTGCCTGTTTCTGGCCTGTGGCCCTGGAGAGGACAGGTGTGTGTCACTCAGCTGTGTGTCTCCGGAAGCCACTGCAGGGGACTGGGCCACACGGCCTCTCTCGAGGCGCTGGTGTTGTGGAAGCATGGGTCTGGGCTGGTGGGGCCTTGGGGACCTGCTGTAGGACACTGGGTCCTGGGGACAGCGGCAGTGGGTCTGGGCCCCTCCTGTGGGCACCAGAGCCCTGGGTTCACTCCCCGCCTGCCACGTGGCTGATAAGCTTGTGTGCCTCAGTTTCCTCTTCTGTAAAATGGGGTAATAGCATAGCCTGCTTTACAGAGCTGCCGGGAGGATTAAATGAGTTAAAGAGGTAACAGCACCTGCCGCTTAGTTAAGAGGCTCTTTTTATGATGGGAATTGCTTTTCTGATGACGACTCTGAGCCGTCTCCACTTGCAGGTGGGGACGTGGCGCTCAGGCAAGTGCATCTCTTATTCAGTCCTGCAGCCACTAGCTCCAGCTCTGGACCAGGCACTAGGTGCCTGACAGGAAACAAAACAAGATTCCTGCCCTTTCAAGGTTCTCCATCTCCCGAGGGGGCAGCCGTCAGTCAAATGATCATGCAGACAGATAATCGCAAAATCTGGAAGGTTCCAGGACGGGCGAGACCAGGGAGAGGACAACATATAGCAGGAAGCCTGTTGGAGACCAAATGATGGGATCTGAGGGCTGTGTAGGAGTTCGCTGGGAAAAAGGAGAGGAACAGTTTCCCAGGCAGAGGGAACAGCCTATGGGAAGAACTTATCCTGTCCAGAGAAATAAAAGGGGGGCGCTCGTAGGGCAGCTGGGATGCAGAGAGGGAGGGAGACGCCGCTGCTGATCGTCTCCCACCATCGACCCCCCCCCCCCACAGTAATGAAATGTTTAATGAGGTCCACAGGAACTCGGAATGTGCACTGCTTTTCCCGGCCTCTGCTGCAGCTGTGATGGGCATGTGACAAGCCCCCACCAATGTGATGTGAGAGGGGACACGTGTGTCTCCATAAAGGGACGGGTGGCCCTCCTCTGCTCCCTTTTGTGTCCTCCCAGTGGCTCCATGCAGACACAGTGATGGATTGTCACAGCCCCCGTGGGTGGACCCCGCAACTTACAAGACAGAAAGAACCCCGGCGGTTTAGAGGGCGGAACTCAGAGCTGCATGTGAGAAACAAATTCTATGAACATCTGGTTTCCGCCACTGACATCTTGGCTCCTGTTGGGTGCAGCCGAGGCATCTCGTAGCCCAGGGCAGGCTCTGCTGGTGGGGCTGGAGGCCAGGCCAGGAATCCCCCCACACCGCTCTGTGGCCTGCTCTGGGAATTCCTCCTGGCTGCTGAGCCTCCAGGCCCACCCCAGCGCTCCTGGAGACAGTGCGAGCCATGCAGCATCCTCTTAAGTGGCTCTTTTACTTAATTCGGCCCAAGGGATCTCCAGTTATGTGGCAATAATACTCTTGTCTGATACAGCCTTCTGGGTCAGGACACAAACTCTGATATTTTCCCTGAGACCCACTGGAAGCCGACGAGAGGCTGGGGGACCAGCCGACGGTCCCACGGGCCGCAAAGGGCAGAGCCAGGGCTTGGAGGTGAGCGCGAGGCCCTGGTCCTCTCGCCAGAGTCCTGCCTGTGCTGAGGAGGGTGTGGGTCGGCAGAGATGCTCCTGCCAAGCTGCAGATGCTCCACTCTCTTCTCCCCACCTTCCTGGCCGTCCTGCTGGCAGCGGCCTGGGGATCTGCACCCCGCGAGAGCGGCAGGCTGGCGTCCTGCTCGGCAGAGTGGGAGGAAGGAAGGTCCCGAAGGCCTTTGATGAGCTCTCCCTCATGACCCTCCTGCACACTGGCCTCTCCTGGGATCGAGTCCTCATGCCAGTTTCCATCCGGGTTCCTGCTGCTGGCCCCTGGAGAGCCTTACCCAGGCGGCTGAGGGCCAGCCGTCCTGGCCGGGTGCTCTTCCGATCTTCACAGCCCCTCGGAATGGATGCTCCTGACTTCCTCGTCCTTTGCATAAGACCCCACTGCCTCTGCATGAGGCCCTCCCCCCCCCCGTTTGCTTGGGGTTCTTGGCTGTGTTTCTGATGCTGCCCCGCAAGGCAGAGGCTGGAGTCAGGCTGCTCCTCCTTCCCATGGAGACCTGATCCAGTTACCGGGGCCACAGAGTCTGGGAGCACATGGTGCAGGCCCAACTCGTGCAGGGCCGGGAGCTCGCTGTTCCTCATCCTTGTGAGGCCAACCCCTTTGGAAATCAGAGGCTCCTGGGGGGCCTGGTGACCCTGGGCAATGGCCCAGGGCCACAGGACCTGACCTCATGGGGCACATCTTGAGGGGGGAAAAGTGGAAATTAGGAGGACAGGTGAGAGGAGAACCCCCAACACTTGCAGAGCCGTGGGGTGTCTGTGCCTCAGCCTCCTGCCCCACTGATGCTCCCCACAGGGGCCTCGCCCGGAATTTCTCTTCTGGGACAATGACTCGGTTCCTCCTTCCCTATGAGGCCTCTCCCAGCAACGCTGAGCTGGCCTGGGACCCCCTCTCTGCTCGTCTGGGTCTTCCTCCCCACTCGGGGCAGGAAAGATGTGGGGGAAGGACAGTGGGCTCTGGTTCAGAAAAGCTTGCCCAGGGTCCTCGGGTCTGTGGCTTACAGGTGGTGAGGGTCAGGAGTCGCTTACCATCCCCGCATCCCGGTGTCCATGTGTGTAAGAGGGGATCAAAGCTAGCCCCCCACAGCTGGGGTGGTCTGGAGGATATCGGGAGATGTGGGCGGAGAGGAGGTCCTGCAGGGCGTCCGTGGGCCTGGGAAGGGTCGGCGCTGGGGCAGGACCAGGTGTGGGGCGTGGGCAGTGCTGGCTGTGTTACCTGGGGGGCCTGGTGCAAGATGGAAATGGGGCCCCTTGTTCAAAAATCACGAAGAATTTCAAGTTGGCTGCAGCAGCGCATCGAGCCAGGTGTGGGGTCCCTCCTAGCGGGGCACTGTGTGCCGTCTTACACTCGCTGGAGTCCCTTGAATGCTTACGTCACGGCCCACGGAGAGGCCAGGAAGAGGCAGGACCCCTCGGATACCTGGAGGTCAATGGCTGGTGATGAGCGTTGTTTGTCCACTCCGGGGAACTTTGCGTTTCCGCCCAGGATCCCGAGTCCACAGTGTCCAGAGACGTGACTCTGTAATGGTGGAGATCCGCCCGAGGGGGGAAGGCGGCACAGCTTTTGGACAGTCCCCCTTGAATCCTGCCCAAGGACTCCCAAGGGTCACAACCCCTTGTAACCAGAAACAGCTGATTCCTGGTTCTGGGTTCCAGAGCGGGCGGCAGTCCAGCCTGGTGACGTCAGGCCAGGGAGGCCGGCTGACATCACTGTGACAGCGGCAATTTTCGTGGGAGCGGGTGTGGGGCGTAAAGCTGTCATCGCAGCAGACATCTCTCCATGGCCCCCTCACGTTTGTCCCTGTGGTCTCACCTGCGAGGCCTGGGCCTCCGTGACCTTGGGCTCCGTGGTGACCACTCTCGTGCCGTGGGCGAGCCTGGGGCACTGTGGGCATCTTCGTGCTCTCTGCGCGCTGCCACTCGGTGCCAAGGGTGCTTCCAGGTTAAGTCTCGTTAAGGTAATAAATGGGATGAAAAAACAGTATTTCACTGTATTTTTTCCTGGGGCGTCATGACAGATTGAGGGTCTGTGGCTCGAGGCGTGCCGGCTGGTTCCAGCTCCTGTGACCCCGAGGCAGGAGAGCAGATGGACACGTCGCAGACTTCCCCTGCCCTGGCCTGGCCTGACTCCAGGGACCCCGGCCTCCACCTGCTGGCGGCGCCTGTGGGAATGTCGCCCCCCGCAGAGGAGCCCAGGCCCATCTCTCCTGCCCTGAGAGCCTGTTTGGCCTCATGGGTCCCAGGGGAGCGTGTCATCCAGTTGGCAGTCTGCCGGGCCCACAGCTGGCTGAAGCGCGTGGGGAACGGGCCGCTTCTTCCTCCGGTGCCCAGGATGCGAAAGACCCCTGCGGGTGGGCATGTGGTCCCCTGGCCCCTGACTGGTCCATCGAGAAGAATGGCTGTTTCTTTACCATCTGCTTGCTGATGCTCAGAGGAGCCAGGCTGGGTCCCTCCTTCCTGATAATGATGATAAAATGGTCGTTATCTGCTATCCACCCTCACTGTCCAAACTCAGAAATGAAACCTATTCAGGTAGCAAGGGACACCTGTAACTGTGATAAATACGACACTGGTGCTTGCTCTTGGAGGCCTCATTCTGTGCCAGGCGCTGTATGTATATTATCTAAGCAAATTTCCTAACAGCTCCATGGAATAATAGCAATAAAACGCCCCACGCCTCCTCTGTGCCTCTTCCAGGAGCCTGACATGGAGTGACTCTCAACCCCAGTGACAGCCCTACGAGGGAGATACTTAATCATCCTCACTTTGCAGATGAGGAAATGGGCCTCAGAGGGGCTAAGTGACTTGCCCAAGGTCACACAGCTGGTGTGTGTCCAGAGCTAGAATTTCACCTGGTCAGTCTCCATCCAGAGTTCATACTTTAACCACTAACCTTTTCCGTGTCTGCAGCATTCAAGCAACATTTGGGGCAAGACCATGCTGTGGATCTTATTACTAGAGGCTGGTGCTCAGATGGGAAAAGAGCGTATTCACCAGGAGGCTTCCTGGGGCCAATGGCGAGATGGGAAAACCCCATAGCCTGCCTTTAGATTTAAGCAAAAACAAGAAAAACAAAAAACGATCCTCCCGTCAGACCATTAGATGACGTTGGTGGATTTACATCCTACTACTTAGCGCATCAGGTGCTTATCCAGCACTTACTCTGTGTGGGGTGCTGTGTTAAGTGCTTCACGAGTATCAACTCACCAGCACCTGTTTAATGGGAGGTGAGCTCGCCTGCCCAATGCCACCTAGTAGGTACGATTAGTGGGTCCAGGATTGGGATCCAGGGGCACTCGGAGCCCCGTCTGCAGAGAGTCTGCCAGCCTGGACCAGGGGCTGACTTTGTCAGCAGGAAGAGGGCACCCGCTGTGTGGGGTGCGACTTGTGGGCTGGGGTGGGCGGGCCTGGCGGACACCTCCCTGGGGGGCTGTTTCCCAGGGCCTGCCACCGTGCCCTGAAGACTCACTCCCTGACGGAGAGGTAAGACGCGGATCCCGCCCGCCCCACTGGCAGGGGTAGGGAGAGGCCATTGGTGCCACCTGAGCAGAAACAGAAGCTCTCTTCCTCCTGGGACAAGTCAGTCTGCACAGCCTGGCCTCCTGGGGTCTGGATGTGGCCATTGACTGACTCACAGCTGCAAGTGAAGTGTGCTGGTGAGGCCCCCAGGAGGCGGAGGAGGGCAGATCCACAGGATGGAAGGAGTGTGGGCCCCGAATGACTCCTTGGAGCAGAGCACTGCCCTGACCCCACAGGACGTGAGGTGAGCAAGAAGTCAGCTCTCCCCGTGTCAAGACTCAGAGTCATCAGAGCACGTCGCCTGTCCCGGCTGACGAAACCACCCAGCACCTTGGTGCATGCGGGAAGGAAGATCTCAGACCCCTTCCCGGCTGCAGAGTCTGTGCCGTTCGGTTTTGTTGATATTTAACTGAAAATAACAATGGGATCCAGGAAGCGGGGGAAGCAGTGTTTACTTCTCCAGCCACATCTCAGTCCTCCTCTCCCCCACTCCTTCTCTCTGACTGAAGGGGTTCCTCTCAGTCCCTCCCATCCAGACGGCTCTCTCCTGCCTCAGGGCCTTTGCACAGGCTGTACCAGCTGCTCGGCTCTCTCTTCCCCCACATCCACACTGTAGTGCTCATCCTCTGGACCTCCGCTCGAATGCCCCCTCCTCAGAGATGCCTTCTCTGACCCCCAGTATGGGGTTCAGTCCCCCACTTTCACGCCCCACTCTGCTGGGCACCTGCGTGCTCTGTGAGCTCCTGGAAGGCAGGAACCGTGGCTGCCCTGGTTACCGGCAACCAATAGATCCTGTTAGAACCCTGTCCCCGGGCAGGGCAGTCACACCGGGAACAGCTCCCTGCTCCCTCGCCTATTGCTGTGTGTCACACCAGCCCCAGACTCAGGGCTTCTCTGTCCAAGGCCACGCGGCAGAGCCCTGCAGAGTCTGTCCCGGTCCCTTCTCCATCCCGGCGAGCTGTGCGCATCTCTATGTAAAAAACCAAGAGGAGGGTCACATCTTCTCAAAGCCGAGAAACACATTTCTGTGTCCCCTCCATCCGAGTGTCCCTGTAATCAGAACGCATCTTATCACCGAGGAGCACGAATAGCCAGTCTCTTTTCTCCCTTAAAACCTCTTGGTAAATTGGGGATGGGTCACAACTGGCGTTGCCCTAGGATGGATGAAATACGTACTCGCGAGGACCGCTACCCATTGGTGGCCCTCTCTGTGCTGCTTTAATGGCCGTTTTCTCACTCAACCTTCACAAACACCTGCGGGGAGGGCTCATGGGTGAGCAGGTGTGGTTTCCATGTTGCAGGTGCGGAAGCGTACAATCAGAGAGGGTAAGTAGCTTCCCCAAACTCACACAGCTAGGAAGTGGTCGATTTTGAATTTCAACTCAGATCTGCTGTGGGCTGAATGCTTAAACACGAGCAATGAAGAATTTTTCGTAAAATGTAGCTATGAAACGTCAGGCGTTTTTCAGGAGCACGCTGCTAACGGCCTTACGTGCTGTATCAGTCTGCGAGGGCTGCCGTGACAAAGAACCACAGCTTGCAGGGCTCGAACAGCAGAAGTTTGTTTTCTCACGATTGTAGACGCCGGGAAGTCAGAGATCAAGGTGTGGGGAGGGTGGGTTTCTCCTGAGGCCCCTCTCCTCAGCGTGTGGATGGCTGCCTTCTCCCGGTGTCCTCACGTGGTCGTCCCTCTGTGCATGTCTGTGTCCTGATCTCGCCTCCTTATAAGGACCCCAGTCCTAGTGGATTAGGGCCCACCTGACCTCATCTTAACTTCTTATCTCTTTAAAGACCCTGTCTCCAAACACAGTCACGTTCTGAGGGTCTGGGGGTTAGGACTTCAACGCATGAAGCAACCCAGCCTGGAACATCTGCATTCTCTCTCTTCCTCCTCACCCTGGGGAGCTCCCATGAATCTATTTCTTATCCTGTTTTAACGATAAGGAGATGTCTGTGTTGGAAACAATCAAATCATTTGCAATCAAACCGTCTCTCCCTCTGAACAAACAGAACCGCTCGTCCTGGTTGTGTGGATGCGGTGGGGGATCCACGCCGGAGCTGGCTGAAGAACCACTGCGACGATGTTCTTGTGTCCACCGTGGGTGAGACCGGAGGCTCTGACAACAGACATGCGGCTTTTACCTCGTGGTGGTGGCTCTCAAGGGCTCCTTCCTCGCACGTGCAAACACACCCACACCCCCCCCCACCCCAGTATTTCCCAAAATGCGTATGGAGCACATCCTATGAGAGCAATTAGTGTGCATCCCATGGAGGGAGGTTTTTTTTCAACCAAATACGGTTGTGAAGTATTACGTAAACAATATAGAATAGACTTCCTTGCTGCAGGATTTCTTGGAATCTCTGATACGCTATGTGACGTGTGAATCTCTCAGATGGCATTAGAGCAGGGGTCGGCAAACTTTATCTGTAAAGCACTGGCTACCAAGTATTTCAGGCTTTGTGGGTCACGTGATCTCCATTGCATCTACTCAACCCTGCTGTTGTAACCTGAGAGGAGCCGTAGACAACATGTAAGAGAATGTGTGGCCCTGTTCTAATAAAACTTTATTTACAAAAACAAGCAGCAGGCCAGAGTTGGCCTACAGGCCATAGTTTGCTGGCCCAGTCTTGGAGATGGAGTATTTTCCAAACGTATTGGAACGTGGAGTTCTTTTTTCAAGAAGTGCTCACGTTCCGCAGATCACACTCTTCTTTCCAACAACCCTTGGTGCTCATTTGGGCGCCTTCGCACTGTTTCATGTCCACCCTGCCTGTGTCGATGTCCCTGCCTGCTGGGATAGTGTTTTATGACGCTGGCCCCTGGACTGAGACGAGTCATCTAGGCTCCAGGCTTGACCCTAAGGAATCTGAACCACCTTGGGCTGGAGGATTCCCCAGCGAGGGCCCTCGCGTGCAATTTTTGGGACTTTTGGGTTCAGCAGAACTTGAGACACCTCGCCACGTGTGTGATCACGGTAGGTAGCAACTCCAGAGAAATTGTACGTTACAGAAAGGGATTTTCTTTCTTCTTTCAAACGGGTCGTTTCTGCCCATCCCTCTGGCCTCTGTGTGGGTGTGGAGCATGCGACGGGATGGGGAGAAAGGGGCCCGGGGCCCAGGGAGCATTTGATAAAGCTTTACGCTTGTCAGCTGCTTTCGCTCACATTTGAAAACTGCTTAGTCTTTGTCTTTAAGCTGGTGGCTCTGAATTCACTTTGGAAGGAGAGTTTTGGAAAACGGGGAACTGTGTGAATTAAGACGGACATGGATATAGTCTTTCAAGGTATGAAATTTGTGCTGACTTGGTCCAAAACACAACCGCATCTGGTTATGTCTGGTCTCGACTGCTCCAAAAATGTCCTAAATTCCAGACAACCTCTGGGGCTTAGAAATAAAAGTCATTAATCCTGCATTTGAATTTAATATTTGAAATTTTATCCTAATCTTTTTTTTTTTCTTCCACATGAATTAACTTTTGAAAAGTTGGAAGGAAACATGAGGTGTTTTTTTTTTTTTAGGGAACATTCTTAACAAAAGGGTATAAAATTCAACTGGGTTTGACCTTTTGAGTTTAGCAGATTTTCCACCTGGTCTGAGCTGGAGGAAATGGGCTTCGCAGCGGGAAGGCTGCTTCTCCGGCTGTGGAAAGCGCTCCTGCGCCCGTTCTCGAGGCGGTGCGCTTCTTGGCTGAGCCATGCTGTGGGTTCCTCGCTGACGGTTAATTGAGAAGTGCTGAGCTGGAGTGTCTGGGTGGATAGCCCATTCAGAGCACAGTTCCAGCCAGCCCGGGGTCAGAAATATTTGAGCCCCCCTCTCCCCACCAAAAAATGCACATAACTCTGCAGGAATCTCACACGTGGGTGGACACATCTATCTTGAGTTTCATCCGCTCGGGGCCAACTTCTTTCTGGCACGAAGGGTGCAAGCTTGGAGCACAGACCCAGCCACCGGATATTTCAAATGATTTGGTAAAAGAATCTGGGAAAGGAGGGGCGTCTGGGAGCCTGATGGGCAGGAGGTGGGGAGCAAGAGGGAGAGAAGAGGGGGGCCCGTGGGAGGCGGGGACGGGCTACCCCCTTGGAGGGACGGGGGTTTGGGGTGTTGGGACTCTTGGAGTCTGGGGCTTGGGGAACATGACAGTGACTTCTGTCACAGATGCTGGGGCCTCCTATGGTCAGAAGATGGGGATCCTTCAATTGGAGTCATCGCCCATCCGCTCACGAGGGTGTTGGGGAATTCTGGCAGCCTGCCTTTGAATCCTGGCTCCATCACTGAGTGACAGACTTTGGGCAAATCATAGAACCTCTCTTAGCCTCAGTCCCCTCAGGTGTAAAATGGGAATAAAATAACACCTTCTTCGGAAGGGCTTAAATGATCTCATGCCTTTCATGGTCAGTCCGGGGCCTGGTACCCGGGAATGGGCTTAAAAAGCAACGCCCTTTTCTAAGTAGAGAATATTTTTATTCTTGAGTTGACTGCCTTTGCCAAGGCAAAGGAGGGCCGGCCCCACCCCCTCCCGCCACCCCCCCCCCCCGCCCTCTTTGTGACTTGTTTTTCCTTTCAAGGGTGGTCTCTGCTCCCTGCACTGTGATGTCACTGCCTAAAAATGCCGGGCGCAGGCGTGGGGAGGCGGAAGGGGCACTGGCTGCGATTTCTCCCCGGCCAGCCTTGCGCTCCCCAGGGGCAGCCCTGGCCGTGGCTCAGGAGCTCCAGCCTCCTTCCCAGCGGAATTTATGATTCCCTCCTCAGCCGGAGCTGGTTCACTCCTCCAGAAATAAACCACGGCCGGCAGAAGGCGCAGGCCTCAGCCCCGACTTTGTGTCTCCTACCCGATGCATCGAGCGGCCCACGAGCCTGGTAGAGGGGAGCTCCCTGGTAGACCTGGGTCCAGGGCTACATTTGCTGTCAAACAGCTGTGGGGGCTTGGGCTGGTCACTCAACCTCTCTGGGCCTCAGTTTCTCCAGCTGGGAGAGAAGGGATCTAGACCAGCGGATTCGCAAAAGCTCAGCTGGGTCACTGATCCTACTTTAAGCAGGTGAAATGAATGTTTCTCAAGGTTCAGGACTAAGGAGAGTGTAGGTGACACACGCATGAGTATTTTAAACCTTTATTTAGGGGCTGGTCCAGTGGTGCAGCGGTTAAGCACGCACATTCTGCTTCAGCGGCCTGGGGTTCGTCAGTTTGGATCCCGGGTGCAGACATGGCACCTCTTGGCAAGCCATGCTGTGGTAGGCATCCCATGTACAAAGTAGAGGAAGATGAGCATGGATGTTAGCTCAGGGCCAGTCTTCCAGCTTAAAAAAAAAAAAAAAAGGAGGATTGGCAGCAGATGTTAGCTCAGGGCCAGTCTTCCTCAATAAATAAATAAATAAGTAAATAAATCTTTATTTAAGGGATCATGCAGGACAGGGGAAAGGTGAGGTGGGTAGGGCGCTGGTCTTGGATGCAAAATTTAAGGGGCGCCAAACAATCCACGGTCATCAAGATAAATACGACTTGAATGCAACATTTAAAAAATCAAAATGCAAAAAACATGTGTGATGAAAAGTTTTAAATAAAGGCAAGATCAATATTATTTTGCCTCAGTTTCCAATGTTTCTCACATGTGTAATTATGCATCATGAAAACATTTCTAACAGCTCAAACCCGTGACGTCACAGATGCTATTGCCTAGAGAATGACCACATTAGAGTTTAAAAGGAGAGCTTCTTAAAGAGAAGGCAGAGTTTTCTGGTGTGTGTGATGGTGCTGTGTAGGCACAGTAGAGGACCGAGTCTGGGAGTGGAGGGGGGCGGGTGGGTGGGTTGGTGGAGCAGACCCCAACTAACCCTTGAACCTCCACCCCATGCCCGGGACGCCATGCTTGCATGGTGAGTATCCACCCCTTTGACCACAGTGGACGGTCCCCGCGGTCCACCCCCCCGAGCCAGTACCTTCGGGGGCATCCTGGGGTCCAGGCTGGGCTGGTGTCCTCAGTGTGGGACATGCGCACATTTGTGTCCTGGGCACGGCCCTGCTTGGCTCTGTGGATGGAGGCACTCACAGAAAGAGGAGACATGGCCAGGAAACAGCCAGGAAGGGTCCCGTCCAGGCTCCCAGCTCCTGCGACAGCCCTGCCCTTGACTCCACGGACAGCCCTGTGTCTTGCCAAACACCCCTCCTTTGGCATAAACTGGTTGGATTGGGTTTCTGTCTCTTAACGAAAACATCTCCATGGATGGTCTGAGTCCTTTTTCCTCATCAGCTACTGACTATGTGCCCTTGGGCAGGTCATTTTCTCTCTCTAGAAAGTTCCCTGCTGTGTCAATTGGCCTACCATCTTGGAAAACAGAATGTGAAGTGTCGATTGACAGAGGTGAGGCCGAGGCATTTTAATTCATTCATTGTTCAAATCAAATGTGTTGTGGGCCGACTATCGCACTGGGCATTCTGTAGGGAACAAGATAGGCCCACATCCTCCCCTCACAGAGCCTCCAGATGCAGAGCCTGAGACAAGAATTCAGATCTTGGGAGGGAGGCCCTGGATGCTCCATTAGGGGGAGGGGAGGCCAGACAGAGCAGGGGAAGGCCCCATACAGATCACATTAGCAGGAGGCTCACTGTTATGGGCAGTGGGGCTGGTCCTTCATGGGCCCTTGAGGAGCCCATAGAGAGCCCACCTCAGGGCTATGCCGCCTGGCGGAGCCTGGTCTTCTTGCTGGTCACGGCTAAGCATCCCGGCTCCCAGGTACTGTGGCCAGGAGTCGTCCTGACGGTGGATATTTGCCTGTGGTTTGGAGAGCAGGAAAATGAAATATCTGTGGACAGAGATGTTTGGGAGGCTGATAGCACCGGAGTTAGTCTGCCAGAGTCCCAGAGGAGACCCACCCAGGGCTGAGACGCACTTCGGGGCGGCAGACCCTCCGTGCTTCTGTTTTCTGCAGGACATCCTTACTCCCAGCTGGCACCTCCGAGTTCACGCCGTCTTCCTTCTGCGTGAAGGATGTGGAAACCAACACTTCCCCGGGGAAGTTCTGGCTGAGGGGATGAATTCTGGCTCCTTGGTTTCTACAGGATTCTCTTACCGCCGTTCCGGTCGCTCCAGGATGACCACAATCTGGACACACTGTTCTTTTCAGACCCGCTCTCCCACCGCTGGCCCATTGGAAGCCCTCCAAACCTGGAAGGTGGGCCTTCTCAAGATCCCCAGGGGGGCCCGAAGCTGTCCCTCATCTTGCCTGAAAGGTAGTCCTTTTTTCCACGCGAGCCATCCCAGGGCCACGGACAGTCTTTTCTGGAAGCTGCTTGGGTTCTGATTTGTCTCAGAGTCTCTGCCGTTAGACGGATTCAGTGCACCTGGTCTCAGACGGGGCTCTTTGATTGTCGCTAGAGTAATCTTGCTTTTGTGGGGTGGGGACATTTTTTTGACATCATTTCCCCTGGAGAGTCAACACTTTATTCCGTGGTAATCCATGTGTCACGGGTAAAGCTGACGCGCCTTCCTGGCCCGGGGACGATATGTGACCCAGGTCTGGCCACTCTGAATCCTCCACGCACCTGCTCCTCCACGATAAGCGACACAGAGATAGACGTGGGAGCCTCCCAAGCCAACCTGGTCTTCCCCAGGCCTTTCCCAGGGCCTTTGGGACAGATGTGATCCCTTCTCCAGGACCCACGCTTTGTGGACCAGGAAGGCCCGGTGCTGCTGAGGATCATTTTTAGGTGAAAGCAAGATCGAGACAACCAGCGTGGAGAGGTGGAGAGAGAGAGATTCTGGACGCCTTCAGTCAGATCCAAGGACCCGAATGTGACTGAGACCAGACCCTCCCATTGATTTTCCAGTGACGGGAACCAACGAATGGCCTTCCGGGTTAGGCCAGTTTGAGATGGGTTTCTGGCTCTCTCAAGTAGGAGTCCCAACTAATTTGCCAACTGGGAATAAAAAACAAAAATGGGGTCATCAGAGGAAGTTGGGGGCTGATGGGTTCAGAGGAAGAGCTAAGCATTCAGACTCCAGGAAGGAGGGATCCAGCGAGCATCAGGCATCCCGGCCCCAGGGACGCAGGGAGTCCAGGCACCGGGGCATCCCCCTGCGTGCGGGCTCCATTGGATTTCCACTCCAACGCAGAGTTCCAGGGAGCAATTATCCAAGTGACCCAGCTTGGGTCCCATGCCCGACCTGTTGCTGGGAAGCTGGGTGGACCCCACGTGATGGGGGAACAGTCACCGCCCCCAGAGGAAAGGTGTCTTAGGATGAAGAGAAGGCTGAGCAGTGACAAGTGCAGATGTCCACTGCAGCTCCGGAAGCAGCAGACGGCACGGGGCCATTTTCTCTCTGGTTCGATGAGACCGCCCTGGGGTGCTTTCGCTCGAAGGCTTGGCGGAGGGGCTGCCCGTGGGGCGGAGGGAAAGTTGGCTTTTGGAGTTAGACGATGGAGATGGTAACAATGCTGCCTCTCCGAGCTCCCTGGGCGACCCACTGCAAACTACGCGTCAGTGCGTTCCTTAGAAGTACCCATTTCCACCCACACTACAGAGGTGCCGATTATGACCGTCTCTTGTCCTCTCATCGCCATGGTGACTGTGGGGACACATCAGGTGAGGCTAACTTGCCACGAGAAGATGTCCTGCTGAGGAATGCAATTCCGTCTTGACCCAGGAGACCTCGAGTTTCAGAGCCTGTGCACCCTCTTTGAGAAACGTGGGGACCCCGGTCTCTCTTTGACGTTAACTAAAATTCAGACACTATGATAAAACCGATCAAGAAGACGGGGCTGAAAAAGTCTTTGTTTTCAAGCGGCAACTGACATCCATGGCGATCCCAACATGCAGTTGTCTTTTTGAATTATTCCTGAATCATTCGTGAAACCTAATTTTTGAATAAAAAGGTATGAAAAAGACTTCCCTCAGTTTTCAAGTGTTACCGGTAATGGGCGTGCTGGGGTCCAGCTCTCTGGGCTTGGAGGTCGGATTCCATCATTGCCAATTATTTTCTGAGTCAGTTTGGGTAAGTCCCTGTACCTTTTGAGGCTCAGTCTTCCCATCTGTAAAATGGGAATAGTAAAAGCCCACCTCATGAAGGTAAGTGTGTTAATGCGTTAACAATTATTAGAACAGCTTAGCACATATGAAGTGTGCAGTAAATCTCAGCTATTATCACTACTCCCAATTAGTAAAGATCGCGACATGTGTCTAGCACTTTAAATGCCTAAATTGTGTGTGCTGTCTCTGGAATAAGCTACATCCTGAATCTGAAAAGGTCTCCATGCCCGGGTCTGAAGCCATTTATAGCAATTCCTGTTTCCACTGTGGATTTCAATTTTGCTGATATGGAGGGAAAATTTCTAGCCCTCTGCTGTATAAATTTAGTTAACGTTTTATTGCTCAGGCCACTTGTATCACATGACTTTTGTTTCTCATTAAGTCAGTGAATGAGATTTACTAATAAGCCAAGTAAAATCTAATTAGGGCAGGGGCCTTTTCCTGAAGAATTAATTCTCCTGTGGACCCACAGATGTTCAGAATTCAGGGTGAGTAATGCAGAGCGTGTCCTCTGCTGGGAACACTGAACCTGCCCCCGCTCGCTTTGCATTCAGCACAAGAGCTGGTATAATTTTCATAGATTTGTTTCCTGAAAATGAATATTAGTTGCCTCAAGGATCAAAACCAAAAATAGATATAAAGGACAATGGAATTGCCTTGGCAATGAAATACACGTATTAGATGCCACTTTGCAATTCATACTCAATGGGGCTATTATGAAAACGAGAAGAGATGTTTAGATTAATGTTAGGGTTTTATTTCCTTTTTAGTTATTTAGAAGTTCTGCTTCCAAGGCATGAAGGAAGTTTATTTACTTCCATCAAGCATCCTCACATTGTTTACACCTGTGCAGCTGTGTTTTCGCACACAGCGTGTACCTGCCGTGACTAAAGTTACTGTTGCTCATTTCCAGGATTTGTCGCTCCTCCGCTGACTAGACAGAGTCCTGATTTTTTTCATTCTAGATTCTTGCCCTGACTTTCTCTGTCCTGACGTCAGCAGCCGTTGATGCTCGATGCCTTCCCGTTACTTCACTGGGGGCTGCAAAATAGCCACGCTCCAATCCTATCCTTTTGTCTTGGCTCATCAGCTGGAGGAGTTTATCCAGCCCCGTTCCCCTCATCTGTCATTTTACCTGGAGTACAGTCCCTACTGGAAAGGGGGACCAACGACTGACTCCTTCCTTTATTTACCCAGTTCTCTACGTGATAAACTGATTCCCTGTCATTCTCAAAAGGTGATCAGTTAGGATTTTTTTTCTTTAAATCATTATGACCTTGTAGATTTAAACAGAATTACTGAGGGTCAGCCCCTTGGCCAAGTGGTTAAGTTACTGCGCTCTGCTTCGGGGGCCCAGGGTTTTGCCAGTTCAGATCCTGGGCACGGACATGGCACTGCTCATCAGGCCATGCTGAGGTGGCGTCCCACATGCCATAACTAGAAGGACCCGCAACTAAAATATACAACTATGTACTGGGGGGATTTGGGGAGAAAAAGGAAAACAAAAAGAAGATTGGCAACAGTTGTTAGCTCGGGTGCCAATCTTTAAAAAAAATAGTAGAAATAAACAGAATTACTGAGTTTCAATGTTGCAATTTATATATTTTTTTATGAGGGGATTTGAGAAGGTTCAAATCTAGGCTGCCTCATCCCCATTTTTCTGAAATAAAATAGAGCAGGGTGAAACACCTCCGAGAGGGTAAGCCCCGTCACGGAGAGTGTCCGACTCTGGTCAAGCGGCACAGCAGGAAGAAGCACCGGCAAGAACCAGGGCCTTTGGGGTCAGACAGCCCGGGCAGCACCCTCGCTTCTGCATTATCGTTTCTGCAACTTTGGATGGCTCGCTGCCCTCACCTCGTCTCAGCTCCATCATCTCTGAATGGGGGGAAGTGTGTCCACTGCAAGGGGAGCTGTGAGGACTAAATGGGACGGCCTGCTAGCGCACCTGGCACGGTGCCTGGTGTGGGTGGATGCAGTTGCCCCCTAGTCCCCAGGGGGTCAGGATCTGGAGACAGAGCTATATGTCCTCCAAGGTTCTGTGAGCCGGCTGCCACGAGGCTCTCCCGACCGCAGTGAGGTTTGCAGCCCCGCCTCTGGTTCTCTCGGGTCTTCTGCTTTCACCCGGACAGTCAGCCTCGAGGAGGTCTGAGCTATTGTCTGGGACTCTACAGAAGGAAATGGACATGGATCATGGGAGGTTGCTGCACCGCACGCCCGGTACTGCCTGGCGCCACGTGCTCGTGGGCACCGCTGCCGCGTGCAGGGCTGGCTGTCTCTCGGTTAAACTTCTCCTGACGGCTACACTCATGTCTTTATTTTTGCCCGACTGCCTTTGTTGTTGGAAGTATTGGGTCATCAGAAGCCACTGAGGTCACCAGTGAATCTGTCCTGTCCGACCATCCTTTTTTCTTTCTAATTGATACTTCTAATCTGTTTATCAGCAAAATAACCAAGTTCGTCAGAATTGTGTCTAATCTAAAAGCACATCAGCACAGATTGGCTTTCGGAGGGGTGTGAATACTGTAAACCTCGTGTGTTGTAGTATGCAGACCTGTGCTACGCATTTCGGGGGCTCAGAGACCTTCCAGCCTTTGTTCCTTCATCTCAACTGAGTTCTGGATGTTTGAGTTCCGGATAACTGAAAGCCCTGGTAAGTGGTCGGTCAACATTTTGAACGACTCTCCAGCCACATGGACAATAAAAGCGTCCTCAGGGGTGAGAGAAATATATCTCAGAATCATAGTCAAGACCATTAGCAACTTTGTTTACAGCCAAAGGGGAGAATTCCTTTCCCCAGGGCAGAACTGAGACCGTCCGCCGGACGCTGCCGGCTTCCGACAGCGCCACCAGTTGCGATTTTTGGTTTCCTGGCTCGAGTGGTCCAGGTGGACTGGATTTGCTCCATGACTGGCCAGTGCCCTCTTCACTTGGCTGGACTGCAGGTTCAAGTGCGCGAGGCCGTCCACGAGCTAATGTGTCTTCCCTGCAGTCGCCCCCCGGAGCCTGTCTGGGGAAGGGGCTGAGCTGCGCTCCTCCGCTCCCGCGCAGTAGCAAGCGGACGAAGACTTCCAGAGTCTCCTTTCCAGCATGTGGCCACGCTGCGTGTGGTCAATGGACGGAGAACTCGGTCCCCTATTTACTGTGGCAAGACCCGGGCTTTGGAGCCCACATGTGCCTATGAACCCATGGGCCAGTCACAACCCTGCCGTGCCTCAGTTTCCACTTCTGTTAAGTGAGGATACTAAAACCCATCATTTCATATTACAGTTTGAAATGTGGTAATATCTATGAGTGGTTGACAAAGTGCCTGGCGTATAGTAAGTGCTCCATAAATATATATATTTTTTTGTCACCATCGAGACAGAAAGGTTGGCCCCCTTCAGAGCCATTATTCATGCGGTTGTTGCATCGTCTCCCTCCCCCACCGAGCTGAGAGTGCCGGGGTCCATAAACTGTGTCTGTTTTGTATGAAGCCATGAGAACACCTTTCCCACCTGCGGTCGGCAGAATAACAGCCCCCAGAGACGTCCGTGTCCTATTCCCTGGACTTGTGATATGTGACCTGACGCGGCAGAAGAGATGGGGAGCTGGTCCTGGGTTACCCAGGTGGGCTCAAGTGTAAATAATTCCAGGCAGCACGAGATTTCCCGCTGGGGAACCCAGGTGAGAGGGTATAACGAGGGGTTGAACCCAGTCTAGGGGGCGGGCAGGCAGCCCCAGGAGACTGAGGTTCCAGGTGTGACATGGAGGGTGATGGAGCCAGCCCACGAGGGAAGGGAAGGAGGAAGGTGCCAGGCAGAGGGACCAGAGTGCAAAGTTGGTTTAATTCTCAGAGGAGCCGGACGAAGTGGTCCAAGGACCCTGAGTATAGAGATGAGAAAAACTCAGAAAGATGAGTGCTGTACTGGATTGAAGAGATTTCTCACTCTCCGCGTCAGGAGCATCCGTGTGTGGGATTACTTCCCTTGTCCTGAGCATCCCCAAGGGCGGAGCCGGGACTCCCTGTTTCTTACTAGAAGGTTGACGAGATCGCCCTTCTCATGAGTGAAGAGATCACGCACGGGCAGTCGGGGCCCTCCCCCAGAGCCCAAGTCCAGCTTTACACCCTTGGAGCTTCGGGAAAGAAGCCCTGGGGGTGACATGAACCGCATGAGTCTGCTTCTAGCCAACCAGGGTCCAGAAATATCAGGGTCCAGTGTCTGAGTGCCATCACCTCCGAACCTGCAGAGTCGGGCAGAGGAGGCTCTCGAGCGGACGGGCGGACAATAATGCCCTGGCTTCTCAGAGCTGGTGTGACGGGCAGACACAGCTCGCCAGGGCTCATGTGCTGTCACCTGCAGCCACAACATGAGCTCCACAGTGAGCCCCAGAAGACGAAGTACCCCCCAGCTGCTTCAGCCACGCAAGGCATCTGTCTGTCTGCATTTTCCTTGCAGTTACTGAACCCTCTGGCTCGTGTCTGATGCTGGTTCCAGGTCGATTTTCATTAAAAGGTTGAAACCTAATTTTTCATTGAGCAATTTTCAGTTTGTGGCCAGCGTCAAATGGGAGCCCACCCCCCCGCAGGGCCTGGCGGTCGGGACTCACACCCACTCGGGATGCTCAATATGCTTTGCACTGCTCAGTACAAGCAACCCAGTCAGAAAATCCTCATCTATGGTGTTGCTCAGGCCTCCCGGTGCTTTAAACCACGAGCATTTTGAACCACACCCCGCGTTCCTGGCCAGCACGGCTGCCTCCCGCCCGCCCCCTCCTCTCCTATGGCCAGCCTCGTGCTTATATAACGTCAGGAAGGGACTAATGAACTTTCCAGGGCTTTGGGTTGTCCCTGACTTCATTCTGCCTTTTAAAAAAAAAATTGGGGTTAAATGCACGTAACATAAAATGGACCATTTTAAAGCAAACAATTCAGCGGCAAATGAGTGCAACCACCACTTCCGTGTAGTGCCAAAATATTTTCATCACCCCAGAGGGAGGCCCTGTGCCCATGAGCAGTTGCTTCTCATCTCCCTCCCCCCACCCCTGGCAACCACTGACCTCCTTTCTGTCTCCATGGATTTGCCTGCTCCGGACAGTTCACGGAAGTGGCATCATGCACTGTGCGGCCTTCTGTCTGGCTTCTCTCATTAGGCACGTTTTCGAGGTTCATCTACATCATAGCATGTGTTGGTACCCGATGCCTTTTCATGGCTGAATAATACTCCATTGTCTGGATATACTCCAATTTGCTTTTCCAGCCATCTGTTCATGGCCATTTGGGCGTTTCTATCTGTTTGGTTATTATGAATAATGCCACTATGAACATTCGTGTATGAATTTTGCTGGAGAACCTGTTTTCGCTTCTCTTGGGTCTATACCCAGGAGCGGAATTGCAGGGTACCATGCTGATGCCATGTTTAGTTTTTTGAGTTGCCTCCAAGCTGTGAAGGCTAGGGAGAGCTTCCCGGGGGAGGTGAAGTCTGAGTTAGGACCCAGAGTAGCCACAGGGATCCCAGGAGGCCATGAGATTGGACAGCACAACGCAGGGAAAGTGGCAAACCCAGCGCCCGGAGGCTCGCCCCTCACTTCAGCTGTCTCCCCCACACTACTCCCTCCCAGTGCCAAAGGCACCAGGGTCTGATCGCGTTCAGGTCCCCCTGCAGGACCCACTTGGGGGCAGAGACGATGGCATCCCGGAGGAAGGAGGTCTGTGCTCCTCGTGAGGCATCAGGCCACCCGGGGCTCTCACTGCCGGCCCGTGGCGTCCGTCCAGGCTGACCAAGCTTCCCACTTCTGCTGCACCATTTCCACCCAATCCCACTTTGGAGCGGAAAGGCCTTTGGAGCCCCATGGATACAGGCTCCAATCCTGACTCTGCCGTTTCCTTAGCTGTGTGGCCTTGAGCAAGTCTTTCCACCACCCTGGCCCTCAGTGTCATCATCTACACAATGAAGAGAATCATGCCAGGAGGGGAGAACTCACCCGTGCTGACCCTCCTGAGCACTCACTCACCAGGGGTGTCACAGACAGTGACTCACTTAATTCCCACAGCTCTATTGTTACTATTATCATCTGTGCTTTACAGACGGGGAAACTGAGGAACAGAGATGTTAGGACATTTGCCCAAGGCTGCCCTGCTTGGCTAGCAGCAGAGCTGGGCTTTGCACCAGGCACCCTGGCTGAGCCTTCGGGCTCTCCCTCCGTACGGCCCCATCAGGACCGTCAGCATTCTCTGTCGTAATATCTTCTGAAGTTTTCACTCAGAGGTGGACAGATCAGGATAATAAAACTGTCTATCACCCGCCCAGCCCCCAGAAACCCTGCTCCCACGGCCAGGCTGCCCCTCCCACATGCCCAGCCACTTCCATTCTTGGTTAATTTGGAAGCAAATCTCAGACACCCTGTCATCTCATCTGCAGGTATTTCAGTCTGTGTCTGAAAGATGACAGCATTTTGTGTGTGTGTCCTCCGCTCTGCACTGTGTGTTCTTTGCATTTCTGAAACTTCAAGCACGGGCCTGACCCGGAGACAGGGCTTCCTGAGTGTTTGTTGAGTGAATGAGTGAGCGAATGGATGAGTGCCCAAAGCCAGTTTTCCATGGATCTCTGTGTGAGAGGTCGCTCTTAGTTCTCTGTGAGCTGATCAGCAGCCCTCATTTCCCTGTGCCTGGGAGAGCCGAGACCTCCCTGGAAACGCGGGCCTGGAATCCCTCAGTGGAAGTAGGTGACAATTTATGACATGGATAAGCGCTCATAAGCCTCAAAGAAAAATACCATGTGTTTATGCAGGGCCTCAGGTCCAGCCGCTCAGAGGCTCTGCCGACTAGGTTGGGAAGCTGCTGCCCGACCGGGGCCAAGTTGGATGGAGGCTCGGAGAGCCAGCCCACCCACTTCCCCCAGCCTGCCTGTGGTGGGGCGGGAGGGGAGTGCCCGTGTCTGTCTGGAGGGGTGGCCACCTGCGTGGCCCGAGTGGTCCGGCCAGACTGTGTCCCCACCCTCAGCAGCTGGAGGGAGCATGTGGGGGCCCCTCCGCCCCGGGTCCTCTCAGGGAGGGCAGTGGAGGGCAAGACTGGGGTATAAAGTGGATCTTCCAGGCCCAAAGGTCTGCCCTGTCTCCGTTCTTCTGAATTCTGATCACTCGTGCAGGCGCCCCTGGCTGCTGGCCTTGGCCGCTGTCTCTGGAATGCGTCTCCGCTTTGCTCTCTCAAACCCCTTACTCCGTGCCCTTGTCTCATCCAATTCTCTGACCCATATTGGCTCCCACTGCTCAGTTCAGGCCAGGAGTCCCAAATTCCCAACACATGTGCATCTTTCAGATTCAGGAACAACATATAGAATTCCTGGGAAAATGCAAGAATTCCTGAAATCATAAATTACTCTCCATTTTCCACAACACTTCATTTATGTGATTTAAATAAGAATGAGAGAACGTGATAGCAAATGGTAAATCATGTTTCTGTGACTGGATTATATGAAAAGTGCCAGAGTTTCTTCTCAATTAAAAATATAACAAATGCATGGTTTATTATTGCTTTAAATCAATATATTTTGACAATACTTATTATGTAATTCAGTAATTAATAGTATCTCACATTCATTTGTCCCTGATTCAGACATTTGCTAATGGAACATATTAAAAGGAAGACGCATTAACGCAAAATAAACGTCAAATAAAAATCATTAAAAAAATTGAAGCACCACCAATATTTAGTCATTAAAACTTAATCTTAATGATCAAATTTGAAGGCACACGCCCATTAACGGCCCCGTCTGAAGATCTCGATGTTTGTTTTGTAACAAATAATCCAGATGTGGAAAAATTTATTTTATTTATTTATTTTATTTATTATTTGGCGTTTGCGTTGGTTGGATTGCTGACAGGGCAAGGGCAGCTGTAACTCGGGCCTTAGGTGCGTGTCGCCTCCTGTAAATTCAATTCTGTTTTCAATGGTGAGAAATTTTGTCTGCTGGCCTGATCGCAGTGTTGCCGTTGAATTCCGCTTTTGCAAATTTAAATCTGAGATCGGTTTCTGGTTTCACTTGGAGGCTTCTCCGGTGGTTTTCGTTCCTTCTTCTGTTTGCATTTTTCTGCTGAAGTATTTGCAAAGATCAGTACCCCAGAGCCAACATTCGAACGCCGGAAATAATGCCACGTCCAGATCTTCTAGAAACGTTAACAGCACTGCACAGAATCACAAGTCGAAATCGCCAATTTAAAGACTTATTTTTCTTCCATAAGGTTGTTATTTCTTGGAACACCACTCACAGGGCTTGAGCGGCGTATCCTACGTGTGTAAACTCACGGGTATTTGTTTTGTTTGCAGGAATGACTCACCCCAAGTTGCAGAGCCCGAGCGCACAGTTATAACACGATGACAGCTCCCAGTGCGCATGACCAGGTGGGCACGACTTCTCTCCTCCGTGTCCTGCCCTGGTCCCCAGAAATGTTGACATCACGCCTGGCGCTGGCCCCTCACCTGCACTGCCATCTCACAGCTGGATTGCTGCCAGAGCCCCCTAGCTGGCGGCCCCCACCCCTGCCTTCCCCCAGCAGCCCGAGTCCTGCGGGGTCAGACGGGCGTAATGCTCACACCCCCCAGGTGAGAACAGCGACTAGGTGGATGGGGCACACCCTCCTAAGTCTCTAAGCTTTTCAGCTCCCTCCTCCCTTCCTCCTTCCCTTCCCTCCTTCTTTCTACATTACTAGACTTTATTTTTTAGGGCTGTTCTGGGATTACAGAAAAGCGAGCAGAGGGTACAAAGAGTTCCTCTAACCCTCCGCCATCGCAGTAGCCCGTACTATTCACATCTTGTGATAATGTGATACATTTGTGACAAGTGAGGAACTAATATTGATACATTATTGCTAGCTAAAGTCGTCATTTACATTGGGCTTCGCTCATGGAGTTGTACATTCCCTGGGTTTGGACAAGTGCCTGATGTCACGTGTCCACCCTTACAGCGTCCTACAGCAGTTTCACTGCTCTAAAGATGCCCTGGGGGTGGAGCTTTTGAAAAACGCCATTCTGTATCTAAACGCCCTAGCATGGCACCTGGCACCCATCAGACGCTCAAAGAAATCCTGCAGATGCCTCCGGGGTGGGGGGAGGGCTTCCTCACCCGCTTTGGACCCACCAGGACCCGCCCCCTCCACTAAATTCCCCCTTCTCTCCCCTGCCCTGTGCAAGCCTTGTCAGCAGAAAAGGGCCATGCAAAACAGGAGCATTAGGCTGATGTTCTTAAACAGCTTGAATGCCACCAGGGAGCGGCCCCTGCGACTCCCCAAGTCAAAGGGCCACTTGTGCCGCTTGTTGACTTTGGGTTGGTCATTAACTGCCCTACTGGGTCCTGACATCACAGCTCGTAGGCTGAGCAGCTCGGCCAAAGATCTGCAACTGATGACGGAGGGCACAGAAAACAAGAAGTGACAACGGGGGCCATTGAACTCAAGCGGCACGGACAGTGATGAATGATGCTGTCAGTTCTTCAGGGCTGCTTGTCCAGAGGTGGCTGGAATTTGGGTCCTCCTGGCTTCCCACATTCTTTTCCAAAGGAATCGGCCCAGCAGGAGGCCGTTGGCATTGGCACCGAGATTGTCGTAATTTTAGGTGCAAGCAGAGATGAGCAAAGTCATCTGTGGGGACGGGGGTGGCGGGCATTTGTTCAGTCACCCACTGCTGCCTAACGGGCCACCCCCAAATTTCATGCCTCTGAACAATGATTTTGTTTCCTATGACTGTGGGCCGCCTGGGTGCTGCTGCTCGCACAGTGTCTTGGGGTCACCCACCGGCGGCATTCAGGGGCAGCTCTGCAGGACCTCTCCACGCGGTTGGCCTGTCCCGCCTCCTCGGTGTCTCCTCCCCAGCGCATCTCCTGGGGGCCTCTCTCTCCAGCAGGAGCACCCCTGCTTCCTCACAGCATGGCCGCAGGTTCCAAAGGCCACACCCCGGTTGCAAGTGCCCATCAAGCCTTTGCTGACATCACATTAGCGAGTGTCCCATTGGCCAAAACAAGTCGCCTGGCTGCGCCCCACATCAGCCTGAGGGGATGATTGAGCAGTGGGTGCTGGCGAGCGGGGTTTAGTGCGGACCACTCGCATAACCAACTGCCACAGCTTCGAGCCCCCCAGGATGTGCCTGGATGGAGGTGACGGGGTCCGCTTTCCTGGCACACCAGTCAGCTGCCGCCGTGGTCTCCCTCCAGTGCCGGCCTGCGGGTCTGCCAGCTGCTCCCTCTCCGGGAACCCCGGGCCTCCTCCAAGCTCGCCGGCAGGAAAGGGGGGGGAGCTGGGCATACCTCCCATGAAAAGGTGCCAGCCCCGGGTCTGCAGTGTGCTTCTGGTGACAGTTCTCGTCCCAACAGTGACGACTTCCACAGGATTCCATCACGAACGGCAGGGTCCCTCTTCCTGGCTCTGGTCACCACCCCTCGGCCTGCTTCTCACGATTCACCAGGAGCCACTCGGGCAGCGGTCTGTGGCTCCGTCAGCCGCATCTGCGGGGACCCTTGCCCTCCAAAGGCCCAGGGAGCCCGGGGAGAGGCAGGAGCAGTGCTTCTGCACTTCTGTCCCCAGACCCTGCGGCTGCAGGCTCTCAGTGGCGTCGACGGATGGCAGCCCTGTGCTTCCCGTTCCTGATTCTCAAATGCAGTTTTTACTCTCTTTTGCATTTGAAAGTAGCAATGCATGTAGTTTCTCTAAACAGCTGATTTTCGGATTCCCGATCCCTTGCAGCAACAGATGCACACACAGCTCTCAGCCCTCCCTGCAAAATCTGATGGAGCAACAGTGTGAACTTGTCTCTGTTGTGGTCTGGGGGAAGCTTGACTGAGGACCCCCCAGGGGACACCAGCTGGGCCCAAGCAGGGCCCCCGGGAAGCAGGGCCTGGCTGAGGTCACTATACCCTTAGTGTAGGTCCAGAAGTGTGATCTGGTCTGGGCCTCAGATGTGCTCAGACTCTGGGCTGACTCACACTAACCCGACTCATGAGAGAATAGTGTGTAAACCAAGATGCCAGAGTGCCTGTATGTGGTGAGGCGGGGGCCATGGTGGGGCCAGATGTTGGTGTCAGCTGGTCCATGCTTTCCCTCCCAGGATGGAATGACTCCTTCACGTCAAGCCCCCAGCTGTGCTGTGGGCTGGATGGTTACGTCAGCCCGGCCAGCAACTTTCTCCCTGTAGGAAAGCTACACGAGAGATGGAATTATACTCAGAAGGTGGCTTAGTCAGGGTGCAATCCCAGCAGGAGAGTGAGTGGGATGATCTCCAGGGTCAGTGGCAATGCCAGTGCAGGGCTGGCTGGGCCTTGGCTGAGGCCGTGTGGATGTCTGGGTTTGAGGTTGGGGCCAGACAGAGTGGAGTCCTCATTGCTGCTCAGACCTGCAGAGCTGGTGGTCTTGGGCCAGCCCCTTCAGCCCTCTGAGGTTCTGTTCCTCATAAGTAGAATCAGGATGAACGCCCCACTCTGCAGGGCACCGCACCCCCAACCACCCTGCCCGCCCTCTGTCCTGGGAGGCCAGCCTGTGTGGACTCTGTCGTGGGACCCCTGACTTCTGCTTCTGGGGGCGTTTGGCTCATGAGGGGCCTGACACAAGAGGGAAGGAGGGAGAGAGAGAGAAGAGGGAGATGGGGTGCTGACTCCTTAGCTCCCTTCCTGTGGGGGGATGTCCCATGAGCCAGGCAGCCCTCCCCAAAGGCCACGCATCTCCTCATGAGCGGTCCCCTCCCCACAGCTCTTGCCTTTGTGCTCCGGTAACCACAGCAACCACTCCCGGTCTGATGACCAGACTCTCTTCTGGGGTCAGCAAATGCTGGCCGGGAAGGGCCAGATGCTCAATATGACAGGCTCTGTGGACCACATACCCAGGCCCTGTGGTCTTCTTGTTTAAACTTTTTACAACACTTTACAAACGTAAAAACCACCCTTAGCTCCAGTGCTGTTCAATAACAGGCCGGGGGCCCTCGTTGGCTGGCTCCCGCCCTCGGTCACCCTGGCTGTCCGCTGCCCCCTGCCTCCTGCCACCCTGGGGCGGTGAGTGGCCCTCACAGCAACTGCCGAGCCATCATGGCATCGAGTGTCAGGGGATTCTCCCCGGGTGAACCCGGCCTCCAGCCATGGCTGGGGAGGTCTGACCGACCACGGGTGGGCCAGGGGAGCTGGCTTCCAGGGCCCCCAAGGCAACCTAGAAGGGAACGGGGCAGGAGCCATGCCACGCTGCTCCCAGCGCGGCCGGATGGTGGCCGGGTCCGTCCTGGGGAGCAGGGCCCACCTCAGTCTGACGGGTAGGTCTCAGGTGCCACCTGTCATCTTCAGTTGCTCAGACTCCCCGCTCACGCAGGCAGCCCCACCTGCTCCATCTGTTGACCCTTAACCCCTGGAGCCAGGTGGGAGGTTTCCTTCTTCCCATCTTGCCAGAGCCTCCCTTTGATGGGGGAGCTCCTGCCATGTGAGGCCTCGTCTCCAGGTGTGATGGCTGCAGGTCCGGCCTCCGGCGGGTTGGCCTCTGGGGCACGTGGTGGTGCTGCTAGGAAGGACGACGTGGTGGTGCCAAGCGCTCCCCTTCGGGGCCATGTGGCTCCCACGTCGGGCAGGCCGGGGCTCGCCACACCCCTGCGGGCCATGGGCCTGTCCTTCACGCGGGCGCCACTGGGGCTGAGTCACGTTTCTTACACCCTGCTAGTCAAAGGCACGTCCGTCATCCGTGGTGCCGGGTTGGGAATGCTTGTCGCCTGACATGAGCGGTCCCACCAAAGTCCTGACGAGACCAGGAATGCAATCGATAGATCAAAGCTCCTTCCGTCTGAGGAGGAGACGTTGGCAAGAGAACAAAGCCTTTGTTTAAACAGGAGTGTCAGAGATGGTGTCACGTAGGCATCGCGCGTCTTAGGGAAATACCAGCTCACGGTTTCATGTCAGGGCTCAGCGAGGCCTGAGGCCCCCATGGTTTCTTCTCTGCTTCCAAAGACATGACAGGAAGTTGGCACTTGATGTGGATTGCTGTTATTACTGTTGCTACTGTTATTATTTCTTCCACGTTCACTGAGAACCCCATCGTGCCCTCGCCAACACGTGAAGCCCAGTTGGCACTCCAGGACAGAGGGCAGCAAGCTACGGCATGTGGCCACATCTGGCCCTCCACTTGCTTTGTCAATAAAGCTTTATTGGAACCCACCCACGCCCACTCGTTTATGTCATGTCCTTTGTGGCTGTCTTTGCCCGGACGGCAGAGTCGAGCCGTTACGACAGAGACCACGGCACGCAGCCCACGCTGTGCACACTCTGGCCCTTTCTGGAAAACATTGCCAACCTGGTCCAGGGTCTACGGCCAGGAAGGGAAGAGAGAGTGCAGTATCTCTGATCCTCTCCCTCTGAGAACAGTGACCACTTAGCCCCGAAGCCCTGGCAGGGAGGGAAAGTGAGGGGAAACCGCACCCTGTGTGGCTGAGGGGAGGGAGGCGGGGAGCCCTTCCCACTCATTCTCTGCTGAGGCAGGTCCCGGACTGGCTGGAAATTTCTCTCAGGTTCCACCACCAGTCAGGTTTTCTCAGGGCTCGTCTGTGGCGTCGGCTGGAAGAAATCTGGGGAGAGAAGCCAGAGGGCCACCCGTCACTGGTGGAGAGCCGTCACCAGTCTGTTCAAACCCCTCCAGAAGCCAGAGAGCTCACGGTGGCCTGGAGGGTCTGCCCCCTGGACCCTCCCCCTCTGCTGGCTCCTGGCCCCGCCCCGCCCTCCCCGACTTTGTTTCCATAGACCCATCGTGTGACACGCCAGGCATTTAGATTATTGACTATTTTACTGTAAAGTTTCTCTTTCCCCAACTGGACTATAAATTCCAGAAGGGCAGGCACTTTCCTCTCACTCTGCTCACTGCTGTCTACCCGACCCTCGCCGGGGCCAGGAACAGCACCTGACGCGTAGTAGGCGCTCGTAATTGTGTGCGGAATGAACGAACACGATGAGCTCATTTCAGCCTCTCTCCGGCCCCGCAGGCTCCGTCCGGGCCTCCAGCCGCCAGCTGAGGGAGCTGGAGCCGCTTCCCTCGGGCTCGGGTGAGGTATTAGGAGGGGGCCTAACTGCCCCATCCCCGGCAGGGGCAAGGCAGACGGATGCTGATGTCCCAGCCTGGCTCACAGACTATGTCGTCCAGGCTTCCCGGGATGTCTGCCAGCTGTCCCAGAGCTTTACCAGCCTGCGTCCTTCACTCTCCGGTGTGCGGCCCCTCCTGCCCCCACTTGCCAGGGGGCTGGAGACTTTGCTCCTGGCGCCCTCCCGGATTTTCCCTGCTCTCGTTCTCTCCCTCCTGGAAGGCTCCGACGCCGGGCCTCTGCTGCCAAGCAGAATGCTTCTCCTGGCCTGCCGAGGGGGTCAGCCTCTCCTCCAGCTTGCCAGGTCACAGACTTCTGTCTCCGCCGAGCCACCCACAATGATTCCGACACACAGGAGCTTGGAAGTGTCATGTAAAATAAGAAATATAAGCCACGGTGACCCTTTCTCCAGAGGAGATGGGGAGAAAAAGCCTACAGTTCAGGAAATAAGAGCCAACAGTATTTCCAGCTGGAGCCTTATGGACTCCATCTGAGTTAGGTGCTCGAGCGAGGGGACGCCACGCGGGCGGCTGGGCAGCGAGGCCCTGGAGGAGGCGGGTGTGCACTGAGTTGGGAAGGACGTGGAGGGAGTGGGGACCTGGCAGGCCAGGGATGTCACGGTGAAATGGAGCGATGGAGGGAAGTTTAAGGGCACAACCAGAGAGGTGTGGGTGGCTGTGTCTACACAGCAGGGGAAGCTGAGGTCCCAGCATGTGGATGCACAGCAGAGGGGGAACCGAGCCCTTCCCCTCTCTGTGGTGGCACCAGCATTTCACTTTATAAATCACTTGTGGCTAGCTCAGGCTTTCAATAGCTATGGAAATATATGAAATCTTGATGACTAAAGGAATATAGGATGCAGAATTTTAGTGGAAAAAACTCTAGACTGGAAGTCAGGAGCCCTGGGTCCAAATTCCGGCACAGCAGTTCAGTGTGCCAATTATTTCTAATTTACGGCTGCAATAATTGAGGCTCAGAGACGGTAAGTGTCTTGCTTAAGGTCACACAGCTTATATGGTGGCATGGGGGATTTGAACTCAGACTCTTCGGATTAAATGACAATCAAAGGAACAAGACACGTTAAAAGAGCCTTTAATCCCTAAGGGCCTCTGACCCCCGACAACCCTGTCACCTCTTTTGGTGGAGAGAAGGACCCGAATTGCTCACCTCATCTTGCTCTGACCCTGCAGGAAAGGTCACGAGGAGCCTTCCTTGTTGTTCATGGATTGGCGGGATGGAGACCATGAGTTCCTTCTTTATGGAACAGAGGCGTCCCCGGGAATTTTTTTTTTTTTTTTGAGGAAGATTAGCCCTGAGCTAACATCTGCTACCAATCCTCCTCTTTGTGCTAAGGAAGATTGGCCCTGAGCTAACGTCCATGCCCATCTTCCTCTACTTTATATGTGGGACGCCTACCACAGCATGGCTTGACAAGCGGTGTGACGTCTGCACCCGGGATCCAAACCGGTGAACCTGGGCCACCAAAGGGGAACTTTGCGCACTTAACCGCTGTGCCACCGGGCTGGCCCAGCCTGGGAATTTTTTAAAACAACTTTACAGAGATATAGTTCACATATCCTAACATCCAACCATTTCAATGTACAATTCCATGATTTTAGTAACTTTACTAAAAAAAAGTGGTGCGACCACCACCGTGGGTGGGTTTTAGAACACTGAGACATTTTTTTCCTCTTTATAAAATTTTTAGAATCTGCTTGTCAATTTTTGTAAAAAATAATAAAAGCCTGCTGGAATTTTGGTAGGGGTTGCACTGAATCTACACATCAGTTTGGGGGAATTGCCACTTTGACAGTCACGCATCTCCCGCTCGTGAACACGCCCGGCCCCCGTTTACTCAGATCTTTGCTTTCCTTCTGCAAAGTTTAGTAGGTTTTGCTCTCCAAGTCTTGCACGTTTTTGTACAATTTCTTCGGAAGTGGTTTATTCTCGTGATGCTGTTATGAGTGGAACCGTATTCTTGGTTTCCTCTGTGGATTTTTCGCCGCTAGAGTGTAGAAACACAGCTGGTTTCTGTGCATCAACCCTGTGTCCTGTGACCTTGTGTATTATTTCTGGGGTGTGTGCATGTGTGTGTGCATGCACACGCATGTTTGTGCCCGTTTCTTAGGCTTCTCTATGTCCAGGATTGTGTCACCTGTGAGTAAAGTTCCTTTCACTTCTTGCGTCAGGATGTCTTCACTCCCTTTTCTTGCTGGACGGCAGGCCTCCAGGAATTTGCAGTCGCACCTGTGACAGGTGGGACCGCTCGGTCTCTGCTGGCCGTTGGCTTCTCCTCCAGCCTGAAACTCACAGCGAGGTTTCCAGCCACCCCCAGTCCCACCCTCAGAGCCTGGTGGCCGCTGGGTTTGCATCCTGGCTTCATCGTTTACTGGCTGCGTGACCTCAGGAAAGTTATTAGCCTCTCTGTGCTTCCACCTCCTCATCTTTACAGGGGGGTGGTGACGCTGCCGCTGCTGCCTCTCAGAACCGTATGTGTCAGGGTGTGTAATAAAGTGGTGCCTGGCATGACGTCGCCCCTCAGTCTGTTAGTTCTGAGGTGGAGTGAGGCCGTGTCGAGAACTTCGGGGTCTCGAACCTTATCATCTTATTACACCCTCACTCTGTTCGTGGATAAACCGAAGCCTGAGAGGGTCAGCGCCCCGCCAGCCGGAGCGCTCGTGATGTCTATTAGCCCAGCTGTAAGGCTCAGGGCGGCCGGCCCTCCCGGGGACTCCAGCTTGGACTTCACTCCTGGTCTTCACGGCCAGCTCCCCCGTCCGCCCACATTTAACGTGGAGTAAACTGCAACACAGAAACACCATTAAATTACAGCCGTGGGGGTACCTTTCCATCCAGACGGGGGCTGACCATGTGCTGGGAAGGCCATGGCCACTGTGGGCTGCCCCGGGCTCACTGCTCCCTGGATGCTGCTCCGCCGTGAGTCGCCCGCTTGGCCTTGTCCCCTCAGGGAGCTCGCAGGCTCCTCCCCCGCTGGCCTGACTCTCATTCAGGGTCCTTGTGGCCTAGGGCATGTTGAACCACTCTGAGCCTCAGTTTCCCCACTCGCATAAGCACGAGTCGACCTGCCTTACGAGGTTGTTCAGGAATGACACACATTGCGTGAGGCCCCCGGTGGAGAGCTGGCTCCACTCACATCGCTCAGCTCTGGCTTCCAGTGTGCCTCCCCCCGCCCGGCCAGCGCAGGGCCCAGTGTGCAGCGGATGGTACACAGTTCTTAATGGGATGGAATGTGTTGTAATTAGACCTTCGCTCCCCTGAAACTGTGATTTCAAACAGAATGGCCAGGAAGGCCTCTGGAGGCAGTGAGCCCTGGGGTAGGACCTGAAGGGGGTGAGGGAACTGCATGGGTTTCGGGGGGAAGGACATTCTAGGAGAGGGGAACAGATGAGAGGAAGGAGAGGCGGCAATATGGCTGATTCCCGTGAGTGAACTGGAGGGAGTAACAGGAGATGAGTCCAGGGAGGTGAAAGGGGATAGATCTTTTAGGATGAATCCCTAAACTGGAGCTCCCAGCTAATCAAAAGGGAGATACTTCACCCCAGAGCATCTCCAGGTAGTTGACAGGCCAGGAGGGAAGTGGGGCAGATGGAGGAGTCACCCAGAGCTCTCTGCCTGGGGTTATGCATGAGGAAGAGCAGTGCCTGCTTGGAAGCTTCTCGGGATCAGGAGCATCAGGAATGGAGAGAGGGTGTGGGGAAGCTACTGCTCCCAAAGGAGCCTTGCTGGCTCGGGACTTAGGGGAGCAGAGGAAATCGAACCAGCAATTCCTGGTAACACAGCAAGAGCTTGCAGCTCCATGACACCCTGCACCCCAGCCGCCCTTGCGTTATGGGTGCCAGGCGGGAGCAGGGGTGCCTTTCACCCCAGAAGCTGCTGGAAGAGCACCTGAGGTTACGGGGAGGGGGACCCCGGCGGGCTCGTGTAGACCAGAGCCGCGCGCCTCGCCTACAGGAGGGTCCACAGCTGGGACCGCCGGGCGCGTGTCGTGCACAGTAACCACTGAGTGAGGACGGAGGGAGGCTGCAGTTCCCCTCCCGCTGGAGGACAGGCCCGGGGCTCCACCCTCTCGTGGAGTGTGTGCTGTGCTCCCAAGTGAGAGAGGACCTGGTCTCTGACCCACGACAGGCCTCCTGCCCGTCTGTCGCTCGGTGCTGCCCGTCAGCGCCCGGCTCAGCTCAGCTCAGCTCAGCACCGCCCCAGACCCTGCCGGCCGCCAGGACTTGGGACAGCTGGGGAGGGGCCTGCATTAGTTTTCTCTACCATCTAAAGGGACATAGATGAAGTTCTGAGTCTGTTTGGACATTTCCGTGACAGAAGGCAAGGACGGGTTGAGGGTGCCCAGGGTGCTGTGGGGATGCTGAGCTGAGAACCCCAGCACCAGCAGTGCTCTCGGAGGGCTTTCTGCAGGAGGTGTCATTGCAGCCGTGCCTTGAAGGAAGCACAGGGGTTGGGGACCAAGAAGTGGGGAGAGCCTTCTAGGAGGCTCTGAATGAGCAAAGATCCGGCAGTGAATCAGCAGGCGTGCTTGGGGTAGACGGTGTGGAGAGCGCATGGGAGTTCTGCGGCATTGGGAGGAGAAGAGGCGGGCAGCCCAGGTCATACGCATTGCCCTGTGTACTGGGAAGAGAAGGAGGGCATCTCCAGGACTGGAAGGGCCCAAGAACAGGGATGGCCTGGGGGTTCCCGGTTTAGTCCATCCACCAGACAGGAACCAGCTCCCAGGAGTAAGTCTGTCCCTGAGGGGAGTTCCTGGAGGCGGTGAGTGAGTGACCCCAGGCGTGAACCGAGGCCCTGGGAGCAGCCTCTCTCCACGGTTGGCTTTTAGCAGCCCAGACGGGGCAAATCACAGCATCATCTGTGAGTGTGTGAGAGTGAGCACATGTGTGTGAGTGTGTGCATATGTGTGCATTGTGAGTGTGCACGTGTGTGCATGTGCATGTGTGAGAGTGAGTGTGTGCATTGTGAGTGTGCACTCGTGAGTGTGCATGTGCATGTGTGAGAGTGAGTGTGTGCATTGTGAGTGTGCACGTGTGTACATGTGCATGTGTGAGACTGAGTGTGTGCATTGTGAGTGTGCATGCGTGTACATGTGCATGTGTGAGTGAGTGTGTGCATTGTGAGTGTGCATGCGTGAGTGTGCACACACGAGTGTGCATGCGTGTACATGTGCATGTGTGAGAGTGAGTGTGTGCATTGTGAGTGTGCATGCGTGTACATGTGCATGTGTGAGAGTGAGTGTGTGCATTGTGAGTGTGCACGTGTGTGCATGTGCATGTGTGAGAGTGAGTGTGTGCATTGTGAGTGTGCACGTGTGTACATGTGCATGTGTGAGACTGAGTGTGTGCATTGTGAGTGTGCATGCGTGTACATGTGCATGTGTGAGTGAGTGTGTGCATTGTGAGTGTGCATGCGTGAGTGTGCACACACGAGTGTGCATGCGTGTACATGTGCATGTGTGAGAGTGAGTGTGTGCATTGTGAGTGTGCATGCGTGTACATGTGCATGTGTGAGAGTGAGTGTGTGCATTGTGAGTGTGCACGTGTGTGCATGTGCATGTGTGAGAGTGAGTGTGTGCATTGTGAGTGTGCACGTGTGTACATGTGCATGTGTGAGACTGAGTGTGTGCATTGTGAGTGTGCATGCGTGTACATGTGCATGTGTGAGTGAGTGTGTGCATTGTGAGTGTGCATGCGTGAGTGTGCACACACGAGTGTGCATGCGTGTACATGTGCATGTGTGAGAGTGAGTGTGTGCATTGTGAGTGTGCACGTGTGTACATGTGCATGTGTGAGAGTGAGTGTGTGCATTGTGAGTGTGCACTCGTGAGTGTGCATGTGCATGTGTGAGAGTGAGTGTGTGCATTGTGAGTGTGCACGTGTGTACATGTGCATGTGTGAGACTGAGTGTGTGCATTGTGAGTGTGCATGCGTGTACATGTGCATGTGTGAGTGAGTGTGTGCATTGTGAGTGTGCATGCGTGAGTGTGCACACACGAGTGTGCATGCGTGTACATGTGCATGTGTGAGAGTGAGTGTGTGCATTGTGAGTGTGCATGCGTGTACATGTGCATGTGTGAGAGTGAGTGTGTGCATTGTGAGTGTGCACGTGTGTGCATGTGCATGTGTGAGAGTGAGTGTGTGCATTGTGAGTGTGCATGCGTGTACATGTGCATGTGTGAGTGAGTGTGTGCATTGTGAGTGTGCATGCGTGTACATGTGCATGTGTGAGAGTGAGTGTGTGCATTGTGAGTGTGCATGCGTGTGCATGTGCATGTGTGAGAGTGAGTGTGTGCATTGTGAGTGTGCACGTGTGTGCATGTGCATGTGTGAGTGAGTGTGCATTGTGAGTGTGCATGCGTGTACATGTGCATGTGTGAGAGTGAGTGTGTGCATTGTGAGTGTGCACGTGTGTGCATGTGCATGTGAGAGTGAGTGTGTGCATTGTGAGTGTGCATGCGTGTACATGTGCATGTGTGAGTGAGTGTGTGCATTGTGAGTGTGCATGCGTGTACATGTGCATGTGTGAGAGTGAGTGTGTGCATTGTGAGTGTGCACGTGTGTGCATGTGCATGTGAGAGTGAGTGTGTGCATTGTGAGTGTGCATGCGTGTACATGTGCATGTGTGAGTGAGTGTGTGCATTGTGAGTGTGCATGCGTGTACATGTGCATGTGTGAGTGAGTGTGTGCATTGTGAGTGTGCATGCGTATGTGTGAGAGTGAGTGTGTGCATTGTGAGTGTGCATGCGTGTGCATGTGCATGTGTGAGAGTGAGTGTGTGCATTGTGAGTGTGCATGTGCATGTGTGAGAGTGAGTGTGTGCATTGTGAGTGTGCATGCGTGTGCATGTGCATGTGTGAGAGTGAGTGTGTGCATTGTGAGTGTGCATGCGTGTGCATGTGCATGTGTGAGAGTGAGTGTGTGCATTGTGAGTGTGCATGCGTGTGCATGTGCATGTGTGAGAGTGAGTGTGTGCATTGTGAGTGTGCACGCGTATGTGTGAGAGTGAGTGTGTGCATTGTGAGTGTGCATGCGTGTGCATGTGCATGTGTGAGAGTGAGTGTGTGCATTGTGAGTGTGCATGCGTATGTGTGAGAGTGAGTGTGTGCATTGTGAGTGTGCATGCGTGTACATGTGCATGTGTGAGAGTGAGTGTGTGCATTGTGAGTGTGCATGTGTGAGAGTGAGTGTGTGCATGAGTGTGTGAGTGTGTGGCTGACGGACGGAGAAGCCCTCAGGATGTCCACTAAGGCAGAACCCCAGGGCTGCTCCGCCGCGAGCTCTCCCTCCGCGGCCCCTCGGCTCTAGCAGCTGGATTGCCCCGCCCGCCCAAACCGGGCATTAGTGTAATGAATGCGGATTCAGAGAGAGTGCTAGAGAGGAGGAAAAGATGCTGGAGCAGTGAAGGAAAGAGAGGGGGTGCAGAGCAGGGGAGAGCAGGAGAAGGAAAGGGAGAGAGAGACAGAGAGAGACACAGAGACAGAGAGACAGAGAGACAGGAGACTCGGGTGCCCGTCCTGTCCGGCCCTGCCAGCGCCGGGCCCACGGAAGGCAGGGCGCCCAGGCGGGTGGAAGTGCTCCCTGGGGTGGGAGCCTCTGGCTGGCTCTCTGAGGCCGTTTGTCAGGGAGAGGAAATTGGCGGCTGGCTGAAACCTGAGCCGGCGCAGCTGCAGCGCAGAGCCAGCCTCCGCGGGCACACAGGCCCCTCAGTGCCGGCCGGCCGTGCCAACGCCGTCCACTGGCGGGGGCCTGCGGGCCGGGGGCGTGCTCAGGTTGGGCGAGGCTGGCCAGGGAGGCTGACGAAATGCCACTGTGGGAGGGGGTGGGGCTGGGGGGAAAGGACTCCTTTGGCGTCTGAGGAATAAAGAGGTTTTTGTGCTGGAGCAAGCGACAGTCACACAGCCCAGTCTCCACAAGGTGGAAGGACAGGGTCGCCTGACTTTTGAGTTTGGACTCCGTCAGGAGGTGTGGATTTTGGCCCACTGCTGCTTTTCTCCTGGAGAGATCGGAGTTACGGCCCAAGCCCCCTGGTGACCTGTCTGTCCTGGCTGGGGCTGGGTGCCTGAGCCCCCCAGCTGGACTGCAACACATGCCCAGGGCACGGCTAGAGGTAGAGAGGACAGGACGTCCAAGGGCCCTCCTCCCACGGGGGCCTGTGGCTCCTGCATCCTCTAGGCTGGACAGGGCAGTGAGAGGGGACCAGCTCCCACGTTGCCTCCTGCTCTTGGGGAAAGCGGTGGGCGGGATGGCACCGGGTTTTTTCCAGTGTGTCCGGCAGGCCCAGTGGCCTCTCCCAGCACTGTGGGGTCTCCTCATCTGAGGTCTTTCGTACCACCCAGAGCAGACCCACCAATGCCTGACGGCATATAGATACCCCAGGTCCACATTCCTTGGGAGGGAGCGTTCTGAGATGCAGACATTACTCAGGTGTGGTCAGAAGAATAACGGTCCCTCAAAGACACCCCCGTCTCACCCTGGAATCTGCAAACATGTCACCTTACATGGCAAAGGGCAGTTAAAGTCACAGATGGAATTAAGGTTGCCAACCAACTGACCTTAAAATAGGCAGATTATTCTGGGTTATCTGGGTGGCCCCAACGTAATTACAAGGGTTCTAGAAAGTGGAAAGGGGAGGGAGCCAGTCCTGTGGTGTAGTGGTTGACTTTGGTGTGCTCCACTTTGGTGGCCCAGGTTCGCGGGTTTGGATCCTAGGCATGGACCTACACCACTTGTCAGCCATGCTGTGGAGGTGACCCACATGTAAAATAGAGGAAGACTGTCACAGATGTTATCTCAGGGCTAATCTTCCTCAGCAAAAAAAAAAAAAAAAAAAGTAGAAGAGGGAGACAGAAGGAAAGGGCAGAGAAATGTAGCCTGAGAAAGATTCAACCTGCCATTGCTGGCTTGAGAGATGGAGGAAGACGCCACGAGCCAAGGAACTGGTGCAGCCTTTAGAAGTTGGGAAAGGCAAGGAACAGATTCTCCCTGGGGCCTCCAGAGGCCCAGGGCTGCAGACACCTTCATCCTAGCCCATGTGGGACTCGTGCCTTACAGAACTGTGAGATAATAAATGCGTGTTGTTCAAGCAATACACTTGGAGTGAGCTGTTCTAGCCGCAACAGGAAACTCCCTCACATCCCTAGCTCCCCAGGAGGAATGAGCCCCCGCTGCCCTGGCCGGCACAGCTCCTCATTGCTGGTCCTTTCTTCCAGCTCACCTCCCGACTCTCGGCCAGCGCTTCCTGGGCCACCTCCCAAGGGAACGCCTCTGCCTCCAATGCTGGCCCCAGGGCCTGCTCCCGGGGTAGCCCGGCTGCCACCTCCTGTGCCTCGGTCAACGTCCCTCCATTGCTTCTCTGCACACCCGTCTGTACCGGCTCCCTAGCACAGCTGCCCGGACGGTGGCGGTCATGCGCTCAGCGAACGCCCTCACGGTTCTAGTTCTAGTTTGTTCTGCTTTGTTAAGGGGGAGGCGTCAGGAAACGGTGGGTGCTCACTTGGCTAGACCAGCAGAGATGGGGATGCCCATCGGCAGCCCGGGCTGCCGCTGCTCTTCAGCACAAGCCCTGGAGGAAGGCAGGGTAGCAGCAGCATCCGGTTTACCGACGAGGGGATGGAGGCACAGAGAAACGAGGACCTTCGTCTCTGGGCCGCCCAGCTAGGAAGTGGCAGGGATGGCGTCGGGGCCAGGTGCTCAGGCTCCTCCGTTTGTCTCTCTGCAAGGATGCTGCTGCGGGGGCCTTCACCCCAGGCGCGCTGCGGGGGGACCGAGGGCGGTCGGGCCATTCCTTAATAAAACGTCGGGTTGCTTTTCTGGATTGTGTGGTGTTTGTTGTACTTAGTTTGTAAACCTTAGAGTTAGTTTGATTCCTTTTCTCATTCCAAGTGAATATTCACTTTCATACCAAATTTGGTCATTTTGTGTGTATTTCTCTTCTTAATGAAGATCCTCAAAATTGCATGAGCTTAAGGTGCCCCAGAACTTAGATTTCCACCTGCACCCCTTCCCCGATCCATGGTGAGGGAGCTCTGAGCAGGACGTGGTGCCGCCTGAGAGAAGCGTTCGTGCAGCAACAACCCAGCAATGACAGCCACACAGCTGCAGAGAAAACAACACAGCAACAGTGACAACACAGCCACAAAGAAAACAACACAGCAGCAACGACACCACCACCACCACCACTACAACCCAGAAATACAGCAACAAGGACATCGACACAGCAACAATGCAACCAGCCACCAACATTGCAACAATGACAGCAACACGGCAACAAAGAAAACAGCCCCAAACAACTACCCGACAACTCAGCGGCAACAACATATCCTCCTCCTCAACAGGACAGCCACAATGACCACCGCCCAACAACAGCCCTGCCACGCTCCCCTCCCCCCCAAGCTACCTCATGGGACGGACGTGGGACGGAGGGGGTCACAGGCACGGTGGCCTCCATCAGTGGTCTCCATCAGCTGCAGGGTGGCAGTGGACGGAGAACTTCCCCAGGAATCCAAAGCTTCCGGACCAGGAGACCCGCTTCCCGTCATCCACACCTCATTTCAGCCACAATTTGTAAGATCTAAACACCTTGCTGTGGGCTCATCTTTTCCTTCTTTTTTTAAAAAAAATTACATTCATTTTTAATGCACTTTATTTTTTGGAGCAGTTTTAGGTTTACAGAAAAGTTGAGCAGAGTGCAGAGCATGCTCATACGCCCCTCCTCCCCCGGGTCCCCCATTGTCACTTACCTCATTAGCGTGGTACCTTCGTTACAGCTGTCTCCAGCTGATGGAGATACAGTAGACACGTAACGTTGTGTACGCTTAAGGTGCCCCACGTGAGAATATGATGCACGTATATGCTGCACGGCGATCGCCACGCCTCCGTCACCTCACATAGTTACATTTATTTTGTGGTGAGCACATTTAAGATCTACTCTCTTAGCACCTTCCAAGTGGACAACACAGCATTGTTAATTCCAGTCACCACATCGCCTGCTATTAGATCCCAGAGCTTTGTCCTCTTATAACTGGCAGTTGGTGCCTTTGACCAACATCTCCCGTTTCCCCTGCCCCCGTCCCTGCCAACCACCATTCTACTCTCTGTTTCGGCGAGTTTGGCATTTTTAGAGTCTGCATATGAGTGAGATCATACAGAATTCGTCTTTCTCTGTCTGACTTATTTCACTTAGCATAATGCCCTCCAGAATCCATCCGTGTAGGCGCGAATGGCAGGATTTCCTCCTTTCTCATGGCTGAATAATATCCCATTGTGTGTGTGTGTGTGTATAAATGTGTCACATTTTCTTTCTCCACTCATCCGTCCACGGACTCCAGTTGTTTCCACGTCTCGGCTGTTGTGCACAATGCTGCAGTGCGCACGGGGCTGCAGACGTCTCTTCGAGATCCTGATTTCATTTGCTTTGGATATACGAGGTGGGCCCATCCTGCGTGTTAACGCTGTTCTGCTCCACTGAGAACAACGGGATAAATTCATCTAGGCCAGTGTTGCACCCAGGCCACCTCAAATACCAACCCAAGCATCTTATTTGAAAGTTTGATAAAAAAAGAAACTCCCAGATTGCTAAGTCATAAGCATGTTCCTTACCTGATAACAGCCTGTCTGTTTGGGGAAATCACTGATCTTTTCCCATGCTCTTTTGTTAAAAAAAGAAAAAAGTTAAGAAACAGTATTCAGAAATACCTAGTGAAGACCAGGTCGGCCATTTAATGCCAAACACAGAGCTGTGTCCCCATCTACTCTCTGGTCTGCCTTGCTGGTTCCCTCCGGGAGGACGGGCAGCGGTGGTTCTGACCAGACCCGCCCCATCTCCTTCCCAGCCACTTCCCTCAGGGGACATCGGTTTGCCAGCGATGCGGATCTGTTCAGGTCCGTGTGGCTCTTGGCCAGTAGCTTCAATCGCATTGCGGTCAAGGGGAGGTATGTTCTGTGAAATTCGCTGCAGACAGTGGCCTGGGGGCTGTAACTCCTCACAGCGTGTCTTCAGAGCTCTGTCATTTTTCTAAATGAACGTGGCCAAGCAGATGAAAACAAAAACAGGGTGAATTAGCAGTGTGCGCTGAAGCCGCCCCTCAGCTGCCGGGAGAGAGCAGGCTGTGTCCAGAGGAGACCTCTGTGTGGGCAGACCACGGAGTGGCACGGGAGGGCTCGTCCCCAGCCCCGGGGAGGCGGCTCGGCATTTCCCCCGGGAGGCCCTGCGGTGGGCAGTCGAGGTGCTTTCTCTCATTGAACTCTCTCAACAACCTCTCAGACCTGGGAGGCCCCTATTCCGATGACCCCACTGTAAAGACCAGTAAACCAACGTCAGAGCGCTCAGGGCCTTGCCCACGGCCACACGTCTCAGAGGACCTCAACGCACACGAGCACATTCATTCGAGGCTCTGGAAAGTCCTGCAGGAGCAACAGACAGAAAAGCCCGCTCGTGTCTGGAATCCAGCGTTTCCTCACGCTGGCGCCACGTCAGAGCTGCCGTGCAGAGGAACCGTGCACGGAGGCCAAGGTGGGCTCGGGTCCACGCACAGGGACAGTCGCCTGAAGACCCATTAGAGGACGTGCACCCCTAAGCGTAAAACTCCCCTGATCCCTGGAAAGCATCTGGGACGGAGTAAGTGCTCGATAAGCATTTTTTGAGTAAATGAGTGAATGATTGAAGTGATGATGTGCGGGTCTGTCTGTACCATCTCACCTGGATGAGACGACCCCTCCCGTGATTTTCCCAGCAGTCTCTAGTGCTGGGTAGCAGAGAGAAATCCTCTCACAAATCAAGGGAGTGTAGCCTGGCTGCTCCAGCGGTCACAGCTGTGGTCGGGGACCTCACCTCCTTCCTTCCTGCCACCACCCTCAGCCCCTTGCTTTCCAGCTCCCAGTTGGTGCAAAACTGTGGCGGTGGCTCCTGGCTCCACTCCCCACAGCAGCCTCCAGAGGCAGCAGGGCGGTTCCTTTCTGTGAGGGAGGAGGACCCTCCCTGCCCGGAGCTCCTGCAGACCCCTGTCGGAGCCCCCAGCGGGCCACCCACGGGATCGAGTCACCAGTTCAGCTCCAGCCCCAGCCCCCGCTGCATGGGAGGCCGTGCAGTGTCTGCACTGTCAGCCTCTGGAACCCCTAAGGGTGAGGGGGGATCAGAAATTCCACCTCTAAAGCCCTCAGCACAGCACACGGTCCGTGCCATCTTGACAACTAGTCTTGCTTTGCAGGCGGCTGTTGTTTCTCAGTCCCTCACCAGTGGACAGATGCTCATGGAGCGTGTAGCACGTGCCGGAGCTGTTATCATTGCGTCACTCATTTGAACTCACACAACCTGCATAACACTGCGACGGGGTAGGTCCTGTGGCTTTTGCTTTGCAGAGGGGGAAACTGAGGCCCAGAGATGCTAAGGCACTGGCCGAAGGTTTACACATGGCTGGGCGGTGGGGGGCTGAGATTCAGCCGCGAGCCTGTTGCCCTCCCCACTGGGCGGGGCCGCCTCCCTGGCTGACCACGCGCGTCCCTGGCTGCTGTGTCCCCAGTGGGCGTCGCAGGGCCAGGGCAGTGGACATCGTTCCCCCGAGGACAACCCCGGACGGTGGGCGGGCGAGCTGTCAACTCCGTGCACTGCACAGGGGCCCGGAGGCCCTGACGAAAATCCATTTAAGAAAATTAACCCCGCGGCTCTGCCCGCGCCGAGTTCGTGGGCGGCAGGGGCTGCGAAGTTCTTAAAAGGTGCGAGGGCAGATTAATGGAGTCCATATGCCTGGAATTGAGCGGATCTTTGTGCTGGGTGGGCTTATCGTCAAACCTCTTAGGATAACAAAGCGGGGGACAGTTCAAAGGACCGGCTCCTCCAGCCACTGGGCCCTCACGGGGGCTCTGCTCAGCCCTGCTGAACAAATATCGTCTCCTCCTGCCCTGGAGCCCAGGCCTTTGTCTGCACTTTTTTCTTTTCTTTTCCCTTTTACTCTTTGACAGCGAAGCAGGGCGTTTGTGGGAACCATCCTGTAAAAGGGCTGATTTATAACTCCATTTGGAAGTCAAACGATCTTTGAGGATCCGTACCTGGGCATGTGGGGGCCGCGGGCAGCAGCTGGGCGGCGGGGGGGTGGAGGGAGCTGGTCCAGGCTGCCCGTGGTGGGGGAGGCGCCTCCCTCGTCCACACAGCCCTGTTGGGGAGGAAGATGAAGCCATCACTGGAGAATGTCCGCTGGGCCGACCAGCAAGTGGGCTGGACTCTGGGCCGGGGCCCCTGTGGGCTTGAGTGACGGTGAGCTATTCCTGGGCTTGTTCTGTAAAGGACTCGTCATCCCTCTCGTGCAAACGCCCCAGGGTGGAACACGCTGGTCCACACTGATGTCTACAGCGCCTGAACGGTCGGACAACAGCCACCTCGCTGCTCTGTAGCTGCGGAGCTTCTCCGAGCCGACGCCTGAGCTGCGATCTGCGCTGGGCGTTACTGTCCCCTGGTTTCGACAATGTGTTTGAGTCATGCATCCTCCAGGCTGGTAAACGAGCATTTCAAGACGCCCAGTGATCCAATATTTAACCAGAAGTGAGCGAGGGCTTACAGAACGCCCACAGGGCCCAGGCTTTTCACTGGGGTGGGGGTAGTGATAATAAGAGTGATAGCGGTGCCTGTTTGCACTGGCTTCTGATGAGGGCCCAGTGTTCGGAATTGTCACCTCCTCCGGGGAGCCTTCCTGGAGCACGCTGACCTCAGAGTTGACTTTTCTCTCTTCCTTGCCCCACACCCACCAGTTGTCAGATCCCGTTGCCTCTCCTCCAGGACATATTTCAGGTGGAAGGGCAGTGGCCCAGTTCAGGGGAAAGAGTACGCCTCTCTGTGCCTCAGTTTCCAAATCTGTGAAGTCAAGGAGGGAATAAAAATCTTCTCGGGGCCGCTGAGAGAAATGGCGATGGAGGCTCTTGGGTGGATTCTGGCCCCGTTGGGGTCCCTGCGTGGAGTGGGTCTCAGCATCTGCTGCCTTCGCTGCCACCTTTCCAGGGAGCAACATTCACTCGGACTGTTATTACGTTTTATCTCTTGGGTTTGTTGCAAAACCTTTCGAAGATCTTCTCCCCAAATCCAGCCTTTTCCTTTTCTAGTCCCTCTACTCCGTTCCTCCCTTATCTTGGGCTCCCCAAATCTGTGCCCTGGGGAGCTGGGTGTTCTTTGGGAGGTGGTGTAGGGCGCAGGAGTGGGTGCGGGGGGAGCAGGCTGCGTGGTTGAGGTCACTGGGGACAACGGAGGCTCCAGCTACCAGACCTCCTAAGAAGCTCACAGGGCACCTCCTGGAATGTCTGCTCACAAGATGGGGACAGGAGTATCTGTCCACTGGCTTCCTTCCCTTGTTGGTCAGGCGTCAACCCCTGACGTCCTCACAGTTGGGGGAGGCCAGGCGGCACCTCGCGCAGCCTCCGTGGCGGAGTGAGGACCTGCAGCCCGCGCTCGAGGCAGGACGTGGTCAGCACGAAGGGGCTCGAAGCCCACAGGGAGTGTCCCCCGGCCGTGGTGAGGTCGGTGGAGAGGCTGGGGGATGTGAGCTGGGGCAACAGCTGTGCCTGCTGACTGATCTCGAGGCCCTGGTCACATCTTTCTCCTGCTCATAAATCTGCGGGTCCCTCTTCTCCATTACGTTCCACAGGGCTTGTCAAAAAGAGCCGCTTGATCCAGCGAGGCTGAGAAATGATGTATTAAGATGCTTTGGATTAGATTCTGTACTGCAGGACTTGTCAGAACCTTGATCCTATTCACGAGCCTGAGACTTATCAAGAAAGAAGCAGGGGGTGAAGCTTTTTCCTAAACTTCCTGATGACGTTGGTGTTTTCCAGTCTTATTTTCTACCACTTCTCTTCCCACATCCTCAGCTCTGACCAAACTGGTTCTGCTTCACGCCCCTTAATTTCTGACCTCTGGGCCTTTGCTCATGCTGTTCCTTCTCATGGAATAGCATTTAATCTCCCCAGTGAACCTACCCCCCAGCCCCTGTTCTAGGAACTTCCACTCGTATCTGATATCTCTTCTCCTCCTGAGCCACATGTGATCCAGGGAAGGATTCCCATCGGCCTCACCAATCTTTTTTTTTTTTTTAATTAATTTTTTTCTCACCAATCTTTGGTTGATTCCTTCTCTAGCAGTCAGGCTGAATGATGCTGTGCTGCGATAACAAACAGCTCCAAGATCTCAGTGACATCAACACAGCAAAAATCTCCCACTCCAGCCGTGCCCACGGCAGCTTCAGGCGGCCTTCCCAGGTAGCCGTCCTCCACGCCATGACTCTGTGCTCCAGGCCGGCTCCATCTTACTGCTCCATCGTTTCAAAGGGGAGGAAAGCACCTGAGGGACGCGTGGGAGAGGCCCCGCCTGCTCTTCACTGATTCAGCCGGGAAATTTCCCACGTCACCGCGGCTCCCAGACCCACCAGAACCAGGTGCACGGCTGCCCTCCCCAGGGGCAGGCGGGCTGAGAAGTGCGGTCTTGCTTGCATCCGGGACAAAGAGAAGCTTGATTTGTGCCCACTAATACTGTTCAGCACGCCCGCTTCCCTCTCCCTTGCCTGCAGTGCGCCCTGGCCGCAAGCTGGATGCCTGGCCCCAGAAGGAGCCCTCATCACGCTTACTCGGCGGTGGGTGAGTGCAAGGGGACCTCTCCTTGTCTTTGGAATTCAGGGCCCTCCCGGCTGGAACCACTTACTGGGCATTTGAACACACATTGTCTTGGCAGAGCTCTTGGGGTGTCACATGTGGTTCAGATCTAGAACCAAAACGTGTCCCGGAAGATGCTTTGTGAAGAGACATTTCCTTGTCCAAAGAACTGGGGAAACCCAGCAATCCTCTCGCTACTTCTGCTAAAATTGGGGGCTGGATTAAATGATCTCTGACATTCTTCCTGTTCCTAAAAGTTGGGGTGTCATGATTCCATTCAGCAATTCCTAACCAGTTTGATTTCTGGGTGATTAGAAAAATTCCCTATTCCCTTTCCAGATTCTCTCTGCTGACCCACCGAGATCTCTCAAGAGTACCCTGTTCCATGAGGAATTAGGTCCCTGGGAGGAGATATACATTGTCTCAAATTCTTGCTAGAGTATACATGACTGATAGAAACAACCTTGCCAGAGAACAGTGTGATGGGAGCACAGGGTTCAAGGAGGGAGTCGCAGCCGCCTAGATAGGAGAGAGGGTGGCCACTCACGTGCTGGAAGTGGAATTTGGTTGGGTCATTTAAAATAAATGCCATTTACTTCATTTGGGGATGGAAAAGTAAGGCAACTTAGCGTTGGTGGTTGCGAGCACAGAGCCGGAGCCGCCAGCGTGACATTGGCCAAGTTATGTGACATCTCGGTGCCTCAGGCTGCTCATCTGTAAAATGAGGATTATAATAAAATGGAGATTATAACAATACCTAGCTTATAGGGTTGTTGTGCATATTAACAGAATTAATAAACACCAAGCCCTTGGAACTGGGCCTGTTTTACAAGCTTCTTCACTATAGAAAAGCAACTAGAAAAGGCAGCAGAAGCTCCGAAGAAAACAGCCCCCTTTAAGGTGCCACTGCTGACAAGGACTGTGTATCTTTGTGTTTATATTTTACCCGGTAGCTGCAGAAATGGCGTGCTCCGTGTGGTTGCACAGGTTGTGCACTGCACAGCTCTGTTCACAGAGGTGAGGCTGAAGTGGCTCCCCCTAGAGATGTGCGGTGTACACCGTGTATGCAACAGTGACAACACCCTCCATGACACCTTTCCCCTACTTTTTAAGCAACCCCATATTTCAAAGAACACGCATGAGGTTCTGCCCTCAGAAGCCTATTTGGCACTATTGAGGCTTTTCTAGGTCTTGCCACCTCAGGTAATGCGAGGCCAGGGCTCTGGAAGAACAGAGCCGAGAGGATTTGCTATTACTCTGCCCAATTAGTCTCTGATTAAAGGTTTGAAAGGCTTAAAAAGACGGGACTGAGAGGGGAGTGGAGGAAGAGGAGGCAGAGCCTGCCAGACGTGTTTATGGGGCAATAAAAGGATGTCATGATCGAGGCTCTGCTAACCGTCTCCACAGAAGCTGACCCTCCTGCCAGCTAATTCAGGGCGTCGTAAATACTAATGCCACAAAGGGGGTCCTGGGAAGCCACGGGGCCCCATCTCCCAGAATCAGAGCTCGTTACACCCCCGGCTCGGCGCTCAGCCCCACCACGGATGCGGCCCCACACGCGGGACGCGGCGGCCTCGGACCCCACATGGCTGGCTGCCCCCGCCTCCCCTGCCTCCTCCGCATCACCTGCAGCGGCCCCACGGGTGGCCTGTGGCTGGGACAGCCTGGCGAGGCCCCTGGCGGCAGGTGGTCCCTCTGCCCCTGCCACCCGCACACTCCAGCCCTGGGTTGGGGTGGCCAGGGCGTCTCAAGAAGCCCCGGAGAGCAGGAGCCTCCGCGGAAGTTGCACTAAGCCTGCCACCTGTGTTGCCACATTTCACCGGGGCTGTGGGGGGCGGCAGTCCCCACTTCACAGCGGAGGCCCCTAGGCCCCGACATGCTGAGCCACCTGCCCCGGGTCACAGCGGGGTGACGGAGTGGGGTTTGGACCCGGGGCCTCTCATAACCTCGCACCCACCTGCCCTGGGAGCCCCTGTTCTGGAGGCCAGCACCCCACGCCCCCGACCCGGTGCACATGCACCCCATGATCTCACATCCGAGTGTGTCTGCTTCAGCTCCAAGAGGCACCCTGGGCCCCCACATGCCCTCCAAGGTCCTTCTTCTCTTGCGCAGGGGTCTGGAGGGCCGCCTGAGGACAGGAGGGGCTCCCCGGATGCGAGGCTTCTTCCCTTCATGCCTCAGTTTCCCTAGATCTGAGACGGAGCCAGCACTGCCCCTGCCCACGGGGCTGCTGCGAGGATTAGCCGAGAGGCTGCCCGTGGAGCAGCAGAGCAAGGGCTCCCCCAGCGCCCCCCGGCCTGCCCCGCTGCCAATCTTCCAGCCTCCCCGCTGCGCCCCCTCTAGCCGAGCCCCTCCCTGAGCCGCCCGGGCCACGCTGAAGTCGCGGCCTCATCACGTGGCCCCCAAGGCTAAAAATAGCACAGGGGCATCTCGAGGTTTCCCGATGACCTCCGTGGGTCCGGTCAAGTGTACGTGGCCTCCCTAAGCTAATTAGGCCCGGCCTCTGACCCCTGCACATCTGTATTTGGGTTCAGGGGGCAGATGGGCCCCACTCCCTCGACAGCCAGACGAATGCAGCGGTGGCTGTGGCCTCCCTGCTTGGCTCTGTTGGGGGGCTGTCTTCTGGGAGCTGCTCCTGGGGGCCCTGTCTCTGGGGCTCCTGGAGCAGCCGGCCGGTGGCACGGGGGAAAGGTCTGTGGGGGCCGTCGTAGTCCGGGGTCTGTGTAGAGAAGACGGCCCCAAACCCGGGTCTCCTGTCCCTTTCCCTCTGCCCTTGGTCACCGGCCCAGCTCGGTGTTGCTCTCCTGGAAGAGAATGGCCAGCTGGGTCAGCGATGGCCACCAGGATGCTGACGAGGGGAGCTGGCGCCAGGTTAGAGTCCTCTGTGAACTGTACTTTGTGGGCATTGCGTCGGTCTCCTGGGGCAGCGGGACCTCAATCTGGGTGGCCGACAGGAAGGTGTCCTCTCCCAGCTCTGCAGGCCCGACGACCAAAGTCAAGGTGTGGCAGGGCCGTGCTCCCTCCGGAGGCTCCAGGGGAGACCCCTTCCCGCCTCTTCCCGCCCCTGGGGGCTCCAGGCGTCCTTTGGCTGGGGCCGCGTCCCTCCATCTCTGCCTCTGTCGCCACATGACCTCTGCTTGTGTGTCTCCCTGTCCTCAGTCGTTTGATTAGGACCCACCCTCATCCAGTACGCCCTTATCTTAAATAGTTAGATCTGCAAAGATCCTATTTCCACATTAGGTCGTGTTCTGAGGTTCTCAATAGATGGGAATCGTGGAGAGGCTGCTCAGCCCGGCACAGGCATTAAATCCCTAGTATTCTGTTCCCATTTTCCCGAGGAGGACTGGGTGTTTAGATTGGTGAAGCAGCCATCAAAGCGACACTTGAAACCCATCAGTTCCGGGGCCCTTGTCCTCAGCCTGCACACATCCCGGGGGGCCCCAAAGGGAAGCCTCCTTGTAGCTTGACACCAAAAATGGAAGTTCTGGGAGACGTCAGCAGCCAACAAAAGGGGCGAGGCCTCGAGTGGGCAGGAGGAGGAGCAAGAAGGGGAGGGCAGGGCCCCTCCTGGGAGCTGCTCGCTCTGCTGGGTGCTGGTCCCTGGGAAACAGACAGGAGGGGGCATCCCGGCACGAGGGGTGGCGAGGTCGGACACTCTACGGGCGTCCAGGGGACTGGGTTTCAGGGAACTTTCATGGTTCGATTTGAGCCGCAGGCTAAGATGAACATCATTGTCAACGTCAGACGGCCCGTTTATGCTGCTGTGGAGAAACGGTGCCTGGTGGCGTGAGCCCCAGGACCCGCTGTCCGTGGATGGAGCCACAGCGTCCCTTCCCTCCTGGGCTCCTCAGTCTCCCCATCTGTAAGGGGTAGAAACATAATTCCTGCTTCATAGATTTGTCATGCAAATTCATGTATCCTTCGCCATGTGATCTTGGGCAAGTTACTATCACCCTGTCCTCAGCTTCCCCATCTGCGAGATGGGGGTAATAAGAACAGACAGACCTCTTGGGCTTGTGGCAAAGGTCCATGCGTTCACACTAGGACACAACGAGTGTGTAAGCACTGCTGGAAATGAGGACCCCAGGACACTCGGCACCTAAGGGGGCGTTCCTTTTCTGTTCTGTTCCGTCTGATGGTCTTTCATGAAGCATCTGCCTTGGACTTGGCCTCATGTGAGGCCTGAGGGTCCTAAGCGCAGACGCAGTCGCTGCTCAGGAGGCCTCAGCCTCTTGGTCCTCAGAGGAGGCCCAGCGCTAATCATCGTCCCATTTCTCAGACGTGGGAACTGGGAGGGGTGGGGGCAGGGGGTGTCCCTCTTTCCGTGGGGCTTCTCAGTGTTCCCGTCTGTAAAACGGTACCTGCATCCCGGACGTGTGGCGCGAATTCAAGGAGCTGATTCACACAAAGCAAAAAGGGGCTGGAACACAGTGGGTGCTCAATAAATAGGGCCTGCTCTTAGCTGCTATGGGGCAGCTGGAAAACAGAGGCCACGCTGAGGAAGAGGGGCGGAGAGGAAGGCCCCCTAATCGAGACTTGTCCAGGACCCCTGAGCCGTCCGCCCAGGATCGGGGGCCACCAGCGTCATTGGGGGACACCGCGGCCCCTGTGAGGCCTGGGCTCCCCTGCAGGGACAGCCAGCCTGGGGGAGGTGGGGGCATCTCCAGGCCAAGACCTGGGAACTGGAGACTTTCTCAGCAAAGCTCGAGTTCAAAAGTTCAAGCCTGCCGCTCTCCCGAAGGCAAAGCGGGGGCCACGCGCCCCTGCTGCTGCGCGGAGTCGTCCCCCTGCCTGGATTCCGACACAGCAAGCACCGCGTTTTTTCAGAGGGCTCGAGTAGGGGTGGCCTGGTCTGGAATATTCTTCTCTTGCCCTTTGATGCTGTGTTAGTGAGAAACTGGAATGACATGGGAATCTTTTCTTATTTTTACAATTCCGGAAGTCACCTTTGTTCACGAATCGGACCTTTCCCCAAGCGCACCAGCTGGTCCGCACTGCAAGGCTTTAAAAGAGAAGAGGGATCCTGGCGTCTGCGCTATCCCGAAACCTGGTCTTGACCCTAAACAATACACGTGGGCATCTCTGTCAGTGCACACCTTCATCCAACAGCTATTGAACACCTACTGCGTACCCCACACTGTTCTCGAAACTGCGGGTATAGCAGCCAGTAGCCAAAGACCCCTGCCCTATGGAACCTGTCCTCTAGTGATCTACCCTGTTATTTTCAGAGGATGCAAAGAGTCCAGTTGTGTAGCTGGAACAAAAAAGAGCATTTTTATTTTTTAATGAACAAAAATCCTTTTAAAATTCGGAACACAGCCCCAGAAGACATCTTAGGATCCCTGGGGCTTGTGTGAAGACGCGGATTCTGATTCAGTGGTCGGGCCATGCGATGCAGCTGGTGCACGGACCACACTTTGAGTAGCGAACCGTCCCCAAGAATGTGGACTTCGGCGGCCTCCTCGGGGGTGGCAGGGACACACAGGCCCACAGGAGGGTTTGTGCAGCACGGTCTGAGCGCGGGGTCCAGGAGTGTGGAGACCCAGTTCTTCCACGCTGCGAAGAAGCAAGCCTGCTCTGCACGCCTGTCGTGTACTCTGAGCTGATGCCCATCTCTGCCACCTTCCCAATGTTTCAAGACTTTTCAGAAAGGCTCTGGGGCAAGGAGCCACCAATCGCCTTGGGGGGACAGCCAGGCCACCTCCCCACCTCGCCCCTCAGTAACCAGCCCACATTCCAAAGGAAGGGAGTCTTTCTGCCCAAGGTGATTTATGGCAAGCAATTTGTGACTAATTAGCCAGCATGCAGTGATTAGAAGCTTGCTTACGAATTACAGGTAACTGCCTCTTGACACTCGGGAGTCATCCCACTGACCGCCTCAGAAGGTCTGTTCAAATCAATGTCCTGGCCTTTGGAGGCCCCGAAGGGAGATGCCGCATCCCTATTTCTCTGGGGGACCATCGAGTGGGTACCCGGCTCTAACAGTGACTCGGGCCTCCCTCAGTTGGCTCCAGATGCAGCCGTCCAGCGTGCCTCGGGGTCTATAACCAGCTGGCCAGTCCGGGCGCCGTGGGCAGAGACAGGCAGGTGCCGTCCCTGGTCCCCCAGGGCCTGTGCTGGAGGCGGATCTGGAAACCACAGGGCATGTCAGGGCCACTCACCACAGCCATCTTTCCTTCCCGCTTCCCTTCCTTGTGGGGCACTCCCGAATTCCAGCTTCCAGCTCCGTTTCCCCCACAATCGGAAGTTGGCCTTCCGGGCTGCCTTTGGGGTGGTCCCTCACCAGCTGGGAGGAGGGGGATTGGCCCTGCGCCCCAGGAGAAAATGAGCTCCAAGGGAGCAGAAACTGCACTGGCTTCTTCAGGACACTGTCTCTGGAGGCCCCAGCCGAGCCCCACAAATGCCGATTGTTGGAGTCACCCCTCGGGGGGAAAAAGTGGGGGTAACCAGCGTCCTTGGGCGCCAGCTGACTCTAGAGGTGACCCCGGGTGGCCCAGGGCTTCCCCGAAGGGCTCCGGGTCCAGCCTGTGCGCTGTGGACAGTGAGCGTCAGAGGCTGCCAGTGGGGGCAGGAGCCGAGGTCACCTCCACGGCTGTCCGAGCCCCAGGGTGCTGGGGTGGCGACTTCTCGTCCCCTCCCATTTCCTCTTGGCTTTCTGGACCGTGTTTTAAAGACAGCCCGGGACGGGGTGGTGCATGTGCTGAAGACCAACTCTAGAACCTGCTTTTGTAGACATCCTTCCAAATGGGTGGTTTCTCTCAATTTCCTGCAGTGGTTGCACAGAGGCCAGGCGGGTGGGGAGGGTGGGGGGGGCGCCCAGAAGACTTTGGGCTGCCTCCCCCCGCCCATCAGATACGTGGATCTATAAACACGTCAGGAATGTTGTAAAAGAGATGGATTTTGCTTCCCAACAATATCCCCGTTGGTCTGTCGCCAGATAATTCACAACTAGCTTTTATGATCGAGTTCCCCGGCCGTACGTCCACCCCATTCAACGCTGGGGTGAGGGCACGGCTCAGAGCCAGACTGGCCAGCTCAGACCCTCGCTCTGCCCCTCACCAGCTCTGTGGCCTGGAGCAAATTACTTACCATCTCTGTGCCTTGATTTCCCCACCTGTAAAAGGAGGATAGAAAACAGTGTTATGAGCGGTGTTGATAATGTTAGGTGAGCAGCAAGCCCTCAGTAATTCTTACTCATCGTTGCTGGTTAGATGACTGTTCGAGAGTCAGTGCACCTGGAGCATTTGGATCCTGCAGCCCATGTGGGGAGCGAGGGAGGTGGGTGGAAAGAGGACGAGCTAAAGCTTCTGAGTGTACATCTTTTAAATTCAGAACCATGTAAGTACATTTCCTATTAAAAGTTATAAAAATCATTGGAATCCATTGCTATCTAATGTGCATTCTGGGATAAAGCTGTTTTACTTTTTTTGTATTAAGTCTGACGCATATTTGGTAAGGAGTGCACATCTCAAGTGTCCCGCCCAGGGGAGTTTTCCATGCCCCCCCCCCGATGGATCCGTCCGCCAGGACAATATCCGGAAGGTTTCCAGCCCCCAGCAGGCACCCTCGCACCCCCTGCAGTCACCATGACCCCCTCCACTGCGAGGAGTCTTCTGTCTAGTGCTACCACCACAGATTGGCCTTGTTGGTTCTTGAATGGTCCATAGTCGGGCCAAACAGGGTGGTCTCGTTTGCGTCTGGCTTCTCTCATGCAGGAGAACGTCGGTGAGATTCATCTACGTGCCGCGTTATAGAGGACACAGATATTTTAAAGCACTTCTTTCGGGGGCCTCTGCGAATTGTTTGACTAACATTTCATTCCGTGAAACTTCCAACGGAAACATTAAACCAACCTTCACTTCTCCATGCCAGGAGGGGTGTTAGGGTTTTTCATGGGATCCTTATAATATGAAATCCCCTGGTTGCCATGAATGTGTGTCTTTATAGGGCATCTCGCAGAAATGCATCACCCCGATGAACTCTAAAGTAAGAAAAGGAACCAGAGCTGAAACATGCTGACGAGCAGCATGTGCCCAGACTGTGCAAGAGCCCTGGGTCCACCCGGGGGTGTGCAGAGATGAAGGGGGATCACCATCCATGTGTCAGCACTTGTTTATCCACCACCTACTGCGAATATGCCAGGATGGTGAGGGCCTGAGGACTCGGTGGCGAGCAAGTTGTCCCTCTGGATAGTGAGTGGCCAGCTGCTGTCCAGTAGCAGGAAATCATGGCCGATGCGGCGTTAGTGTTCAAACTGCAGCTGCCTCAGTCGAACTGGATTTCTTCTTGCTACAAAGTGTCTCTTCTGCCTCGTTCTGCATGTCCAACAATTGCTCTGACCATTTCGTAAGTCTGTTAGTCACCGTTCCCCAGAGAAACAGAACCAGTGGGATCTCTGTCTATCCATCTAATCTCTGTCTCTAGGATATGTACATACAAATATTCATTTTAAGGAATTGGCTCATGTGACTGTGGAGGCTGGCAAGTCCAAAATCTGCAGGCTGGACCAGCAGGCTGGAGACTCAGGGAAGAGCTCATGCTACAGCTGGAATCTCAAGGCTGTGTGCTGGCACAATTCCCTCTGGCTCGGGGGAAGTGAGTCTTTTTCTCTTAACCCCTTCAACTGATTGGATGAGGCCCACCCACACTATGGAGGGCCATCTCCTCTGCTCAAAGTCTGCTGGTTTCAATGTTAATCCCATCTAAATGAGCTGGACTGGGTACCACGGCCCAGCCGAGTGGACATGCAAACTTAGCATGCACAGCAGTCCTGTCTCCCAGAGCTTTACAAACTGCTCCATGGAGCCCCGGAGATCCCACAAAGGGCCATGAGACGGGCAGGGTGGGGGTTGGGGGGCAGACTCTGGGTTGGACCCCTGAACTCTATGTTCCAGAGAGCGGTTCTGTTCCCCAGATGGCCCCCTCTCCTCTGCTCGCGCCCCAGTCCACACTTAAAGGAAGCGCAGGACGGCTCCCATCCTTGGTCTTGCGTTTGAACTCCTGCATCCTGTTCTCCGTCTCCCCGGCTCCTGGACGGTTACTGTCAAATTCTCGGCTTTTAGAAGCTGCCTAACACTTCGAGGCGTTTCTCTGCCTACCAAGCCTCCCTAGTGTCACCTGCTCCCTCTGCCTGCAGTGGCTCCCCCGTGCCCTGTGTCCGTCTTTGCTTCCAGCTCCCCTGGACCTGGAGAAGGGCCTCCCTCAGGCCATCCTGCAGCCCTGCAGGGACACCCTGCCTGGTTCATCTCAGCTCAGGGTCCTACTTTCCCACCCGCCCCCCCGTGGCCACACCTGCCTCCCCCCTGGGAGTGGAAGATGACAGCGTGTGGCATGAAAACCCACGGTGCGGAGCCACGTAGACGCTGACAATCGTCCCTCAGTTTCCACAGTGACGTTCCCCCTGGAGTGGGACCGGATTCGAACTCTGGGGACTGAATTCAACACTTGCATTTGTGTAAAAGATGCTTCTTGGAAAGTAGACTTTTGGTGGTGAACACGATGCAGTCTGTACAGGAGTTGAAATATAATGATGTACACCTGAAATTTATGTGATGTTACACACCAATGTGACCTCAATAAAAAAAACAGAATAAACTAGAAAGAAGACAGCAATTCGATTCTGGATTCAAATTCTGGCGCAGCTCTGAGAATCCCTTAATCTCTCTGAACCTGTTATCATTTCTAAGATGAGGATGCAGTGACTTTTATAGAGTTGTCCTCAGGCTCAATAAATGATGGATGTGACAAAGAGAAAAGACGCTTCTTCAGTACGAGCATATGTCCATTAGTGCCGCCTTGGGAAGACTAAACGGTGGGTTGCTGTGGGCTTCCCCATGACCAGGGGTCGTACCGAGTGGGGATTTCACGGGGGTTGTCCCTTAACCTTGATTGAAGTTGTGTCTACATCCGAATATCTATAGTATCTATGTATCTTTATATCCAGATTTACACAGAAATTTCACGCCCTGAACACGCCCATGAGGCCAAGACGACCACTGTCAGCCCCTGGAGCCCCTCCCCCAGCTGAGATAACCGCTCTCCCGAATTCCAGCATCAGAGTTGAGTTTTGCTGGTTTCGAGCACATCACGTATGGACACACAACAGGACGCTGTGCCTGGCTTTGGTCACTCCTGCTGTATTTGTGGAAGACGTCGGTGTGGTTTCACCTAGCAACGTCCCATTCCTTCTTGCTGTGGAGTGTCCCGTTATGGGACTGTCACACAAATGGCTCGTCACCTCCACTGTGGGCGGCACGGGGTAGTTCCAGTCTGGGTGCTAACGAACATTCTCGGACCAGGTTTGGCTGCACAGGACCCGTGTCTGGGGGGGCGTGCCCGTGCCCAGGAGGGGCATCGAGGGGCCATGGGGCACACATGAGGTCTGCTTCTCTAGGGCGTCTTGCTGCTCTGAATCCTCCCGCCAGACCTGAGAGTCCTTCACATCGTTGTCGGGTCTTTGCACGCGGGGGACCTGAGGCGCGGGCGGGGGAGAGCGATCTGCCCGAGGTCGCTCGTAAGCCAAGGAGCCGGTTCCCGCTCAGGAAGTCAGCTTCCTGGCTCCGACGCTGAACTCTGAGCCACCTCAATTCGCCGGGGCAGCCGCGCTGGCCCCACTTAGCTGGGAGGCTGGGTCCCTCTGCCCTGAAAGCTGTGATCTGTATCTTAAACTCACAGCTTCCTCTCCTGAAGGGGGTCAGTCCCTAAGGACACGGCTCTTTTGTAGGAGGAAAAAAATATTTTTAGCACAGCCGGGATCAAATTTTGGCTCAGCGGCCTAGTAGCTGTGTGACCCTGGACAGCTTCGTGCCTGTAGATAGCCAGATAAACCCCACACGGTGGCTCCTTTCGACATTCTCCTCAGACCCCAAATAAAGAAATGCTCTTGTGATTAAAGGAAAGATCCTGAGCCCTGGGAAGCAAGCCAGGATTTGTCATCTCTTTCCCTGGGTTTATTTGGGAGACGGTCTCTGTAAGAGCTGCAGATTACCACCAGAGCAGGACACGAACACGACAGAATGTGGTGTTAACTGATTTTTTTAATGTTTTCGACGTTCTTACATTTTAATACCCTGAAACCATCTCCCTTCTCCTTCACAAAAGAATTAGTATTTAAACTGATAGAAAGTAAACACGACAAAATGGAATTCATTGTAGAGAAATTAACTTTTTCACCAGTGAATCTCAAAGGTGTCTTGCTTGGTCCCAGGCCAGGCAACGCTAGTATGAAGTCCATCTGAATTTGGGGCACAGACGCTAAGCGTCCCAGGAATTGAGAGCAAAAGGAGGTGAATGCAGTCTAGTGTCACCAGAAGAGACTTCCAACTGTGCGACATTGAAAGACACGCAGGATGCAGCTAGCCAGACATGAGAAAGGACAATAATAATGATGGAGATAAAGGAAATTGTCTGCATATATCATAGGGCTGTTCATGTGTTCATTCATTTGTTCATTCATCATTCACCCATTCATCCATCTTTCCATCCGTCCATCCATCCATCCATCCATCCATCCATCCATCTATCCATTCTTCCTTCCTTTCATCCATCATCTGTGCATCCTTTCTCCCGTCTGTCCATCCATTCATCCTTCCCTCCATCCTTCCTTTTATCCGTCCATTCTTCCCTCTATCTTTCCTTCCTTCCTTCCACCCATCATCTATCCATCTTTCCTCCCATCCATCCATCTACCCATCCAACCATCTGCATGGCTCACTCCCTCACTGTTTTCAGGTTTATAGTCAAATGTCACCAGCTCTGTAAGCCCTTCTCAGTCCACCGTATAGAATTTTCAACTCTCCAGGCCCCGAAATTTCATATGTTCCTTCCTAGCATTCCATTTTCTTTCTTAGCACTTAGCATACTTTAAAACATATTTTACTTATTGTTGCCTGACTGCCTCCCCAACCAGAATGGCAGCCCAAGAAGTCAGGGATTTCTATCTCTTTTGCTCAGTGCTGAATTACAGGGCTCAGAAAAGCCCCGCACACAGTGGGGACTCAAAACTATTTGTTGTTGGGTCCAATCAAATCTGCCCATTTGGTTCATTCGCTGAGCACCTGCTGTGTGCCAGCTGAGCCCTGGGGCTGCCAAGGTGATGAAGGGGGCCGTGGGCACACAGAGAAGAGGCGAGAAGGCCTCCCCAGGCAGCGGTACGGGAGCCGAGACCTGGAGGCACAGTCAGGGGTAGGCAGGTGCGGAAGGGTCTAGGAGGGCTCCGGGAAGAGGTGGCCGCCTGTCCTGGACCTGGGACACTGGTCACTGAGAGGGTTAAAAGCAGACTGGCCTGGTTGGCGTGCGCGGTTCGAGGTGAGGAGGGGCTTAGCTTGGCGAGGGATGGGGCTGGCGAGGCAGCAGAGCCCAGACCAGGGAGGCTCTGAAATGTGTCTCAGTGGCTCGGATTTGAGCTCAGGGCTGCCAGGGGACCGCCGGGGACTCTGAGGGGGCGGGACGTGAATGCACGAAGGCAGCAGGCGCCGCGAGCAGCCCGGACCCCCGCACGCTTCCCTGCTCCCCGCTGTCCTCGGACGCACGTGTTGGGCAGGTGTGTCCACCTCGTTGGCTGCCGTTGTTCACGTGGAGCTGCCCCCCAGGGAACGCCTCGCTCACCTCCAGCACGGCGCAGGCTCGGGGGCTCCTTCTCAGGCCTCTTGTTTTCCTGCTTCCTGCCTCCATCGGGCCTCCAAAGGCCTGTCCTCAGCCCAGCCTGCCCGGAGGCTGCCGAACAGCAGGGGTGAGGCCGCTGACAGCCGCAGCCAGGGTGCCGTCCCTCCACAGCAGTGGTTGCGTTCATCGCGCGCTTCTCTTCTGCGTTTCATCGTGGCATTTAATCCCGACACCGTCCATCAGGGAGCGACGGACTGTTCCCCTTCTGAAGACGAGGCAGTCTGGCTCTGACGAGTGAAGTGACTTCCTTGAACTCGCCCCTGGTCAGGGCAGAGGTCGTGTTCAGTGCAGGGGGGCGGCCCTGACACGGGCTGTTGGCTGTTGTACCACATTGCTTCCACCCTGGGGGCGGGGACCACAGCCGTGGACTCAGGCCCAGCCCATCACTGTCAAATACGTTTTGGGGCCAGGTCCCAGGGGATCTTTGCCTCTTGGTGAGGTCGCTGAGTCCGTCTGGAATCTGGAACCCTCAGCAGCACGATACGGCACTGGGGATGGAGGTGGCCCTCCATCCTTCTGGCCTGGGCTGGACTTTTCTCGGCTTCGCTCACGATCGGCTGCTGGCTACAGTGGAAGTGGGTCCTGACTTGAATTTAGAATACAGGCGAGGTGGGCGAGGTTGCTGGGGGGGGGGGGTGTGGAGAGGCCTAGCGTGGAGAGGAAACTTCTGCGCCTGCATGGGCCTCTGGGAAAGGCCCTCTGGGAGCCAGCCCCCCCGTGCACGGTACCCCAGTCTCCAGCTGGTCAGAGGCCTCCTCGTGCCGTCATCTCTGCTTACAGGAAACACCCAGTTCTGTGCGTTTGGAGGAAGGTGGTACAAGACAGGCATTTCAGGTAAAGACAGTGCAGTCAGAGGTCCACCCACCAGGGTGGCATTTCCCCCTCTTCTCAGAGTGAGGGTGGGCCCGTCCTTGGTAGGCGACCCCATCATTGTTGTTGTGACAGTTTACTGGGGCTGCCATAGCAAAGGACACAAACTGGGGGGGTTACAGACACAGACGTTTGTCATCTCCCGATCCTGGGGGCTGGAGTCTGAAATCCAGGTGTGGCAGGGCCAGCTCCCTCTGAAGACTCCAGGGGAGGGTCCGTCCTCTCTCCTCCAGCTCCTGGGGGCTCCGGACGTCCCTGGGCTATGGCTGCACTGCTCCATCTTGGCTTCCGTCTCCACCTGGTCTTCTCCCTGTGTGTCTGTGTCTCAGATCTCTCTCTTCTTATAAGGACGCCTGTCCTGTTGGATTTAGGGATCGTCCTAATCCAGCATGGCCTCATCTTACCTAACTGCGTCTGCAAAGGCCGAATTTCCAGATGAGGCCACGCTCACAGACACTTGGGCTTAGGATGTGGCTGTGTCATTTTGGGGAGACACTATTCACCCCCTAACGTTGACGCACTGAAGCTCTGAGAGGGTGTGGACACTAAGGACCCTGCTCACGTTCCAGATGCCTCGAGGCCCTTTCCTTACTGTGCGGTCCTGCACCGTCAGCTCCCCCCTCACAGATGCTCACATCGCCACACCTAAGATGAGAAGTTAGACCAGGCTCCGTTGCCCCCTGGACATCCATCCAAATCCTCAGAGAGCGTTTGAAAAATCCAAAGGCCTGGACCCCACGTACTCTCTGCTGAGTCAGAGAGCCCTGGAGCTGGGGGTCTAGCGGGACTGACCGCGCATCCGTAAAGCTGGGAGTTTCCCAGGCGATTCTGAAGCATCCACTCCAGGAAGCAGGACTGGAAAACCTCTGGTGCTACTCTCCTCCAGGGCTCTTTTCCCGCTCGGATGTTCTGGAATTCCATGGCACGAACGTCTCTCCCGCAGAGCGGGCTGTCGGTGTCTGTCCGGAGCCTGAGCACCTGGTTCAACCAGGACCGCCGGATGCTTAGTCCAGAAATCTTCCAGGAGACGCTGGAATCTCAGGAAGAACCACATGGATCCAACACGCCGTCAAGGAATTTTCAGTGTGACTGAAAAGTCAAAACTGGCTTTAAATTTCAATTCATTTGGGGTAGAAGCCATTGAAAGAATGTCAGACATATTTCTTAAAATAAAGCAAACAGATTGTGCTCAGATATCTTTAGCGTTTCGGCTGAAAGTTTCTTTATGGCGAGGTCCTTACACTGGATGTAAAAGTGACGTCACCAGGGCTCCATAAAGTGTGAATGACATTTGGCCCCCTCCCACAGTAAAATGACAGTAATTCACCCCAAATATACTGATAATGAAAAAGTGTGTTTTTTATTTTTCTGCAAATTTGGAATTTATTTGTTCTGACAGTCTGGATATCACAATAATGTTTAGGTATTTAACCACTTATTTTAAAGAAAGCAACACCTGAGATTGCGGCTTCGGGAAGAGCCACGTCTGATGTGACATCAAGGCAGAGGGCGTCCCCAGCAGCTTGCCCTGCTGTGAGTGGCGGGGCCCCGGGCTGTTTCTCGGGGCCTCCTTCAACGCCCCCACCCCCCCCGACATCTGTTTTAGCTCTACCACCGCCCTGTCTGCCCTGAGTCAGGCTCCCTGATGGATGGCACCACGTGTCTGCCCGTCAATCACCAGACAGCCGGTGGGCTCACACAGGGTGACTCCAACTGGGTCATCTGAAGGCTCCAAGTAATTTACCATGTCTCGCTACCTCCTCCGTGAATACCAAGTGGAAAAACAATTTGCAGTGGGGTCAGTGCTTGGCGGGAGCCCCGGCGGACATCTGAAGGAGTTGGTTTCGTGGAGAAGGCATCTTAAGGCATGTAGATTCTATGTTTGTTTCCCGTATTGCATCACCACTGTGAAATTTATTTTATTAAATGGCAGAATAGTCTGTTCTCGTATCTAGAGCCTTGTCTTAGCATAATTTTGGAAGTTTCCTCCTTTCTCTTGGCACCTTCATGGGTTTATATTAATAATATGATGCCAATCTATTTCCTAGGGACTGAATTGTGTGTCCCCTCCCGTTCGTATATTGGAGTCCTCACCCCCAGTGTGGTGGTAGTCAGAGGCGGGGCCTTTGGGGGGGAATTAGAATGGGATGAGGTCGTGAGGGTGGGGACCTCGTGATGGGATTAGTGTCCTTATACGAAGAGGAGGAGACACAGGAACTCTCTTTCTCTCTGAGCATCACAAAGAAGAGGTGATGTGAGCCCATGGCGAGATGGTGCCCGTCCATGCCCTGGGAAGAGGGCTTTCTCCAGAACCCGGCCGTGCTGGCGCCCTGACCACGGACTTCCCAGCCTCGTTTAAGCCACCGGGTCTTGGTATTTTGTTACAGCAGCCAGAGCCGACTAGACTCCAGTAGTTAAAGATAAAGCTCTGTCGAGTAGGTGAGCACTGTTCTCAATCTCGCTGCCCAGCAGAACCAGCAGGGAGCTGCTGTCACACGCTGACATCTGGGCCCTGTCCCCTTGGTGCCCGTCCACCTGGTCTTATAGAGGGCCTTCGAGGGACGGGCGCGTTTGCAAAGCGCCCCAAGTGATGTCAACCTGTGTTCAGAGCGGAGAACCATCCATCTGTGTGGAGGCTTGGTATGTCTGTCCCTGGCATCCACCCCTCCCTCTGGGGATAATGTCCCCGAATTGTGGACAGACCCAGGAGTGCAGGACCCGAGGCTCGGCCCATCAGCCCACCCCCAGCCAGCCCACAGGTTCAGAGGTGGGAATGACTGTGGACAGCCCAGCCAGAAGATGCCTGGAGACCAAGCAGGACATAGTAGCACCAAGACCCCTCCTCTTTCCTGCCAGATTAGAATCTAGACAGTTGTGGCCCTCGGAGCTGCTGGCCGCCACGTGAGACGGAAAGAGCCCTGAGCACGGCTCCAAAATCGAAGTGCTGACAAATGGAGAGGGAAGAACCCGTTTGGGCTGACAGCGTTTCAGCGGGGGGCCAGTTGGACCTGAAGTGGCTCCACCCTCGGGCTGTCCAGTTACATGAGCTGATTAACTCTCTGCCTTTCTCAGGGCATTTCAAGGGTCGTTCTTCTATCACTTGCTATCTTCTATCTTCCTAGTAGACGCATCCTTTGTCTGCAGCAAAAGAAAAGTTGTTTCAGAGACGTTTGTTAACTTTCCCAAGTTCATACAGCTAGTTAGTGGGAGAGTCCTGGCTGGCCTTTTTTTTTTTTTTTTTTTTGTAATTCACAGCACTTTAACAAAAGCACACAGCCACCAATCATTGAAGGGGGACAAAGCATAGAGCTGGCAAATCCTGACTCTGTTGTTCGCCAGCTGGGGGCCTCTCTGAACCTCAGTGTCCTCATCACCAGCAGAGCTCTCATCGTTACGCCAATCTTGTAAGATTTTTATGTAGGTTACACGGGTTGGGCAGTCACATTTTATCATCAGATTCTAAGGTCCTCGAGGGCAGGGAATAATGTCTTCCCTTCTCCACGCAACCACCATGTCTGGCTCCATGGAAAGATGCCTCAGTGTTTGTGGAATCAGTGAGAGTGGGAAAGTGCCAGCCCAGGGCAGGCGTGTCGTGAGCACTCAGGGTTATTAAGAAACAGCATCGAAATTAGTTCGTCTTCCAAGGACGGATTTCCCAACAAGGTCAACAGCAGGATGTGCTGGAAAGGCTCTGGAGGCAGATGGCGTTCAGCTCAGTCCCTGCTCTGCCTCTGGGCAAGTGGAATAGCTCTCTGAGCCTTAGTTTCCTCTTCAGTGAAATGGGTTTGTAGATAATCCTTCCTGTTATTTGTTAAATAAAGTTTCCTAGGCACAGGGCTTCATAAACCAGAGGGCCCGAATCAAATAGCAGCTTTTGTCCTTAGCACAGTAGCCATTTTTATTATCTGTGCCAGTTGCAAAGCATTTTTTTGCACCCCGTATGTGCGCCTGTAATAGGCTGGAAAATGCTCCCCCCCCACCCCGAAAAGACATCCACATGAAGTCTCTAGAACCTGTGATGGAGTCCAGAAATAGAGGGACGTCAGCTTCTGGAAACATTGTTTGAACCCTGGAGGCAAGCCATGCCTGAAACTCCCAAACTACCCTTGGGCTGTCCCGCTATATAAGCCGGTAAGTTCCTTTTACAGAGGTGCGAGATGGGAGTGCTATCATTGCTGAAAACCTGGAGGAAGACAGATCTCGGAGCAGGGGCTAGGGGCCCAGACATGGGTCTGAGGCTCTCTCACCTCTTCCTCTCCGCACGTTGCTCTCTCCTGTGGTTTCTGTAGCGATTTCGCGGGTGGGTTGGGCTTAGGTTTCGCGGGCCGACACATTTATAACAGTGCAGCCTCTGCAGAGAGAGTGGGGGGAAGGCAGGCGGGGCCGGGGTGGGGGGCGGGTAGAGATTTACCGCCTTAATCGTGTCTCTGACAGGCCTTGGAGTGAGATGTCACGGGTCCACGGGGGCGGGGGGGGCGGGGGGGCGAGTGGGGATGGGGCCGGGGACTGAGCTGAAACATAAATTTGGGGAGAGCAGCTGGGAGACAGCTGGGCCCACCTCTGCCAGAGCCACAAGCCACCCTTGGAAGGAATAGTAAGAGCTGACATTTCTCGAGGTGCCAAGAGAAGCATATTCTGTGTGTTAATCCACTTAATTCTCCAGCAACTCTAAGTGATAGATGCTACCTTCACACTTGTTTTATAGAAGAGGAAGCCGCGGCACAGAGAGGTTAAGTGACTTGCCCCAGGCGACACAGCTAGTGAGGGACAGAGCTGGGACTAGAGCAGGGGTCCGTCTGTCTCACTCTGAACTGAGTTCTCAAATCCACCATGACAGGATTCCCATCACCCCATCAAGTGTGTCCTGTAACTGGCTACAAAAGCCCAGCGCCAGCAGCTTGGTTTTCCTGGGCAGCACCCTTTGGGGAACTTGTGCAAGCTGTGAAGTTGAATGGGCCTGGGTTTGAATCCTTTCCCGTCTCTCCCCACCCCTAGCTAGCTGTGCTACACTGAGTGAGTAGATTTGCCTCTCTGAACCTTAGATCCCACCTGGAGAGAATGGAGATGATGCTCCCATGCACCATTTAGGGTTGTGAGGCTAAGACCAAAAGAACACAGAATACGAATTCAGAAAACTCGAACACCGAGGTCTGCCCTGGGGCTTAGCCGTGGACACTCGTCCTCCACGGTGCAGATTTGACAGTGTGGCCCCAAGTTTTGCAAAGACAGCTGGTTTCTGAGGATGTGGCCTGAACCAGGAGGGAGGCGACCTCGTTCAAGGCAGCCTGTCACCGGGTGACCTTGGGCATCTCGCTCCCGTTCTCTGGAGCCTCAATTTCCGCACATTTTTCGGACTAGGGCGGCGTTCACGTGGCTCTGCTCGGGATGGCTGACCTCCCCATGGAGAGTTTAGCCGGCTTTCGCTGACTGGGGCTTAGGACAAGGGTTGGACTATTATTTTTAATTAGGGGTTGAGTCATGTCCTCCAAAATGATGTTGAGGTCCTCATCCCTAGTGACTATGAAGGCAACCTTATTTAGAAATAGGGTCTTTGCAGATACAGATCAAACTAAGATGGGGTTGTGAGGGTGGGCCCCCGGTATGGCCAGCGTCCTTATAAGCAGGGGGACTTTGGACATAGACTTGCATCCAGGGAGAACGTCACATAGAGACAAAGGCAGAGATGGGGGCGATGGGTCTACGAGTCAGGGAGCATCAAGGATTGCCAGTGGCCTCCAGAAGCTGCGGCAGAGGCCGGGAGCAGACTCTCCCTCACGGCCCCCAGAAGGAGCCAGGCCTGCTGACAGCCTGGTCTCGGCCCTCGGGCCCCCAGGGCTGTGGGGCAGAGACCGGTTGGTTAAGCTGCCCAGCTCGTGGGGCTCCGTCAGGGCAGCCCCGGGCCACTCGTGCCCCAGGTGCTTCTAACGTGCCGGCCCCTCGGAGACAGAAAAAGCTGAGGTTCCTCCTTGTAACCACGTCCCTGGGGCTCTTTCCGGGAAATGACGGGGTTCTGGAGCACTTTGGGGAAAGAGCTAAATTCTAAAGGAGGACGGGTCTTTGTTCCAGGCTCACCCTTTTTGGGGTGACCCTCTAGAAGGATCCTGGTGAAGGGAGAGGGCCTTGGTCTTGGGCGCAGACAGGTGGGCGTGGGAAAGGTCACCATGGCCTCACCCTGCACAGCGGATGCCGCGGCTGCCTGCTGATAACCACCATAAAGGGACAGAGGGGACAGGAGGTAATATTGGTGCAAAACACTCAGATAAGGCAGAACAAACAGGGCCTGGCTATCATTTCTGGCAGGCCATCAAAGCCCGTCACCCACCAAGGCAGCGGGCGTTCCGGAAACCGCTCCTGCTTTGCAGCTGGTCACACGGACAAAACACGGTCCTCCTGTCCCCCTTGCACCCACCTGTCCACGGCTGTTGGCTGTCGAAGGGATGCTCAGGGCCCTCCCAGAGTGGCTGCAGACATGGCGGGGGCGTGCTAGGGATAGAAAGCCGAAGGCCAGAGCTGGACAGCGTGGGGCGCCTCGGGGTCACCGAGGACTGAGGATGGAGACAGTGGCCCACGTGTATGGGGTCATTTATCACTGCTCCCACTTTAGGGACGTGAAGCGTGAGAATCAGAGGGCAGGCAACCCACCGAGGCCCCAGGGCTGGATGGTAACAGATGAGGATGATAACGTGACCCCTTTGGGACCCAGTGGTGAAGATGACGCTGTCCAGGGAGCAGCTGGCATTTGGTGGGTTCCCGGTTCAAGGCACATGGCCTCCTTCTGCCCCACCCCCAGCCCAGGGGAGGCAGTTATCCCCACCCCTGCTGGGGCAGAGGCTGCATCCGCCTGAGATCTAAGGGCCAGTGGGGGTCTGCGGGAGGCCAGAAGCCCTCTGCTGTGTTAGACTGTGCTGGCCCCTCCAGGACAGGGGTTCTCAACTTGGGGTGATTGTATCCACAAGGGACAGTGGGCGATGTCTACAGGCAGTTCTGGTTTTTAATAAGGCCGGGGGGGAGAAACCCTGATCTTGGCCAAACTCCCCGTTTTACAGGACGCTCTGCTATGGGGCTGCGCATTGGTTGTTTCGGGTGGCGAGGGTAATTTGTGCCGTCCCACTCCTTATGGGAGATGGGGACATGGGTACATAATTCTGCGTGATTCCCCAGTGGCTGAGGGGGTCTGTGGGAATCTCCCACTCACCCTCTCATGGTACGGATGAGGTACCAGGTCCTGAAGCAGGATTCGAGCTCTGCTCAGAACCAAATCCCATGCCACCCTTCCCAGCTGCTCGGGGCCTCCCCACAGCTGCCTGCTGGTTCTGCGCTGGACTCTGCCGTCCACTCACCATCCAGAGTGACCCCCTTAAAGGCAACCCAACTCTATCACTTGTTGCTGGAAACCTTCCGGCAGCTTCCGTGCACCGTTAGAGAAAATTGCATGGGGCCCCTAGCCCCTGCATGATCCTGTCCCACTGTCTCCCTGACCCTACCTCCTGAGGTTTACCTCTCCAGCCACTCTGGCTTCCCTGCTGCTCGGCAAACACTCCCAGCTCACTCCCACCCCAGGGCCTTTGCACAGCGGTTCTGTCTGCCAACAAGGACCCCTAGCTATTTTCAAGACTCACCTCCTGACCTCTGCAGCTCTGTCATCAGCTGACCTCCAGTGAGCACTCCATCTAAGATAGCACTCTTGTTCCTTCACTCTCTATCCCCCACCCTGCTACATTTTTCTTCATAGAAATTGTCCCCACATGGCATGTTTATTTATCTAACTATTCTTGTGTTCATCTCCTGTCTGTCTCCCTCACGGGCACGTAACTCAGAGAAGCCTGGGCCTTGCTCGGTTATGATTTCTCTGGGAACAGGGTGGGTGGGACCAGGACCAAGGTCCCTGTGGGGGTGGCAGAGCTGAGAATAGGCCGCATGCCCCCACCACCGGCCCAGCTCAGGCCTTCCCCAGGGACAGGCTCAGGTGTGACGGTCTTTCATGGACTTGCTCAGAAGAAAGACTAAAATTCACTATCAAGGGTCGAATGGTGCCCTGAACAGATATGTCCATGCCCTCACCCCAGAACCTGTGAATGTGGCCTTGCTGGGAAACGGAGTCTGTGCAGTGGGGGTGAAGATACGGGTCTTGAGATGAGGCGATGGCCCTGGATTACTCGGCCTTGACTTCAGTCCAGCGACAAGCTTTTTATAGGAAACGCAGAGGAGAGACGCCCAGAGAAGAGGAGGTGTGTGAAGATGGAGCAGAGGCTTGGGGGGTGTGGCCACAAGCTAAGGGATGCTGGGGCCCCAGGAGCTGGAGGAGGCAGGAAGGACCCTCTCCTGGAGGCTTCGGAGGGAGCAGGGCCCTGTGACACGGGGATTCCAGACAAGGCTTCCAGGCCTGGGAGAGAACAGACACCTGTTGTTTTGAACCATCTGGTTCGTGGCAACTTGTCGCAGTGGCCCTAGGAAACGACGTACCATCCGTTCAGACGACCAGAGGCTGAGGTTTCTTTCAATTGCTCTAAGATTCGCGCGTCGCCCGGCAAGGCAGAATGTTGGCTCGCGGTCTGCTGTCTGCAAGGAACGGGGGAGTTGCTGAGAAATCGGCCGGCGTCACATTCCTGCAGCCGAGGGCACAGAGAGTTGAGGGGTTGAGATGGGGAACAGATTGCTCTGTAATCGGATCCAGAAGCCGCCTCGTAAACCTGAACCGGGAGACCCTCCGGGCCCTGAGCATGGGCAGCGAAGCAGCTGATTTGATCTGTTCAAGCAGGCAGGTTGCCGGGGTCTGGCTGTCCGGGAACTCCAGGATGGAACGCGGGGGAAGGTTCCAGGAGCTCGCGGGGGCAGCTCTGGTCCGTCTCGGGCACAGAGAGAGCAGCTGGCAGCCATCGTTCCCGCTCTTACCTCGGCACCGGGTTAGCCCTTGGAGTGTGAGCTGGGTGAGGGCTCTGCCAGAAGCGTCGTCCGTGGACCCTCCACACGAAGCTGCGAAGGGCTGGGAGCTGCCCCTCGTTAGCCCCCTGAGAGATTAACCCCCTGCAGCCAGGAATCTGCTTCCCACCCAGGATTGTGACAGACTGGGTACGGTGACCCATGAGACTCTGGGCCAGAATTCCAAGATCTGGAACCGCTGTGTTGGGTATAGGGGGGTGGACACTGCAACCAGGGCGACCTGGGTTGAGTCCAAACTGCCCACTCCTGACAGCCTGGGGGGCTCGGGCCTGCCATTTGCCCTCTCTGAGCCTCAGTTCCTGCATCCATATGAGGGGAAGGAATAACACCCCTATGAAAGTAAGGAGGGTCATAGCAGAGTGAACAAGAGCCTGGGGTCAGTCACGGGTTCAAATCTGGCTCTGCCACACACTGTGGCTTCAGGTGGCTCTGAGGACGTCCCCTAAGCCTCAGTGAACTCATTGGTCAGAAGGAGATCGTAGTGGGACCTGCCCACGGGGTTGTCATGAGGTTCAGTAAGAAGATACACATAAAGCTGCTGGCCTTTCAGAGTAGCCTCATAAAAGGAAAGGGGTTTTTAACGCCCACATTGCAGGAGTCTGAGTGCCAAACGATTTGAGTTCCAAGACAGTCGTTACTGCTTACAGCTGTGTGACCTTGGCTAATTTGCTTACCCTCTCTGGGCTTCCTTTTTCCTTTGTCTGAAAAATGAGGATAAAAGGACCCATCTCATGGGCCAGTTGCAAGGATGAGGTGAGATTTTGACCTAAAATAGTGTCCGGCACACAGGTGACAGCTGGTACCCATGATATGTCGTTACAGCGGGACCCTACCACCACTTGACAATGGTCCTCTCTGTGTGTGGAGTGTGCAGTTTGTGTATGATTGGGCTCCCAGGGGGGTGGCTGAGCATACTCCTTCAGCCAACGCCTGTCTCCCCATTGTTCTTTGCCCTCCACTGCGGCCAGGCCACCTCCACGAAGCTCCTGTGGCAGGGAGGGAGATGACAAGGAAGCAAACAGGTGGCTGAAACAATTCAGAGACTGTGGCTGGACTGATGACCACAGCTGCCCCTCGGTGTCCTAACTCTGCCACGTCTGCCTGTGACTCATCTAACACCCCCTACATACAAAAGTCTTAGCAAGTGGACAATATTATTACCCACCATTTCACTGATGGGGAAACTGAGGCACAGAGAAGTTAGGTCACCTACCCAAGGCCAGTGGCAGCGACAGGAGCTGAACTGAGGCTGTCTGGCTCCAGAGTCCTGTCTTCTAGTCACTTTGCTCTGTTGTAAGTGTGTGCATGTGTGCATGCATGAGTGTGTATATGTGTGTAAGCCTATATGCATGTGAGTGTGGGCACTCACGCCCGTGTGCACAGCTGTACGTGTGTGTTTGCATGTGCACACATGAGTATGAGATCAGGGGGCTAGTCCTCAGAGCATGTGACTGGGGTGCGGCTTGTCAGAGGAGGTGACATTTGGGCTAGAACGAATGAGGCAAGCACAATGAGACCTTGCACAGGTGAGGGCCTGTGCAAAGGCCCTGTGGGATCGGAGGACAGACTTTCCAGAACAGACGGACCGCTGCCCCAGGATGCCCCATGACACACGGGCTCCCCTCCCACTGTGAGGAATGCCAGCCGGGGGCGGGTGAGCTGAGCAGGGTGGGAGAGCCGGGGCTCCTGACCCACTCGCCCGGGCTTTGAGAGCGAGGCCGGCCCCTGCTCCCCGCTGGGGGTCCAGGGAGCTGCTCCCTGCCAGCCACGTAGGCCTCCTGCCCGGCTCCAGGCTGAGCTGGGTTTCTGGGGCCGCCCCACTCCAGGCCGCCGTCGGCAGCTCCCAGCCCCGTCCACCCTGGTGTCTCCCCTCCACCCCGCACCCTCCCACTCCTCCGCGGCAGCGGCTCCCCCGGCACGAGGCGCTGGGCAGGAACCGGGTGCCCCCCGGCCACCTGGCCTCCGCGGCCTCTGTCCGTCCATCCATCGGAACCCGGTCTCCCGGCTGCTGGACAGCACACGGGGCGGAGCTGACGGGTTTTACATCCTTGCCCTTCTCAGAAGGGGATAGCTGTCTCCGAACCTGAATATGAGACACGTTTTTCAAATTCTTTGACAAAATTCTTTTAACAGGGCCGAGGGGCTGATGGATCTTTCCCGTGTCCCTCCCATCAGGGCCTCCTGAGGGCTCCAGAGGAGCAGGCAGGCGGGGCAGGTCCTGGTTTCTCCCAGAGCCCCGGGGAGCTGGGAGGTGGGCTGGCGGGGCTGCCAAGGCCCTGTGTTCTCAGGAAGGCCACGGGAGCTCTCTTGGAAGGAGACGGGACGCTCTAGATCAGGAACCGAGGCCAGGGGTGGGGACGGCAGGAGCAGAGCATGCCCGCTGGTCCCCCCCTCGGGGGCCCTGGTCCAGCCAGGCAGACAGACCCTTGTCTTAGACATCCATGGACAAATCACGGCTGCCCATGGGGGAGGCCCACTATGAGACGTGAGCGCTTTCTGGGGAGGTGGATCCTCTAAGGGAGGTGGGCTGGCATGTGAAGGAGCGGGCTTAGGTAGGGGAGGACGGAGGGGGAGGATGGAGGGGGAGGATGGAGGGGAGGGAGGGGATGGAGGGGGAGGATGGAGGGGGAGGATGGAGGGGAGGGAGGGGATGGAGGGAGGGGATGGAGGGAGAGGATGGAAGGGAGGGAGGGGGAGGATGGAGGGGGAGGATGGAGGGGAGGATGGAGGGGGAGGGGGAGGACGGAGGGGGAGGATGGAGGGGGAGGATGGAGGGGAGGGAGGGGATGGAGGGAGAGGATGGAAGGGAGGGAGGGGGAGGATGGAGGGGGAGGATGGAGGGGAGGAGGGAGGGGGAGGAGGGAGGGGAGAGACGGAGGGCGAGGATGATAAGGGAGGACGATGACAGAGAATGAAAACTAGTGAAAACGGAGGCTGAAGCGGAATGGTCTCAGCACCAGCTCTTCCTCTTGTGTTCAGACTTCACGTGTGCAGTGTTACACACGTGCGTGCTTGGTGACAAGTCACTGGGCTGTACCATTATGATGGGTGTGCCTTTCCCTATGTATGTTATAATTCAGTAAAAAGTTAGAAAGCGTGTATCCCTCACTGGTCGGGACCCACACCAGCACGTTGGATGTTTCTGGGTGTCGGGGTCCTGTGGCATTCACCTGCCGCCTCACCCCGTGCTTTCCCATCTCTGTTCCTGTCTTCTGTCATATATGTTCGTAATTCTGTGTTTGTTTGTTTACGATGAGTATGTGGTGTACCAGGTTTTAAAGAGGCCCGCTGTCTCCTGGGGAAGGCTCTCTGCCTGTCACAGCAGGGGGAAAGCTTTCCTGTCACACCTCGTGTCCGGGTGTGGCATCTCATCAGAGCACTGGGCAGGCAGACCAGCATCTCTGGGCACAGGGTCCTCCATCAAACCCCCTTATCTCAGTCACATTCTGCAGCTGACCGGCCTGGGGGGCCTTCCCAAGTCAGTCTTGGTGAGGGAGAAGCCAAGAAGGAGGGAAGGAGGTCACCGGGGCCACTGCCAGGAGTATCAGAGCTTCCCCAGATGGCGCATTCACACCTGGATATCCATCCTCCCAAGGTGACATCCGCTATGATAATTATAACGGTCTGAGCCCTTGCTGTTCAGGAAGTTTCCACTCCGTGCCAGCTGTGGTGGGTTCACAGTCACATGTGCCCACAACCCTCTTAGATGTGCATGACGCCAGTTTTCCAGACAAGGAAACAGGATGACAGAGTTGACTTGCCCGAGGGATCCAGTTGACCAGGGAAGGGGCCAGGGGTCAGCCCAGGCTTGGCCGAGTTTTCCTCAGTGTAAGTGCCCCAGCGTCCGTTTCACTTTGCATCGTGGACACCTCCCAGACTGATCGACTGTTGGCTCTGTCACTCCTTCATTCGTTCTTTCAGCAAATATTGGTTGAGCCTCTGCTAAGGGCCAAATCCTGTTCCAGGTGTTGGGGACACAGCTGTGAATCAACGTCCTGCTCTCAGGGGGTTGTATTTTGTGGGCAGGAGGGTAGATGTTCCGAAACACATAATCCAATAAACCTACAATGTTTGGGGGAGCGGTGAGGCCAGGAGCACTCACACGCTGAGTGTGGGCTGGAAGAGAGGGGACGCTCCTCCAGTCCGGAGAGGGAGGCAGGCCTCTTTGACAAGATGGTGTTGGAGCAGAAATTTCAGTGAGAGTGGACACGGCAGAGGGAACAGCAAAGCCAAGGCCCTGGGGTGAGCGTGTGCTCAGGGAGTTCATGGATGGCAAGGCCACTAACTAGCGTGGCTGGAGTGGAGTGAGCGAGGGGGAGGGTGGTCAGAGTGAGGCTGGAGGGGCGGGATGGACAGACCACGTGGTTCTGGGCTCTGGTTTTATTCTGGGTGAGATGGAATACAGTGGATCATACACCACGTCCCTGTGTGGTGGTTTCCACACACAGCTGCAAATGCCACACCATGGAGACCCTCCCCTTGAATCTGGGTGGGTCAGTGACTGAGCGACAGAATGCAGTAGAAGTGATGCCCCATATCCTCCAAGGCTGGGCCACCAAAGGCCATGCAACTGTCCCCTTGTTTGTGGAAACATTTGCTCTGGGAGCCCTGACGGCCACATACGAAGTCCAGCTACCCTGAGGCCGCCATATTGTCAGGAAGCTCAACTCTCATGGAGTCCACACGTTGACACTCCAGTCAATGGTCCCAGCTGGTCTCTGTCTTCCAGTCATCCCAGACCAGTTGCCAGATGTATGACTAAAGAAGCTTCTAGATGATATAAGTCCTTGGACATTTGCATTCTCCCACCTCACCCCAACCACTCGAGTCTTCCCAGCTGAGGCCCTGGAAGGTGTACATCCAAGAGAAGCTGTTCCTGCTGTGCTCTAAGCAACTTCCTGACCCACTGAGTCCAGGAGCGTGATAAAGTAGTTGTCCTGTGGCCGTGGGACTTGAGCCGGCTTGTCACCCAGCTGTAGATACACAGAACGCTCTGCTAAGGGTAGGCGAGTCCTGGGCTGTGCACCTTCTCGGGGCCCCTTGTCTTCGTGGTTCTAATGAGGACTGATCACCACGATCTCAGTGCGTTCAGCGACCTCGGCTGCTCGCCGGGGGCCAGGTGCTGGCCCGAGCTGAGCGTTCTGACGCACCGTTGTTTCGAACCTTCACGGCTCCCCTGGGGAGTAGGCGTCCTTATCCTATTCAGACAGAGAACGCTAGGCCTGAAACAATGAAGCCGCTGGCTCGGGGTCACGTGGCAGCGTGAAAGTAGGTGACCTAGCCCGGGCCCTGGCTCTTGGCGCTGCCCCCTCAGCTGCTCTGGGTCCTCGTGGCTTTCATCTACCTCCTTGTGGCCCGATATATCCCCTCCATGGTCTTCCTCTCCCTGGCTTCTTATAGGTTGAGAAACATTCACCCAAACTCTAGGAAAGACGGGATTTTGGATTCGGAAAGGACCGTCATCTGGTTCCTCTGTTGCCTCATTGCACAGAAGGGGAGACTGAGCCTCAGAGACGTGAAGCAGCTTGCCCAGGGCAGCGGGGCACGGCCAGGCCTGTAAGCCACCCGGTTGATTACAGACCCGAGGCCGCTGCTGTCCGTCAGCTCTGCCTGGGCAGCTCTCCCGGGTTAGACGTGTGCCAAGAACCTGGGTCGCCCGGCCCAGAGCAATGCCCGTGACTCTGCTTCGGTGCCACCCTTTGAGGCGCTGCAAGGCCTTTCCTTTTTTACTTTAAGATTTTCAAACTTGTTTCCTGGAATAAGCGAGTTTCTGGCATTGTTCACAGTGAGGACGATGGAGCGATGGCGATGAGAGGGAAGAAGATGCGAGCTCTCGCGGGCTCTTTGTAAAAGCCCGTGAACTCCAGGTTCTCACCTGAAAGGCATTCGCGTGGAGAGGGTGAAAAGGCTCCTTGAGGACAGAGCCGGTCCTACAGCAGCTGTCAACCCGCCCCCCCTCTCTGGAACCAGACTCGAGTTTACACAGCCGGATGACGGGAAGGGATGGAACCCAAGTGTGCCGTCTCACTCTTTGCTCTGTGGCAGGGGACCACTTGGACCCCTGGCTCCCACAACCCACCCGCCCAATCTCCTCATACTTGCCTCCTGAAGCCTGCGACATATTTCCGAGTGTTCAACTGGGGAAAAATATTGAACCCAACGAGAACAAAATCCAGCATTCTCGTCGTTACTGTCTTTCTTGGCTGGCTCTGGAGCACTGTTTTCGCTCACAGGTCCTGCACTCTCCCCTCTCCTTCCCCGGCCCATGGTTTTCTTACTGACAGAGACAGCAGAGTCAGGTGCCCGGCCCGAGTCGAGCTCTGGGGGCTCCGCGCTGTGCCCCAGACACCTGACTCCGCGTCTCCGGGTCTCCTCTCCAGAGGAGGGTTCCGACAATGCCTCGCTCAGGGATTGTGGGAAGAAGCGAGGGGCGGTGCACGCGAGGTTCCGGCGCTGGCCTCTGGGCCACTCTTGCTGCCCTTCCTGCCTTCTTTTCCTTCTTGGAAGCTTCTGTGGATTCAAGTAGAAAAGTGGGCTGCTATTTCCCTCCCTGTTCTGTCACCCTCTGGAGAGTCATACAGGCCCTCCTCCCAGGGTCACCATCCTTCCCACAGCCCTGTCCCTTGGTGCTTTCCTGAAATGCTGCTGAAGAGGGAAGCCATGGTCTCCACAAGGCTCTTGCTGCGGGAGACGCCTCTGGGGCGTGAGTGTCTGCAGCGATTTGTCAGCATCGGACGCCCTCTCCCCACAGAGCACCGAGCCCAACAGGCTCAGTGTGGTGAGTCTGTTCCAGTCAGCTACTGCTATGTAACAACTGCCCCCTACCCCCAAAATAGTGGCCCGGTGATCCAGGGACGGCCGGGCTCAGCGAGGCAGGGCTCACTCAGGCTCTCTCTCATGGTTGTGGTCACATAGGCAGGGGGTCATCGCAAAGCCTTCCTTTCTCCCAGCATCTGAGCTGGGAGGACTCAAACATCTGGACTTGGGGCAGCTGGGGCTCCTCAAGTGTCTCTCTCGAGATGTGGTCCCTCTGGCTTGGTGGCTTAGGGCAGCCAGACTTCTTAAATGGAGGCAGGGCTGGACTCACAGGTCCTTTGTATCATGATCACTTGGAAAAGTGTTCTTGTTAGAGGGAGCAGCAATTGCAAAGCCTCTGAGCTGGGAACAAGCGTAGTTTCAGTTTCCCTCTCTCAAACGGAAACCGTAATTCCTCACGCATGATGCTGTTGGGTGACACCAATGAAATGAAGCAGGTGAAGTGTGGGTGCACGCCTCTGCTCGGAGGATTGGGGAATTCGCCGCCATGGAAGGCACACTTTCCGGGGCCTGTGGGAGGCTGCTTCAGGGGAGAATTCTACACGGAGGGAAGCCCGACCTGCATGCAGCTCGTCCTCAGAGAGGCCATGCGCCAACTCGGAGCCCCTGTCAGACTGGAATCTGGACCTGGGGACATCCGTCCCCACAGGGGTGTTTCTTCTGCCCCTTATCGCCAAAATTATGACTGGCTCCACTGTGCTTTGCTGACACTGAAAACAGCCCTCCACATGTCGCCCGTCAATAACAGGGTATTTTTAGCAGCAGCCCGCACTGGGGAAGCTGAAAACCTGCCCTTGAAAGCATAGGCATCGCCTGGCAGCTGCCTGGATGGAGGACTCAGGGGCCTGGATTTGGGGGCGGGTCAGAGGGGAGACGGGTGTGGGCTGGAGGTCAGAGGACAGGTCACATTTGTTTCTCAGGGTGGGACACCAGGGCCCCATCTCTGGGTGGCCTCTCCTTAGGAGGCGGGAGGCTGAGCTGGGGGTCTGGTGCCTCTGTTCCCGTCGGTCCATCCGCTGCCCACTCCAGGGCTGGGCCCGTGACTGCAGAGCCCAGGGGGTGAGCTGGTGGACATGGGGCTGCTGGCCGACGAGGTGCCGGGCTTTCCACGACGCCTGGCCTGGGGGCTCCCAAGAGCCTTGGGCCCCTTCCCTGGCTGGTCTCAGGTCTGCTGCTCCGGGCCTGGGGGCTCCACGAGAGCTGTGACTGCAAAGGGGCCACAGCCTCAGGGCAGGGGTCCCCTAAGAGCCATTCCTTCCTCCAAGTAGGACGAGGAAGCATCTAGAACCAGGGCTCAGGGAGGGACCAAGAAGCCGTCTCCCTCACACCCCAGGTTGGGCAGACTTTACGCACTCCCTCCTTCCAGAGAGCTTTTTGCTCCTGGCTTCACTGGCTTGAGTTAAGGAAACTTAGAGGAAACAATCAGTGTGACACTTCTGAAATTAGAGCAACTCCAATTTTTCTATTAAAAAGTGATAGATGCTCATTAAACATTGTTTTTGATAATGCAGAATGGTCTAAAAGAAAACAAATGAATCGATCCCACCAATCAGAGACAACCGCCCTTTAACCCTTTAGTTGATCCTATTCCAGACCTTTCTATATTGTGGTCATTATTGATTATTTCTGTGTTTTTCACAGGCTCATGCTGTAATCCGGGCCGGGTGCTCCTCTTCTCCCTCCCCCTGCTGTCTGGGCTGCTCCCCCTGCCACCCCGTCCCCTCAGAATTTAGGTTGATCTCCCAGTGCGCGCGCGGCCTGGAGGATTCTGGGAGAGGGGCGGGTGGGGGAGAGGCAGAGGGGACAATGGGGCCTTGTTTTCCAGGCGGCAGGAGTCCGCGGGACCCCACTGGTGAGCGCGGTGGCTTCTTGCAGAGTCAGCAGTCTGCCCGCCGGGCGAGGGAGCGGCTGATTGCCAGGGCTGCTTGGCGGGCGCACTGGCTACACATCAGAGGCCGCGCTGATGAGTGTTTTGGTCAGGAAGCGGGGGACATTGTCACGGGGAGGACAGACCAGGGCGCAGAGGTGCCGGCTGCTGGCCTGCCCGCAGCTCCTGCCCTTTATCAGTTTCCTCCTCCCTCTGGCTGCAAACAAAAGGCCGCCGGTACCTGGGGGTTGGGGGAGACCCTCTGACACAGGATGTTCCCAGCATTTTGGATATTTCCGCCGCCGTCTGACTGATACGTCCTAGAGAAAGCGCTGGGATTCTCCAGGGAGCACGGGGCTGTAAAAACTCCAAAACACAGTAATAACAACGCCATAAATCTGGGCCTGCCAGGGCAGCGCTCGGCCCAGGGCGTCCCGCTCGGGCCACACGGTGCGGCCATGGGAGGCCCAGGAGCTCAAAAGCGTTCAGAATCCCAAGCAGTAGGACACGGTATGGAGCGACGTTCCCATGGCCCAAGGTCAGCGCTGCCCCTTGCAGGTGCGAGAACGCGTACAGGTCACACCCGCCGTGAGGCAGTAGGTGGGAACTGGGGAGGCCAGGGATTCACATCAGTGGTGGGGCAAAGGCTCCAAATTTGGTGCCAAGAGGAGCAAGGTTTGGATCTCCTCTGTGTCCTCTCAGATGAGCAAGTCTGTGAACCTTCGGAAGCTGGACTCTCCTCCTCTGTAAAAGGGGGCTAACGACAGCATGCCCTTGGAGCGTGGTTGCGAGGGTGAGATGAGCTAACACCCCCCAGGTGTGTGGTGTGGCGTATGTACTGCATATCTGTGTTCCCTGACCCCGTTCTTCTCAGGAGCACTGTGTCCCTTCTGCAGAGAGGAGCCACTCAAGGTGTTTCACACAGAGAGATTTAATACAGGGATGTGGTTTTAAGGTGATGAGCGAGGGGAGATGTCAAGCACAGGGATTGGCATGAGCAGAAAGTCACTAGGATGCTTGAGCTGGAAGGATGCAAGAGGAGAGGGTATCATGGAACCCAGGAGCTAAGGCCACCTAGTGAAAGCTGGCACCTTGAAGGTCCTGTCCGCTGGGACAGGGACCATGGAGGGAGGGCCATTCCCACAGGAGCTGGAGCCACCAAGGAGATGAGCAGAGAGAGGGAAGTAGTGATACCCTGTGTTTCCCCTGCTCCTGCCCTGCACTTCTCCACCAGTGCCTCCCTTTGGCTTCCTCAACCACAAACAGGAGATACTGAAGATTTTAACTTTGGGGTTGTTATGGGGAACAAACACAAGAACATGTGTGAAGCCATGGGCCGAAGGCTTGGTCTAGAGACACCCTCAGCAAATGTCAGCCATCACATATTTCAGAAAACTGGATTCATGCTTTGCCTAGTTCTTGGCGTGGCACGTGGCAGGACTGGGCTTGGGTGGCTCATCAGAGAAACAGGTAGAACAACCACTTTCTTGGGAAGGAATCACTCATAGAAGCCTGCCACACGCTCTGCCAAGAATGACATAAGCCCCATGCTGAAGGTGGCTTCTGGAGGGCAGGGAACAAGTTGAGAGCATCTGCCCCGTCCCACACATTCTTCAGGGATCAGGGCACCACGAGCCCTCACCACAGTGGAGACATTCAGCATTGGCTTCCGGTCATCAGAAATGCGGGCACATCCCTGCTTCTCGTTTCCCCACTCAGGGATCTGCGCGTTCCTGAC